>NW_015505211.1:2395751-2416322 GCF_001515645.1 Sinocyclocheilus grahami
TTTTTTTGCTCTATGGTACATCATCTTTAATTTAATAGCATTAGAGCTGCTCCATTGCAGCGGCTCAGTACTGTAATCACGCGCTTTGCTGTAATAATGCAGGGAACCACTCGTTATAAATCTCCTAACTGTGATATTTTCAGAAATAGAAGTCGCGTTTTTTCATCTGAAGCATGCAGCGATTTATATTCCAAAGCCACTCATATAATGCAGAAACACTCAAGCAAGCAAAACACGCGCAAGGCGTGCATGTATTTGTACTGATGCAGAATAGTACAGCCTAGCACATTTCACACAGGTTGCTAGATTCACTTTCGCCAGAAAGTCGTGTATGCCTAAGTTTGAAAATAAATTATGTTTATAGTGAATGCCCCTATGAATGGTCTTAACTTGTGTAAGTAAGTAAG
Source organism: Sinocyclocheilus grahami (assembly GCF_001515645.1). Lineage (NCBI taxonomy): Eukaryota > Metazoa > Chordata > Actinopteri > Cypriniformes > Cyprinidae > Sinocyclocheilus > Sinocyclocheilus grahami. The sequence continues at coordinate 2,396,159 of NW_015505211.1, forward strand.
TAACTTGTGCATTGTTTTACTTACTTCTTTTTTACATATCCGACCGAACTACAAACTTTCCAGTGATGTCTGTGAGAAAGATATATTCACTCGACAAGCTCGCGCATCTGCGCCGCCGCGCGCTCAATCCACTCAGCGTGCTTTGTTTATCAGCTCGCGCACACCAGCTATACAGACGTTAATACTGAATGTTTAACTTTATATTCATTGCATACACATACTTCGTAGTAGACATCCTTAACTCCATTCTGCTGTCTGTTGTTGGTGTTTCTTTGTCTGAATATGGCGCTTATGCTGTGTGGTATCCGCGTTTGGTATCGGGGCATTTTAACGAGTACCAGTACAGGAGCTCAGTATCGGTGCATCCCTACATAAAAGTTGTCTGTATTACTTGTGCACTATATCCAAAGTCTTCTCAAGTCATACAAGCAGTTTGTGTCAGAAATAAAACATAATTTAAGCTGTTATTCGATTAAAAAAAATTGTATGGAGCTGCTCGAAAATTAGAAACTTTATCCGATACATCACCATTTAAAAGTTTGGGGTCATTAATTCTTTTTTTATATATATATATATACTTTTATTTAAAAAAGTCACATTAAATTGATCAAACGACATGACATTACATGTAACAAAAGATTTCTATTTAAAATAAATGCTGTTCTTTTGACCTTTTCTACTCATCAAATTATCATGGTTTCCATAAAATATTAAACAGCACAACTGTTAACACTGATATTATTAAGAGACGTTTCTTGAGCAGCAAATCAGCAAATTAGAATTATTTCTGAAGGATCATGTAACACTGAAGAGACTGGATTAATGCTGCTGAAAATTCAGCTTCGCCATCACAGGAAAAAGTTATTTTAAAATATGTTAAAATAGTAAGCAGCTATTTTAAATTGTAATAATATATCACAATATTATTGTTATACTTATGTAATAATATTTCACAATATTACTGTTATATTTATGAACTAGTATTATAATTGTTTGATAATTATTATTATTATTAACAATTAAATTAAGAGCAATTCTTGGTTTATATGAAACAATAATACTAAGAATTATGTCAGTGCTTACCATTGTTTTGAATGCATTTTAACCCTAAAAACATTATAGCCAAAAGGAGGACAATACATAAATTCGGTGTAATTTCCGAACCTTACATTGGGTAGTACTTTTGGTGATGACAGCTGTTCACCACTTGTTGGTTTTTCCCCCAGCTGTACAGGTTTTGCAGACATGTTTTTTAAATCACAAGTGTATGCCTCTGAGCCCAGAGCAGCTGCTTTCTTCCAGGTGTCAGCGGGATTTGACAACATTAATATTCCGCATATATATATTTACATTCACGCACATAAGCACACACTCATTTGCAGAATCTCTTTGCACTATTGTGACTGCTGCGAGTCGGGCACGTGGCCAGTCTCTCAACATGCACACTGCATCAGAGCAACATCCTGTAGCTCCTGCAAAGTCGTAAGTTTAATTTATGTTCTGCTTTTGAGCAAAACAATGATAGAGGATGAACAAGGAGAAATTAGAAAGGCTACAGCATAAGGAATATGTGGCCTGGTTTGAAAAATTAAAAAGAGGATATGTAACTTATGCTTATTGCCTACATTTGAATGTTAAAATGATCATTTTACACCTTCATTGTTTTATAGAGTGCACTGTATTCTCATAAAACTATTAAACTTCATTAAACATGCAATACAAAGGCACTAAAATGTACTGTAGATAGAAATAATCAACAAAGACACATGATGTACCAGGTTCATTATAGTTAACTAAAACTGAAACTACATTAATGAACTGAAACTAACTGAAACTACTGAAACTAAAACAAACCGTAACCAAAATTAAATTACATTAAATAAAATAAATGCTAACTAAAATATGGTGAACAAAATACAGAAAGCCTTTTTATTTCAACATTTCAGAATTTCTCATTTTAATTTGGTTAACTTGATGCACTAAAATAGAAAAAGAAATCAAAATATTAGTCAAAACTATAATAAAACTAAAATCTCGTTTATACTAAAATAACACTGTGCTGGACAACAATATTGTAAAATGTAACTTTTTTTAGTTTACAAATAATTTAAATTGAATATTTTATTTTTAAGAATATCAGGAATATATATTTTTTACTTTATGCCCCACATAAAATATCAAAATATATTTTAGTTTACAAATATTGTTTCATTGATTAGTAAATCTGGACACCAAAAATGAGCATCATATCATTAACTCTAGTCTAGTCATGGATGGTATACTGATACCACATCATACGTGTAGACACTAAATTGTATATATTTAACAGGGTCTGTCGGGACCCTGGTTATGCATTTTCAGCAGTTCTCAATGATGACATTGGACCCAACTTTGCTCCTTCCTCTAGCTCTCACACACGAGTCATGTGAACAGGTGTTCCTCTTCCCTGCCTATTATCAGCCTCCACACAGATGTGAGGCTGCTGGGAATAAGCAGAGAATATCTTCACCTCGTACACCGCTCTAAGCAGCCTGTCATTCACCTTCACTTCTGCTTTGTTGAATGACTGCAAGGTCAGCTTCTCCCCCCATACAGGTTGACATTACACCTCACAGATAACACGCATTCTCTGCGCTGTCACAGCTCAGAGGCTGGAATACAAAGTTAATGTGCTCAGACTAAAAAAATGGCACTGTGTTTGAATCAAACTGCCATTTCCATTCAAAAGACACTTTTAAGCTTTGACGAGGGCATCTGAACTGTGATGAGCATATTTATAGGGAGTGTTTTCTTTAATCTGTGCAGCCTTAAAGCAGCAGTTCCTTAAAAACAAGGTCTGAGATATCAGTCTTGTCGTCAGCTCATGCGGAGACCCAATAATGTAAGTCAAGCCACTGTCTAGATACTTTTCACCTTCTATTTCAGCTGTGGCAAGTAATCAAGGTTTCCCAGGCAGCAGCAGAGCATGACTTGCTTATTGTTTTCCTCTCTGCCTCTTTTTCCGCACACTGCAGCCTTAAAGCAGCAGTTCCTTAAAAACAAGGTCTGAGATATCAGTCTTGTCGTCAGCTCATGCGGAGACCCAATAATGTAAGTCAAGCCACTGTCTAGATACTTTTCACCTTCTATTTCAGCTGTGGCAAGTAATCAACAGTAATCAAGGTTTCCCAGGCAGCAGCAGAGCATGACTTGCTTATTGTTTTCCTCTCTGCCTCTTTTTCCGCACAGCTCTCCTCTCTCAACAAGATTAGAGATCCATTACTGAATCATGTTGGGCCTAAGCAAACAGAGTCCCAGTTTCCAGCTCATCCCACTTGGCACATGCAGCATCCATCATCACAAAAGTTCACTTCCCTTGATACGGCACAAAAAGCTCACATCCATCTTAATTGGACATTAGCTGGAAATCACTGGCAACGCTCAACCCTTAGTTCGGTACAACAACAAACGATACAAAGGAAACAAACCGGTTGACGAGAGGAATAATTGGCTGTCGTTTTCCATCCCACCGTTTGTTCTCACCAAGCTCTCTGGAGAGAAGGAGAAAAAAAAATAATGTCAGTAGACCACAAATGCAAGAAATGAGAAAGATGGGAATTTGAAAGCCATGTCGGAGCTTAATTGGATAATGGGAATCAATCACTCAAGAAAGGTTTCAAATAAATTACTGCCACTCTTGAGGAACTCTGTGTAATTAAAGGTGGAGTGTCCCTTGTCTTCTGTTTGAAAAGAGTATAGGAAACTTATACCTGGTTATATTCTATTTTAACGGAAGCTTTAATGTGTTCCTAATCATTTACCATTCGTTATTAAGTGCAAGTATTACATTTCTGCACCACTAATGAAATGCGAAAAACAAAGGCTGCATCCAAAATCACTCCCTTATACCTTTATTTGCAGTTCCCTACATAACTCCATTAACATAGTTCACTTGAATGAGTATTATATTCTATTTTAACGGAAGCTTTAATGTGTTCCTAATCATTTACCATTCGTTATTAAGTGCAAGTATTACATTTCTGCACCACTAATGAAATGCGAAAAACAAAGGCTGCATCCAAAATCACTCCCTATACCTTTATTTGCAGTTCCCTACATAACTCCATTAACATAGTTCACTTGAATGAGTAAATGAAAGTGAGCGAGAGAATTCTGTGTCCGAAATCGCTCTGAGAGGACTGCCATTTGTAGTGGTGTCCAAATTAAATAGTACACCATATTAGCTCCATTTTCTGCCATTGTCCCACCACAAACTCATGCCATTGGTTAAGCCAAGTTGCAGTGTTGTGCGAAGGTGAGCAGATATCTGAAATGAAAGCCATTGATTTTTTTCTAGTTAAGCAGTTCATATTTATTTCAAACAGTTATTATGTTTAAAATAAAAAGTGAGGCAATTAGGTTTGCGCAACTTGTGGTAATTGTAGAATGGTGATGCATGACCTAGCATATTCTTTCATGCTAAAGAATGCAAAAACGTCCGTGAGTAATGACAGTTACTACACTGAATTGCAACTCAATTAAAACGTATAATGTCATGCTTCGTTTAATTAATTGCATTAATGTAATGCAATTAACTTTTCAAGTGAACAGTTTACTTGATGTCTTCCTCTTCTGTCCCCTTTTTGTTAACACTTCCCTAACATGTCTAAATAAATCGCTTATTAACAGAGATTTCTATTATAGACATTTCTAAATGTTATGTTAACTGTTATTTATTATAGACATCATAACGAGCCATTAAGACAGGAAGCGTTTGTAAGCAACTGTGACAATGCCACACATCTGGCTTTTTAAAAAAGTCTCTGCAGACACATGCATTTGGTTGCCTTAACTTAAAGCCGATAACGATTATGCACTAGTAGGCCTTCGCTGGACTTTCACAAACTTACAGTAGCATGACCAAGAAGAGACAACACGACTTGAAGCTTCTGAAGCCAGCAGCGCCCTCCATGGGTCAAAACTAGCGATAAGAATTGCGACTGGAATCGGTATTTATTGGAACAGAGTAGGCCTACAAAAATACAAATACACACTGCACAAAAATGCCAGGGCGTACATAATATAAATAACTCTATATTCATGTCAAATGTTTCAATATTTCAGTCTTCTTTAGCAAACCTTCTGTTCTCCAAACAGGTGCTGTAGTCTCCTGGAAGAAATGAATGACATTTTGGCTTGGACCTTGAATGTTATAAAAATAAAAGTTGTACAAGAAAAATTAATGTATTTTTATTAGTTCACCGGAACAATACATACATATATGTATGTGTATATTGTACATATATATGTTTAAATAAGGGTGATACAGCCATAATTCAAATTATTAATTTCAAATTCAGTCATTTCAGAGGTGTGTGTGTGTGCTAAAATATTATTTATTAAGTTCTGTTGATCTGAAATAAATTTGATACATAACTAAATCCTGCCCTCATGTGGACATAGTTTTTTTTCCTGTTTTTTCTTTTACAGAGTGATATTCAAGTTGTTGCTTAAAATCCCCTTTAGAGTAGACCAAATACATAAAATCAAGGTCTGATGATGTTTTTCAAGGTCTTTTATGCTTTCCAGTCCTATCTGTTTCATATTCATGAGTGGGCTACATATATACCTGTAGCATAAAGACCAAAGGCCTAATGACTTTCCAATTAGTGTTTCTGTTTTTGCCCTTTCAGGCTTCTAGAGCTGATTTACTATTTGCTGTTCTGGTCTCACCTCTGAGAAGACCATTATGAAATCCTCTGGGCAGATCTCTGCTTCAGTACTCCATCAAACTAATTGAGTTTCTCCTGGCTTTTAGCAGGCTCATTAACTCAACTCTGATCACAGAGCAAAACGTCCTGCGCCACCAAAGATGGTATTAATGGTGTGTTACTCAGGTGACCCCTTCTCTGCATAAGTGCTAGTAAATAAATAACACTGCCTCAAATTGTTGTCCTTGTGTACAATGCTGCAAAAAAAATATCAGTGTAGATCTTTTTAAAGCTACTGGATGTGAGGCACATACTGATATGCACAGCTGTGACCCCCTTTCATGGTTGATTTGAAATTGTTTATTAGATTCAAACGACTAGCATCTAATTTACACTTGCTCAATAAGATCCAGACTGTTTTGCCTATTGCCCTCCTCGGGTTCTGTCTGTGGCCATACTGTGAGAATAAAGTGTCTTTGAGATCAAACATTGGTGCTGAGCAAATGGATCTCACGCAGAGAGGCCAGCAGATGGACTGGGCATGAACTAATTGAGTTTCTCCTGTCTTTTAGCAGGCTCATTAACTCAACTCTGATTACAGAGCAAAACGTCCTGCGCCACCAAAGATGGTATTAATGGTGTGTTACTCAGGTGACCCCTTCTCTGCATAAGTGCTAGTAAATAAATAACACTGCCTCAAATTGTTGTCCTTGTGTACAATGCTGCAAAAAAAAATATCAGTGTAGATCTTTTTAAAGCTACTGAATGTGAGGCACATACTGATATGCACAGCTGTGACCCCCTTTCATGGTTGATTTGAAATTGTTTATTAGATTCAAACGACTAGCATCTAATTTACACTTGCTCAATAAGATCCAGACTGTTTTGCCTATTGCCCTCCTCGGGTTCTGTCTGTGGCCATACTGTGAGAATAAAGTGTCTTTGAGATCAAACATTGGTGCTGAGCAAATGGATCTCACGCAGAGAGGCCAGCAGATGGACTGGGCATGAGAACAAGGTAGCAGCTCTCCAAACAGACTTTCAATGAGCCACAGCAAAAACAGGAAGAGGCCGATGATAGTAAATGATGTAAGTGACACTGGGCTTTTACTCCACTGAATACATGGGGCTATTTTTGAAAGTCAATGTCTATTCCTTAAAGTGTGGTAACTTGCCCCAACCAAAGTTCAGCCTTTTGGTTAAAATCCGTCTTCATTGTATAGTTGTCTAAATGCATATCATTGTGGTTTTACTGTTAACCCTTGATCTGTAGTGAAAACCATGATACTGGGATTTAGTTTGGAGGATGGAATTCACTGAATTTATCCTAAATATTTCAAGTTTTGTGACAACTCACCTGTGTGACAACTAGCCCCAGCCTTTTGTTTACTATAAAATACTGCGTAATGGTGATTTGTATCATTCTAAAAAAAAAATTAGCTGTTGTCCTACATCTTCAAAATCTTGACTGGAACGCAAACTTATTGTATTTTGGATGGATGTACTGTATTTTCAGTTTAGCGCTCCCAATATGTCAAACCTACATTTTCAGTGCTTGGATGTGTGGACCTTTAAGTATATACAGTAAAACTTCACACTGAAGAAGGGGAAAAGTAACATCTTTAAAACATAAGATATGGAGCCATGGCCTACTGATAGCTCTCATGGGATTAGAAACTTGAGAAAGTCTGGCAATTATGGGACAAGTTAATTCTCATAGGAGGAGGTGATATTTCTCTCTAAGGTACAGGAGAAGAGTGCAGAAGTCATGCTATTCTGTAGGTATAAAAACGTGAAATATGCTTGGTTTATGTAGCCTTATATTTCATTTATTTAAAAATATTTATTATAGAAAATATATAATACTGTTCAAAAGTTTGGGATAGGTATATTTGTATCGCTTTTGAAAGAAGTCTCTTATGTTCACCAAGGCTGCATTTATTTAGTCAAAAATACAGTAAAAACAGCAATATTATTACAATTGAAAATAACTATTTTCTACTTTAATATATTTTAATTTATTATTTATTTATATTTTATATTTAAAAAAATTAATTTATTCCTGCGATGGCAGAGCTGAATTTTCAAGCAACCTTTAGTCACATGATCCTTATATGCTGATTTGGTGCTTAAGAAACTATCATTATATTAAAAACTTCCTATTATTATCAATGCTTTATATTTTTTGGAAACCATGATTTATTTTTCTGACCTCAAACTTCTGAACAGTAATGTGGAAGTTAACAAAGAAAACACAAATATAAACACATTTTATTTCACCTACTTACAAAAGAGAACAAAACGTCAAGTAAAGATCCAGTTTTCAAAGAAGTAAGGAATCCACAAACATCAGATAATAAGAATGTAAAGAATAAATAAAGATATAAAAAATGCTCAAGTTTAAGAAGGCTAACTATTGGAGGCTTTTTTTCAAATTGTCAGTACAGACTTTACATTTTTATTCCTGAGGTGATTTGTGAAAGAGATTCATAAGAATTATTTGAAATCCAGATATTTTCTGATGTATTCTGAACTATAAAAAAGGAGTTCTAGCTATTGGATGTTCTAGTCTATCTTCATCTTTATTTCATCTCAGAGGTTTAGCTGTTCTACGGGGCCCTTTAGAGTCTGACAGTGCTGCTTCAGTCCATTGGCTGGTGCTTTAGGCAAAACAACATGCTGTAGTCTCCTTCAACTCATGGTACCCCTGGTGGTTAGGCTCTGTAAAGAGACAGAGAGTGCTGTTAGGGGCATTAATTTTGGGTTAAAAACCTGACGTTAAGTGGGAAAAACTTTTGTAAAATAAAGAGCACAATACGGCTGCTAGAACTTATGAAGAATTGTTTTTCTTTAAAGCCTCCTTTAGAACAGATAACATTGTTTTATATGTACAATTTTTGTGAGCTATATTAGCAATGATTGCCCAGACTTCCAGAAAAGTGGTATGAATTAGGCCTATTAGACTTTTTTCACTGATTTTAAATGAAAAGCTGTGGAATTCAGTAAACTTGGTCATGGAAATATGGTAAAAATATTTTAAAATTAGCCATAGTTTTTAATAAACACATACAATGTGCTTTGAGAAGCAGACTCATGTTTAAATGCTATATATATGGGTAATTGTTTGCACATTATCTCTTCACACAAAATAAAATGATGTTTACACATACAGTAGGGGACACAAATGGTTTCCAACATCATATATCATAAATTTATGTCACTTTGATGATTTTCTGAACTTCCCATATGACAGCCACGAAAATGCCAACGAGCAGGATGCGTTTAAGTATATAGATGAGAGTGACTGTACCAAGCGTCATGTCTTGTTCCACAAGAGGGCGCTGCTCTGGACAGTTCACTGCGTTTCCTCTGGCTGCTCCCAGCACAGTCATGATGTCTACTAGATTGAGTTTGCCTTCCTCTCTGGCCTCTCTAATCTCCTCCTCGAGCTCCTCAGCAGCCTCTGCCGCCTCTTCGGCCTGTTCCCCCATCAGCACGCCCTTAGCACCCTTCAGTCGAGGAGGTGCAAGAGAGCAAACGGCCCTCAGGCGGCTGTACGATCGCAGCTGTGCTACATTGGCGCGCAGGAAGAGAAGCAGCACGTTGAGATCGTTAAGCGGGCAGCCCAGTTTCTGACCACTCATGAGCCCCAATCCGGGCAGCACCTCATAAAGGGAGAGGAAGGTTGTGTCCCAACAGAACAAACGCAGCAGGCTAAAGAGAACAATAGGAGCTAGCAGCACATAGACAGCACCGTTAGCTATGCTAATGACCTGAAACACAAATAGACCAGTCATTTTACACTGAACTAGCTCAGGCACCCAGGGCTGATCACGGAGGAGGCCGGTGCGCACAAAGCAACTGAATTCGTCTTGTAGAAAGGCGGAGAGGTGGAAGTAGATCAGGTAGAGGCACGAGGCGGACATGAAGGTCAGGAGCAGGAAGCCTCGCAGGAAGAGCATGCTAACCAAGAAGTAGGAACCATGCTTGCACTGCATGTATCTCTCCAACAGGGGGTACTCAAAGTAACGCTTACGCTTGGCTCTAAACAGACAAAAATAAAAAGATTTTATGTTCAATATCTGAAAAACAAAAAATACTTCTTTAAAATAAGATGTATGATGTGAAGATTTGCATATACCTCTCAAGCTCAGCCTGAAACTGCAGTGGATTTTCTGATTGCTGTTTTAGGTCCAGGATGCTCTGAGCCAGGCATACAGAGCGGTTGTAAGACTTGTCCAGCTCGTCGATGATGAAAAACAGGTCAGAGGTCAGGCTGGGCACGGCTAGATACCGCCAGATCAGAGTCGGCAGGTACATCATCATGGCCATGACCAATAAGGAGTATGGAAACATCTGCACAAGCAAGACCAAAACCAGTCCAATCATGAGAAGAATGGTTTACTGTAGATTTTATGACAGAGTACAATAGTAACATTTATTTATTTATACATATCACTTATTTATTTATTAAATAAAATATAATTTTTTATTTAGAATATATGTATTAATATGTATTTACATATGCATTTACATTTATTTATATTTATTTACATATTCAATAAATGTTATATATTATTTACGTATTGATTTATAATATTAATATTTATTTATTTTTTAAGTCTCTGCCTTTCTCACACAGAACAACCTCCTGGAAAGCAGCCAAGTCATTATATTGGAGAGGTGAGGTGTCCAAGTTGCAACATCTAGCTACCGGGGTGCCTCAGGGCTCAGTTCTTGGACCACTTCTCTTCTCTGTCTACATGGCATCACTAGATTCTGTCATTCAGAAACATGGCTTTTCATATCACTGCTATGCTGATGACACTCAACTCTACCTCTCATTCCATCCCGATGATCCGATGATATAGCTGCTCGCATCTCAGCATGTCTAACAGACATTTCTTGTTGGATGACGGACCATCACCTCCAACTCAACCTGGCTAAGACAGAACTGCTTATGGTTTCAACAAACCCATCACTTTATCAAAATTTCACCATCCAGTTAGGCTCATCAAACATAACTCCTTCAAAAACAGCTAGAAACCTTGGAGTTGTGATTGATGATAAGCTAAATTTCGCCTGCAGATTTGCTTTATACAACATTAGGAAGATCAGGCCCTTTCTTTCAGAACATGCAACACAACTCCTTGTTCAGGCTCTTGTTCTATCCAGGCTGGACTATTGCAATGATCTCTTGGCAGGTCTTCCAGCCACTTCTATCAAACCTCTACAATTAATCCAAAATGCCGCTACAAGATTAATCTTTAATGAGTCGAAAAGAACCCACGTCACACCTCTGTTCATCAATTTGCACTGGCTACCAGTAGCTGCCCGCATAAAATTCAAGGCATTAATGTTTACCTACAAAACCATCACTGGCTCTGCACCCATTTACCTAAATTCATTACTTCAGAGTTATGTGCCCTCTAGAAGCTTGCGTTCTGTAAGTCAACGACGCATTATTGTGCCATCTCAAAGAGGCACAAAATCACTTTCACTGACTTTTTCATAAACTGTTCCCTCCTGGTGGAATGACCTCACCAAATCAATAACCGAGACGTGTCATTTGCACTTACGTATTGTTGCTCTTTTGTTAGTTTTGATTGCTTCTATTGTCCTATTGTAAGTTGCTTTGGATAAAAGAGTCTGCTAAATGACTAAATGTAAATGTATTTACCTATTCAATAAAAATAATGAATTTATTTATTTATACAACTTTTCATAATTATTAATCTCTCAGATTTGTCTCAAATGTATGATAGAATTAAAATTACACAAATGAGACAATTGTTGACAAGGTCAAATTAGGAGATATAAAACTCTGATTTTGTCATAGTTCATATTCAAGTTCATATTTAAACTCCTGGCTTTTGATTGCAGACTAGATCTTGGCAGATCAGTGTACAGTTTCAGATCTTCTAAAACTCCATATAAAATCTTGTTTTTCTCTTAAAAATCAAGATACTTAAAGAAAAGTTTCCATTTGCTTTCCATTTTATGACGTTGTCTAGGAGCAACAGCTGAGACATTGAAAAATATCATTTGTGATGTATTTTCTGAATGTTTTTACTCACTTTATGTACCCACAGTGAACGTTCTTCTAAGTTCCCATCTGTGTCAAACTCATGGTGCATGAGAGAGTCCCAGCAGTACGTATCCACATATGCTGCCTGCTTCATTGTGAAGTTGTTGGGAGGAAAGCAGCTAATCTGTGGGCCTGGGAGGAGAAACAGAGAAAATGAACATGCTGAGACATAAACGACAGTAGCATCACTTGATGCTGTTTAAGTGGAGAATCTGGATGGCATGTCTGTAATAATGCTAGATCTATTCCAGGGATACAGATGGCGAAACCACCAAGGCAGCCAGGAAACACCCTTCTCTGGAGAGCTGCCTGGGCGAGAGGGTGTGACCTAGCTGCTGAGAGGAGGCCAAGCCCTACTTTATATAGACAACAAACATCTGTGTCACCCTCCAAAACCTACAGCCAGCCTCCAAATTACTGACTGAACACAACATGCCCCAACCCACGACTATTATGGATAACTGAGCTCCACCGGACATCTTTGCAAATTATATGATAACAAACTGCTTCAAACCAGGAGAGATATTCATATACTGTACATTGAAGCTACCTAAAAGCTTCAATTTTAATCTATTTATGCAAACAAATATACATTGGCCTCAAAATCTCTGAGACCACACTGAAAATCAATATATAATGTAATATAATTATTATATTCATTAATATACATTAATAGCTAAAGATTCTGCAAGATCGATCAATCTATCTATCTATCTATCTATCTATCTATCTATCTATCTATCTATCTATCTATCTATCTATCTATCTATCTATCTATCTATCTATCTATCATCTATCTGATTACTATGAAAACTATGATGATGGTTCACAAATGCTAGATAACATGATCATCAGGTTTTTTGTTATGTTTAGACAATAAAAATGTAATAAAAAAAGCTACTAGACTTTTTGCTCCTAATATCAGGGTGCGAACTACGGGGGAGCTAGGGGGAGTTCGGCTCCCCTTAATAAGACATGGGCTCCCCTGAAAACGTGATTTGTGAAATTTTGGGGGGTCTCAAAAATATTGACAATGTGTTATTTTGACGTGCAATTTCAGTTTTGTGTAATGTGATCATAGTGTATTATTATGTGTACAATTGCAAAAATAACATTCATTGATGCATGACAGCGATTTAAACCTAATTAACTTCAATAAAGATAACTATACATGCTATTCTTGTCATGAGCATCAAGGTGTGGGGGTGCTGCGGTCCAAATTCCACTCATGTTTAGTACGTTAACTCTTAAAAAATATAAACGCTGGACTCTGTGGTCGATTCTGTGTTAAGGTAAAGTTGTTATGTTATTCGCAATTATGTGTTGTGGCTGGGTTGTTATAGGTCTGTGTGACTCTCAATGTCTTAGGTCTAACTGAACGGAGGAATTATGGCATTCTTCTTTAGCCTGACGACGAGTAACTTTAACCGTTGTTCATGTGAACTCAAAGACAGCCTGATGCTTTGTTTATGGACTATTTGTGGGTGGCTGTTTGTTGTTTCACCAATCAATTCGTGTCGATAAAGTATAATAGGGTAAATCCTGTATAGTGATTTATCCTATATTGTGCTTGCATAAAGCAAGTAGTGCATACAAAGATACATAACAGCTAAATTACAAGTGTAAGTCATTGTAAGCCCTCTTTTGAGGCACGCGCAAGCACATTAATACCCAAGTGGGCTCCCCCAAAGACCACGGTATAGTTCGAACACTGCCTAATATATTATCCTGCATTCTTTTTTTGTAAACTGTATTAGCATGTGACAAAATGTTCCTTCCACTGTAAAGTTTGTTGATGTATCCTAAAGAAAGTGTTGCCAGACCACTATCAGAGGCAGGGAGAATCAGTCTGCTTGCCTTGCACGTCTCAGTTTAATTAGCATATCTTCTCGTTAGTCTGAAATAGAGAGCTGGGAAAGAGCAGACTGACTGTAATTACAGACCCTTGTCATCTCTACACGTCTCTCTTAATCATCCTCATGCCAATTAACATCTGTGTGAGCTGATTGCAGACCAGCTCCAGAGGAACTGATTGCAACCTCAAATTCAACTGCCTACACAAAACAGACATTTCTCTCCAATGCACTGATGGCAGGAAAGCTCAAGTTAGTGGCATTTATAGCCAGCAATTGACACTCATGCCATTCTAGTCACTAAAGGTTTCTCCCCTGAAAGCAACTCCGGTTGGTTTGCGATGTCATATAAATTGTTAATAATCATTAGCAGATGCTTAATTCTCATATTTCACCACGGTTTCCCTTCCTAAGCAGTGTAGATAGTGCTGTCACCTCAGATGAACACTAATTACATCGAGCGTTCCATCAGCCCAGCCCTCAAGCTAATGGTCAGTTAATTAACTCAAGGGCTTGCGAAATTACTGCAGTGCTGGTGCTGCTCTGATGTCCTGTAATTCTCACGCATACACATAAGGAGAAAAAAGAGCTGCTAACCGATAGAAATCTCTCTGGCAAAGGCCATGGACACCAGAAGGAGCGGCAGGCCCACAGAAACAAACTTGATGACTTTATCCAATGGCAAATCCAGCTCCAGGTGTCGAATGCGATTGTCCACATTACTATCCCTCAGCAGGGCATCAGAGAGCATCGCCTGGGCGGCCGTGTTGGCGATAGACATGCTGGCAACTGTGGACGGCAACAGAAAAGGACAAAGATATGTTTTGGTTAACAGTGGTTGAATCATCTGTGCTGTTATTCATATAGACATTTTACACAAAATATGTCCATTAACATCAACATGAATGTATAAGGAACACCTTTTCTTATCAAATAGCATTTTGATGATGTGGTTTAATAGCAAGCGATACAAGAACACATATAATGAATGATTAGTCTTGCATGATAAAGTATCAAATTAAACCTTCTATGAAATTATTCCATTAAACAGTAATTATGTCTTCCAACTTCAAACAGAAAACAAATGAACTGGAGTGAAGAAGAGTTTTGGTCTTACAACTGTGATCCGAAAATCTATTCAGGACAAATTTGATGGCACGGTAAGGAATATATAAGCCCAACATCAGCAACACACGCCATTGATGTATTTGTCAAATCAATATGCAATTAAGAACTTAAAAATGAATTTGAATGTTAAACAGGACGCGTCCTGTAATCGTCCAGTTCAATTCTACTGACAAGGTAAAATATGAAAAGAAAAGTGCAAAACATGCAAATAAAAACAACGTACAAATGTACAGTGTGAAACCTGGAATATCCTGAATTAATTTCTTTAGGTTGTAAGGTATGAAGCATTGAGGAAAATTTTTCACTTTAATCTATGGTTTAGAATGATGCAGGGTCAATATGTTAAGTGTGGAAAACAAACAAACAAACTTATTTTTGTACAATTACAGTACCTTATGAATTCCCAGTCCAGTAGAAGTCTGTATTGTGGATCAATCCAGCAGTAAACTGGTCCTGAGGCTGGAGAGAAGAGGGATGCTGGCGTGGGTCTTAAGTACTGGAGGAGGTCTGAGCAAAATGAGAGGCTGTACTGGGCTGGGTTATGGGGTAATTAAAAGAGTTAGAGAGGACTTTTGAGCCTGCTGGTGAAAAAGCAGAGAGAGGGAGAGAGGGTGGAGATGGACTGCAGATCTACTCAATTCCCTAAATGTGCTCATCAGCCCTGTGGCACCAGTCCACTTCAAATATACCCGGCTATGTGGCTTTTCTTGCCTCTGTCATTTCCCAGGTTATTTATACTCTCTGGCCCTGAACAGCCCTGCTTCAAGAGAGCATGTACAAGACTGCCACAAACACTGTTATTTCAGATGCATACAGACCTTCACAAAGTTTAGAGCTCCTCAGTGTGTTGTTTAACCCATTCATGCGTTGAAGATGTTCATTTGAACGTAGCGTGCAGCTTGTAAGCATAACTTTTGTAGAAACCTATGCGAAAATTCAGATTAAGGAGTTTGCAATCTGAGTAAACGTCCAGAAATGGCCACATGAATTAAACACCTACACATGACATAGTATCCAGCAAGTTGACTGCTCATATGAAGGTGTTTTATAACATCTAAAATCACCTAAAATATTCACAATAAAAGAAAAAGAGACGGAAAAAGAGTGGAGACTTTGGCAACTGTAGTTGCTAGTGGCCTTGAATAGGTTTTAAAAAATCTTTGCAGAAAATCACGAGGTTTTATTTTTATTCACAGCTAGAGCTTTTTTATAAAATCTAACTTTCCCTTAAGGTCATAGTTATTTAGGTTACAAAAATTATGACCAGAGTAACATTGAGATATAACGTTCCAGGCCTTGGGTCTAGATATTTATTCTGCAATCCTTGTGTTGCCCCTAAACCAACATCGACAAAATGGAAAATTATGCTTGTGTATTATTTCTGGGAATATTATGGTACCTGCTCTGGACATCTAAATCTAAAAATTATATATATATATTGAATACTTTCCGTACCCACTGTATATATACATACACATGAAGACCTTCATACAATGAAGACCTTTTTTAAATTGTTTTAGTTTGAATAAAATCATTTAGCTACAACTAATTAATGAATTAATTTGTAGTAGCTATATATTAATTTGCAAAATGACACCCAGGTCTACTAGAGTCATAGTTTTTTTAATTATCAAAAATGGTCTACTGAAACACAATAGATTATGAGAACAATGTATACAAACAAATAATTAAAAAGCTCCCCTATCATCACTTGCTCTGGAAGAACCATTTAAAAAAACAACCAAGAAAAGGATAATGAGAAACATGTACTTCACAAAGACCAACTGCAATAACATTCAGAAACATCCTGTCTTTTCTAAACATCACATCAGAAACAGGTGATTAAATCTGCAGACACAGTAAGCTGAGAAGCTCTTCACAGTTGTTGTTTTTCGTCCTTCAAATAAAATAAAGAGGGGCATCTCAGGGTGTGACACGCACCTGTAAATATGTCTTTTTTTCCTGCAGTGTTCTTCAGTAAACGTCATTTGTAGGTCCTACAGTTTCGGAAGGGCACGAGAGTTTTGTTCCGTACACGTAAGAAATGCTTGGCACTCTGCATTGAGTCTCTCGACATGCGTTTGTTCTGAACAAGGCTGATGTTTTTGACTCAGCCGGTGAATAGCAGGCATTCAGCGGACAGCATCCTTGTTGATTGTACCACTGCCTTCTGACAGTTTCAAAAATAAATATGAAGTGTCTGGGTAAAATGCATCACTATCAAATGTACATACATTGTGCTGTCAGGCATTTAGATTGTTTCTTTTTTAGACTGAATATTTTGTTAATTCTACAAAAATAAAAAGAAAGAAAGAAACATGCCTAAAACATCCACTCATTGCATGGTTATCAATATGACTGTAAGAGGGTAGACATTATGTCATGCTAAAGACACCTGAGAACCAAAGAGACATATTAAACAAAGTAAGGCTTAAATGGATTATATGCATGAGAGTAGCATGAGCGCTTGGCTGACGGCCCAATATACAGTACGTTCTTTTCACAATGTTCTGTCCTCCTTCAGATTCTCACATGAACTTTATTCATTCCCCGAGTCCATAACAGGCCCCTCCTCTTCATTCTCATTGGATGTTCCATGGCACTTAGTGTCCACTGGAAACCTTCAGGTGGTGTTGAGATGTGTTGCCATGGGGATGAGTAAGAGTTAAGTCAATTTTGTCAATTTCGTCGATCTGATCCTTTATTCAAGTCCTTCGTTGTGGTTGAGGCCCAGATCTCTCCGAGACATCTGTCTGCCTCCCTCGCTTTCTTCATCCTCTTCTTCATCTTCCTCCTCGTCGATTCCCTCCTCTTCCTCCTCTTCGTCGTCCTCCTCCTCCTCTGTGCCGTCCATGGAATCCTCAGTTCCTCCCAGCATGGCATGCTGCATCGCCAGTGTGGCGGAGTCTGAGGACAGAGGCTGCAGGCCGTCCATGCCCAGAGAATCTGACAAACATACACACAGTAACACAAATACATATATACTCAATTGCAAAACATCTGACAAAAAACTTTTTATATATATTTTACACACACACTACACTACCATTCAAAAATTTGTGATGGATAAAAAAAATTTGTTATTGAAAGACCCCTCTTTTATGCTCAAAAAGGCATTTTTTTTATATTGTGTAAAACCATTATACTGCTAAATATTACAATTACAATGAATAGAATAGAAATGATTAGAAATTTCAAAAGAACAGCATTTATTTGAAATATACATTTTGTAACATTATAAATTAAATTATAAATGCTGTCATTTTTTATCTTTTTTTAAAAAATTTTATTTACTTCCAAAAAATACTACAAACCCACATTTTTAAATGGAAGTGCATAATAAATATAATGTATTACATGTAAAAAAATAATGTATTATGTATAGTATATTCACTGCATAAACTATAACTCCCATTCATTTTCAAGTTTGAAAAAGTGACAGAAATTATTCAAATCTAATGGAAATTTAGTAAGTGGACATTATATATTCAACTTTGAAGACGAATTGATTTTTTTTATCTCTAAATTAATCATTTAATAATTAATATTTATTATTCAATATATATGTTAGTACTATCTGTCATTAGAGAACTAAATTGAACTGAGAATACAATTTAACTGACTCGTTCTGAATAATGATACTATTGTCTTCTGTAGAACTTAGAGCTGAATTGACTATTTTCTTATAGCTGAATTGAACTTGTTTTATAATGGATGAATTTGTAGTTATTGAACTTAATTAAACCAACCAACCGACTTGAGTTGAGTTGAATAATGACACTATTGTAGTCATTGAATTCTGAATTTGTCTCATATTTGATAAGGTCTGCATCACTGATTCTGTTATTTCCCTGTTTATTACAGTAAAGCTGCTTTGAAACAATCTGTATTGTATAAAGTGCTACATAAAAAAGGTTACTTGACTTGACTTGACTAGAGAATGTGTTCATATTACTGACTGTCTGAATTGTTTGTGGAGTGAGATCCGTGTGTCTGCAGGACTCCAGCTACAATGGAGTCGGGCCAGAAGCGCTGTGTGGGTCTGTGCTGAGATTTCATCTTCTTGGCTTTGGGAGCAGGGTCAGGATTACTGGCGTCCAGCATGGGCTGCAGTATACGCCTGCGGGCATTGATAAACCTTTCAAAAGACAGGAGAGAGAGAGAGAAAAATGATGTGGATGAGACATATACCAGGATTTTTGCTAAATACTACATGCAAATATTGTGATTCTGTTTGTGGCCATTAGATGGCGCCATTTTGCTGTGAATTACACCATAAAAATACTAGTGCAACAAACCAGTCGTCCTTACCAGTTGTTCACCTGTAATAAAGTAAGATTTGTTTGCGCTGCGATCTGTCTTTTCTCATCTTCTGTAGGATAAGGATGCTGGAAAACCAAAAAATAAATTAAAGGATATTATTTTTAATTATTATTTTATTTATTTTTAGTCGTTTAGAGTAAATGTCCATGTTTATATTTATCTATGTAAGTTCTAATGAAATTAAGAACCAGATATGATTGAAATTAAGTGCATTTTAAACTCCCCAAGCCTCCCTTTGGTTTGTAGGGCAATCATGTAAAGAAGAAATTCTCACCATGAGATGCTGGAAGAGCCAGGAACGCATTATGTTTGTGGCATGTTTGGGAAGGACGCCTCTTTTGTTTTTTGATTTCCTGTCATCGCCGTCCAAGAGTGAGGACAAGTCCAGGTTCACCTTGGAAGGAAGAGAGATGAGAAAGTGAGTGGGGGAGAAAGGAGGGGTAGTTGCCACGGAAACAAAGAGAGTTCGCCAGTCACCCTTTCTTTGGCAGGGGCAAGAATGCCTTCAGTCACCATAGCAACGCAATGGGAGTAATGATACCTAAAATTAAAGCCAAGGAGGGTACATTTACTGAAGCCTTTCATCAAGTAAAAGAGCTACGGAAAATGCAGTCAATTTTTCTCTTTTCATCAAACTTATTATATGCTCTGAAGTACGATTAATGTAAGGCGAGCGAAAATGCAAAAGAGTTTTAACGGATGCATGCTAAATTGACTAATTTCTTTTGGTTTACGCCATTCTGAGGCTGGCATATTAACATTTCAGAGAAGTTTAAGATGCATAATCTGCGAGAGCTCCGTGTGCGAATAAATAAATTAATAAAAGAAAAAAAGGAAAAATGTACATTTCCACTTTGAAAATAAGGATAAT
Source organism: Sinocyclocheilus grahami (assembly GCF_001515645.1). Lineage (NCBI taxonomy): Eukaryota > Metazoa > Chordata > Actinopteri > Cypriniformes > Cyprinidae > Sinocyclocheilus > Sinocyclocheilus grahami. The sequence goes on from NW_015505211.1 coordinate 2,416,112, forward strand.
TAATTTCATGCTACCATTGCCACTGAAAGCCATAAAAAGCAGCAGCTCCCCACTGATTTTAAAATTTTTAAATAAATAAATAATAATCAAGCTCTAAAAACAACCTCCTCATTACATTTGCAGCTGGGTGTCATGTGGTTCTTTCCCCATTCCTCTACTCAAACTACACACACACACACACTAACGGGGGGGGGGGGGGGGGGGGGGTGGA
>NW_015505211.1:2416418-2438979 GCF_001515645.1 Sinocyclocheilus grahami
AGAGATGTAGCTACGGGCGGAACTCTATTCCCAGCCTGCGTGTGGTGAAGCGCCTCGGCCTAAAGTTGGGTATCCACACAGGCTCCAGCTGTCTATCAAACCCCAACTCACCTGACTCATAGTTGACGGCATTAAAATAAAAACGAACAGTTCTAGAATTCCTAAATAACTTGAAATATGTCTACACTTGAAGTGAACATCATGATCTTAACTACACGGCAAGTGTTGATGTGGAATGTCACCTCAGGGTGGTTGCTAACAAATAGACCAATCAGCTTGAACTTTGACTTCATCAATTAAAAAAAAAAGTAATAAAGGAGGAACAAATATATCATTTTAAATAAAGTATATATTTTTACTATATCATTTTAAATAAATTGTTTCTAAAACAAAAGCTAGTAATGAAAGAGGAACAAAAGCAATTCATAATATTCATGTTCATAAATACATAGAAAATTCATCTTTTATTTAATAATAAACATAATTATATAATAATTAATTAAATTACTGTAACAGAAATTAAAATTTAGAATTAGAATTAATTTTAAATAATTGTAATACATTAAAATTATTAACATTTTTGCAATAAGGCCCCCCATTTTGGGCCTTATTGAGATGAGCGAGAGAAAAAAAATCATAATCTTATGTAAAACCATTCTTACATAAATTGTTGCATTCTCTTAATGGGGCAATTAATGTATGAACAGATTTATTAATTAATTTCACAGAAATTTGTTCTGCTTGTGTTTCATGAATAAAAGCCAGTGCTGCTCTAAATTAATAGGCAAAAAGAGTAATCATTTTTTGTAGGCATCAAAATATATAGAACTATAAGTGTCTGAAGCCATGTAAATGCATAACAAATAATATTTATGTACAAAAAAAATATATATATATATTTAAATATTTAATATAGACAGAAAATATAAAGTGGATGGAATAGCATGTCAGAAAACTTCTTTTGCTTCTTTGCAACAGCAGCAGTTCAATGTGGTAGACATGGTGCTGTAGTCCAGAAATAATTCAACAGAATTCTACAGCTTCAATATTTGTGAAGATCCAGTGCTGTGAGCATGTGTTGTCTGTCGAGCGGCTGCTCTCACCTGATTGTTTTGGATTTGAATGGTTCCCTGTGGTAACCCCTGGGTCAACACCTGTCCCTGTGAGGTAAGCATTGCCACCGGTTGATACAGCGTCCCACCTGTGGGAATCAGTCACAGACACAGGAGTGTGGTTAACACAGACTTTCCCTGCCTGTTGAAAACATACTGTAATTACACTGCAGCACAAAAACAAACCATTTCACCTCCCTTTCACCGCGCCAAAATAAAACTAAAGGGTATTCCTAACTGCTAAAGAGGAGAACAAGGAGTTCTTGTTTTGCTGCTAATTAGCTTGATTTCAAAGTAATTAGTTGTTTTTTATTCACAATATGAAAGTACTGTTCTGCGTGAGACGGCTGTAAAGAGAGAAAATTAGTAAAGAAAATGTAGATATGTAGATTATGTAGATAATGTGCATTACATGGAAGTTCCTATTTGCTTCCACCAGATGTCACGAATTTGGAAAGGAAAGCTGTTCTGAAAGCTGAGATCTCTGAATTTATAGCAAGCAAATGGGACTGATGATTGGCCTCCTCACCTGAGACCACCTGAGAGTTGATAGTGGTCATGGCAACGTTGTTCTGTTGCAGTGAACCGGCAGGGACCACAATCCCAGAGGGGTTTACCGTGCTGGAGACAGAGCTGAGCGATGGGGATGAGTTCTGAAGCAGGTCCTATAAGAGGAGGATGAAACACTGGTTAGTGTCCACATTTCAATTTCTTGCGAAAATAAATTTGGTAGGCTGCCAATTTAACACGTTAGTTTAGTATGATTAAAAAATAATTAATAGTTAAAAAAAATAACTATTTAAATATATATATGAAAAATAACTCAATAAAAATGTCCACAATTAATTATGCCTGTTGTAATGTTAGTTTAGTATGAGTAAAAAAAAATGAATTGTTAAATATATATATATACTGTATATATATATATATAACCCGATAACAATTAACACAATTATATATATTTAAATATTTGATAAGTTTTTTCAGGATTCTATGATGAATACAACATTCAAAAGAACAACATTTATTTGAAAGAAATCTTTTGTAACATTAGAAATGTCTTTACTGTTACTGTCTTTTGATCAATTTAATGTATCCTTAGTAAAATCTAACTATCTTACTTACCTCAAACTTTTGAACGGTAATGTATATGTGATTAATTCTGATTAATTTGGTAATTTGATGGGCATTTTAATTTTCATTACAATCGACTGACTGCTCTAGATGAAATGTCCAAAAGTGTGTACTTTAAGTCTTCTCACGCAGAGGTCAGCAAAGTTCAGCAGGAGCAGCGAGGGCAAGCCAGATGTGACCTTTTGCATCCCCGGGAGAGGAGCTTGTGTTCGTGCAAGTGTAAATGTTACTGGCGTGAGAGTGTGTGCATTCATATGACACTGTGTTTATGTGTTAGAAACAACCTTTAGCCTTCAGACTGAAGGTCTAGGGAGATTGTATTTGTGAGTGACCTGCTGCAGGCCGAGATTGGTCTGCGATGGTGAATACGGGCCGCCCAGGTCGTTCCGTAGCAGATTGTCACTGTGCATCTTGGTCTTGAGGCAGGTGATGTAACGGTTGCAGAAGTCTTTACAGAGCTCGTTCACCTTCTCCAGCTCCAGCAGGTGGATCCGTAACACCTGGATCGCCTTCACCATCTACATCAACACAAAAGTAGATACAGGAATCAGTTTATGACTAATTCTTGCATTAGAGTGGTCTAAACCAATGCAATTTTAGTATTATTTATATTATTATAGTATTTATGCCTATTTTGAATATTTACAGTTTTCATTTTAAATTTAAGAATTTTTGTTATCACTTTCTTAAATATATTTATATTTAGCTTCCGTTTATTATTATTTCAGTTTTAGTTTTACCAGTTTTAGTACTTCAACTTATTTCAGGTAGTTGCCAAGGCAAGGCAAAGTTTTTAAGTTTTATTTCTAATATTTATATTTTATTTTATTTCAGCTTTATTTAAATTACCAGAAACTATTTTTAGTAGTTTTAATGATAATTAACAATAACAAGACAGGCCTAAACAATAATTTTGGAAGATGCCAGCAATAAAAATGTAATTAAAGATACAACATCAAAACGAGCAAAGTGAGAAAATACAGTCAGTACAATACCCATTGGCATTTAAAATAAATAAACAAATAAACAAACAAATAAATACATAAATAAAAGGATAATAATACATACATTTCAATGTCATTGTTTCAGGTAATAATTTTTAAAGATATTATTTTAAATTACATTTAAAAAAAATTTTTTATCAGGTCCTCAAACTAAGCTATAATCTGAAGACCTAAATACTGCATTGTGCACCTTTTGTCATAGTGCTTTTTTACCATTCACAGTATGAATAAGAGCAGCCAGGACAAGAAAGAATATTATATGGATCTGAACTACATTGGTGTGATTAAATAAAAAAATCAATTGTAAGTTAATTATTCCTTTAAATAAACTACAATCACTTCACTAAAAAGAAAAGCAGAAGTGTTTTTCTCACTTTTTTTCCCACAGTTTTTGAGGTTCCCTAGCCAGCCCTCCTTGCCACTATTTGCCTACTTGCATTGTTAATGCAACAAACATTTTCGAGTTCTGCTGATACAGTTGGACGAGACTGAACTTTCTGTTCCAACTGCCCATTCAAACATTCACCGTCCAAAGTCAGAACTCAAGGACGACCAAATGGGCTAAAAAATGCTTTGCCAAGGAGGAGATAAATCTGCCAATTACTGCAGCTCGTTTAATCAGGGCCCAGTGCCATCTCTCTGAGGCGAGAACGAAGCGCAGCGCGGGCGCTATAACTGTCGCGGTGAAGAGTTAGAGAACGGAAGACCCATGTGTGACCAGTGTGTCGTAAAGCACACAGATGCAGAGTTAATTGACTGAGCAGCACTAGTCGGCCGAGCGCCCCGGTAATGATGAACAGTGACCTTTTTCCTCCTCCTTCCCTTAATTTCTAATTACTGTTAACTGTCTTGCAGAGCACAGAAGAGGAGAGATGATGAATATGAGGGGGAGAGTTAAAGGAAACGAGAACAAAAGACGGAAAAAAGAGCAATGGACAAAGGGTGGGTGAGAGTCATTGTGACTAATACTTCTGACTTCTTATTTTCAATAAAATGTTATTTAATGTCGCATTTCTAGCCTGTTTTAATGATATTTGAATAATTAAAGTACCTTAAAAGATGTATAAAGTGCAAATATGCCAGCAGAGGGTAGTACAGATGTTTAATTTAGATATAAAAGAAGTAAACAGATTTTTAAGAGCAGGTAAAGAGCTGAAAGTAGAAGAACGGCAAGTGATACAAATGAAGCAACAAGAGCCTGATGAGCGCTAACCAGGTTGTCTAGTTCAGGGTCCTCGCTGAAGAAAGGCTTGTGGTCCTGCTCTTGCTGGTGGACGAAGTTCTCGATGTCAACGTCAAAGCTGGCGGAGGTGATGCATTCTGATCCCTGCGTGGCTTGTTCGCACTTCTCAAACAGCAACGCCAGAAGAGGAAAAAGAGGATGCCTGCAAGACACAGAAAGAGATGGCAAACTATTATTATTTTTTATAGTATGCAGAATATGCAGTAAACTGTGCACAGTATGCAAATGTAAAAAGTCCCAAATGACTTGCCAAAATGAGAGCTGTACAACTACAGCACACTGAGTGAATTACTGCATCCCATAATGCCATGCGCTTGACATATCCTTTCAAAATCAAGTTTTTTTTTTTACATTCCCTCTTGACTAATTACTTGATCAAACAGCAAACAATTTTTTTTTTTTACACACAATTGGATTCAAAATTCTAAATAATTATTTACTTCCAAAGAGATAAATAGATTGCTATATTCAATAGACACAATTCAACACATCTACGTCAACAGGTTGTGAAGACACTGTATAATACTACTTTTTGAAATATGCACTACTGTTAAAAAGTGATCAAAGACTTTTACACTGATACAAAACAATTCTATTTCAGATAAGATTCAGATTTCTGTTTAACTTTCTATTCATGAAAGAAACCTGAAACAAGTACAATAGTTTCAACAAACATATTAAGCAGCACAACTGTTTTCAACACTGATAATAATAAGAAATATGTTTTTGAGAACCAAATCAGCATTTTAGAAAGACTCCATGTGACACTGAAGACTGGAGTAATGGCTCCTGAAAATTCAGCTTTTAAAATATATTAAAATAGAACACACTTATTTTAAATTGTAACAATATTTCACTGTTTTTACTATATTTTCGATCAAATAAATGCATCCTTGGTGAGCATAAGAGACTTCTTTCAGAAATTTTTGTTTTTTAATTACCAACTCCAAACTTTTAAACGGTAGTGTATATCCATTCATACACCATAATGTTTCACATGATCTGTAGGATCAGTTCAGAGTATATACTGCACAGTATGTAATAAGCAGTATACCAGTATTTAATAAGTTAACCAGAAAATAACCAGTTTCTTTGCTTCAGGCAGGACAGATGACAATACCCAGCAGCTGAATATAATCTTTGTCATCTTCATCTGATTGTAGGCATAAGCTCCGTCTAAAGGTTTCTTCTAGCAAGTTGACATTTGTCATGTTAACAGCATTAACATTTCCTGTATCATCAGAGAATTCATATGTTTGCACTGGTTTAAGTCTGTCTAGAGAGAGGTTTCTGCTGAAGAGCAGACCTAATGAAAGCTAAAATTCACTCAGCTCAGCCTCTTGAAAGCTAAGCCTAGCCTGACATGCAGAACTCTGATTAAATTAATAAGAAAACAACATCACCACAAATGATTAAGGGTCATGCTTTTTCAATAAGGACTCTGTCCTGTCCTATCATAATGCATCATATCCAGACACTACCAAAACTAAGGAGCAGTAAGATCATAAATTAAAATATTTTGGGGAATAATTATGTTGACAAAATTGCAGAATTGCTCAATAAGGATGGTTGTTTAGAAGTGGTTTAGTTCCCGTTTGATGCTGTCATAGTAGTGATCCTGATTGCATTGATACCATATAAATGTCACTGTGTTTTGGAACAATATTTCCACCTTGAAAAAATAAGTCATATTATTTGTATATATGTGTATAAGTTTGGGGTGGGTAAGATTTTCAGGTTGTTATAAAATGTATATGTATGCTCACCAAGGCTGCATTTATTTAAGTGAAAAATACAGTACAAACATACTGAAAAAAATGTTTCATTCATCCAATAAAAAACATTTAGGGTAATGATTCACATCTATATTTTTTAACTTGAGCCAATGAAAAATAAATAACTTGCCCTAAATTTTTTTAATTGGATGAATGAAACATTTTTTTCAGTGCAGTAATATTGTTTTATTTTAATATGTTTAAAAAAAGTCATTACTCCAGTACACAGTGTCACATGATCCTTTAGAAATTATTTTAATATGTCAATCTGGTGTTTATTATCAATGTTAACAGTTGTGGTGCTTAAAATGTAGCATTGAAACAGATATTTGAAATATTTTGTAAGAATGTAAGAGTTGTTACTGTCACTTCTGATCAATTTAATGTGTCCTTGGTGAAAAGTGTGGGGAAAAAAGTACAGAAAAATATTTAATCACAAATAACAATTCCTGGTTCATTTTGAATATGTTCAATGAGGGAATCAGTTGCAAACTCAGTAATGACACTGAATAATTCACTGAATGAGTGAATCTGATTCAAACAATATAACTTATCAAAACTTTTCTGAAATCTTTTTAATTGACTCTTTTTAATTGAAAAAAGATGCTGTTCATTAGAGTCATTCATTCACAAATTGACATGTTAGCTTGTGCTGTGTTTGTTGTTGCATGCAAGAAACACTGTCAAAATAGTATAAAAAGTAGTGCCCTAACCTATCCGATCCTATGTGTGTTTCTGTGTATATGTATTGTTTTTTTCCTTGCGGTGCATGTTTGAGAGACTGAGAGAGGCTTTGAGACTGGGTGAGGGGCCCAGGCTCCGGCTGTAACCCACCACTCTCATTTGCAGCCTTTAATAGCTGGCTATATTAGACTCTAATCTGCCTGATCCCAATTTAATGCCGCTCCCTCCAGCTGACGTGACAGGAATACTAAACAGGCTCGCAGTGCTGAGCAGCGAGGCGATCTGTGCTCCCTCCGGGCTCGTCGCGCTCCCCTCTGCCGTGCCAGCCCCTCTTCCTCTCTCCCCTCCCCAGTCACACTAAATCCTGGAGGGCATGGCTGGGTTATCTCTCCCCTTCTCTCTCTTCGCAGGTCTGGATCATAACCCGGACACAACCCTAAAGGCCCAAAGCCAAAGGATGCTATCAATTTAGCTCTCAGAGGATTTGGCAAGTAGGCTGAGGAACAAACTACCCAGAAATTAGAGCATAAAATCGAATTGCAAAGTTAAGCCACAAGGTACAGGTTCATCCGAACACTCACATTCCCTGGAGTGAGTCTAATGATGCTGCATTATCTTCATGAGGAGGTTATATTTCATAACATTTATCTGCAGCAGAAACTATGCACATTTTTTGGAAACTTCAGTCATGTCTTGTATACAGATGCGATGATGGACATGAAGCAGCTCTTATTCTGAACATAATATTTCTGATTGCATTATCTCAGACAACATGCCAATCGCAGTAAAATCTCTGTTACTAAAGATGGCCAGAACACTTACAGCAGTTACTCTCTAAACTAATTGCCTCAGTTGTTTCAAAGGCTAAATGAGGTTGGAAAAACTCTTAAATGTAATCTGATCTCTCGGAGCAACTCCAGACTTTTAAATCTCTTCATCTATGCGTTCTGGATGAGGCTGTGTGCCGCAAAGTTCCAAGCTAATCGGTTAATCTTTCAAAATGTGCCGGTTAAAATGAAACACTTAATGCTATTTGTCTTTAACCTTTAGTTATCATCTCTCAACTCTTTCGGGAAAGACTGTCCAGACTGCCATCCCTCAAAGGTGAAAGAATGGGCTCGTATAACTGTAAGCAGAGGGGCCATTAAAAGGACTTTTACATTTTATGATAGGCAAACAGTTGTTATGAAGTACTAATGTCATTAAACACTAAAACCAAACTTTAGCCACTTTGAATTCACTCATCAGATAATACAGACATGTGTGCATACTAGTGTACTAGTGTAATTCAAATCACAAACAAATAATTCCTAAGAGCAGGTTCTTGCAATTAATACAGTTTGTTTCTTATTGACTTCCAATGTATGGACTGAAATACAATGGAAGTTAATGGAAATGTTCTTGATTTTTTTTTCCCTGCAGAGGAAAGAAAGTCATATAGGTTTGGAAAGACATGAGGGTGAGTAAATAATGACAGAATTTTTATTTTTGGATGGACTACCCCTTTAAGGTTTGAGAAAACAAACAAAACACATAAGAAAAACTAAACTTCAGCCACTTTGAATTCAAGACCACTCATCAGATAATCCAAATTATGACACGTCTTCCTTCAACATCTTTTTCTCTTTGCTAGCTAAGCATAAAACAGACTATTGTATTTCCATTCACAAACAAATGATTTGTATGAGCAGGCTCTTGTAATGAAAAGACTTGCAAACTAAAGAGTTGTCTAATTGAATCTACGAATCTGTCAGAGTAGTAAGTGAATTAACACCTGAATCACTTACTGAAATGCAGTATGGCTTCAAAATAAATAGAGAACTGGGTAATTTGGTTTTAAATTATGAATGAAAAAAGTTTCAAAAACAAACAGACCAGCAGTTCAAATCACAAACAAATGACTTATGAGCAGGTGGTTTTAATGAAACAAAACTTTGATGAAGACTCACAAACTCCTATAAATGTGTATATAATTTGAAAAAAAAAAAAAAAAGAAGGTTTAGCCACTTTGAATTCAGGACCACTCATCAGATCATTTAATCATGACATCTTTTTTTCTACATACTTAAAAACAATTCAATTCACAGTTCAATTCACAAACAAATTATTTGTATGAGTAGGTTCTTGTAATGAAATGAATTGGTCAAAAATAATTTGTGGTAACCAAATTACCATCCGGCTCACTTACTGAACTGCAATTCGACATCAAAACAAACAGAGAACTGTGTACTTCAGCTTGTAGAAAATATGAAATGTAAATTATGAATGAAAAGGTTTTTAAAAAAACACACTAGTAGTGCAATTCACGGGTAATGAAATGAATAGTTACATGAAGACTTACAAACACGAGACTTAAAATAACCAATTGTGTACTTAAGGTTTGAAATAACAAAAAACTAAATTATAGAAAAATCTCAATGTGTAAAATTATTAATTAAATTTTTTTGTAAAAAATTATGCTGGACGCACTACATTTAAATAATCAGTTTATAATTGTAATTCTGCACTTTACATTGAGACATTCATCTCATCTAACACTGCGTCTGTACGCTCCTGAAACTACATGAGGTACCTAGAGCTGGTAAGGTGCCAGAACAGTGAGACGTTATCTGCAGTGCAGAGGTCTCAGGACGGAGGGAGCTGGGGAACTATTAACCCATAAAAGTGTCATTTACTGAGATAAGAGTCAGCAGAACTGATCCAGCGAACTGACAAATAAAGTCAGACATGGCGTTTTTATTTCCATTCGGCCAATACTAGGTTTCATACTGTCAGCTAATGAAAAACTTAAAGCTTAACCTAATTGGGTTTACCTGTTTTTTTATTTCAAGCTGAATTTGTCATGAATATTTCAGTGTAGAGGTCTCAAGCAAATAAATAAATATTTTCAGAGAAAATGAAAAGCACATCAAAGCAATTATGAGTCCAAAAATAAAGCTGAACGTATTTTCATGCTAGCTCTAGCTGCATTTGTTTTGGTAGCGTGGTGGGCCACCCATGGGCTGCTGGGGAGATGGGGGTGTGCTCTCTGTGTGCTCACCCGGTATTTTTACCATCCTAATCAGGGCGAGCCAGTGGCTGCTGCCTTTATTAAACCCAGTCTGGGGTGCCCTCACGCTGAGAGTGCTCACACACTCACACACACACACACACACACACACACATTCACATGAACACACACTCCCTCCTCCAGGCTACATGTCTGGAGCTCAGCCTTAATGAGGGCGAGCACACACACACACCACTCGCCATCAGGGTTTATATGGGACCCCTACTGCTGCATTTCAATGAGTGGTGGTGCTCTTTTTCAACACTGTTTTTACCGCTCTCTCTTTCACTTGTGTGGTAAAGGCTAGCTGCACCCTGTTGTTATACACAGCTGGCTCTTATCATTGGACCACAGGTGTGAATTTAGAGGTTAAATACAGAGATGCCACATAAAAGTAATCAAAAAGAAAAAAAATTGTAGCTGCTAAGGTGTTCAAATTGGTTTGTGTTGCTATGTAGTTGCTAGTGTGTTTCTAGAGCATTGGAATGTAGTTGCCAGGGTGTTGCTATATGGTTGGTAAGGAGTTCTGAGTAGTTTTAGAGTGTTTCTATGTGATTGCAAGGGTACTGCAACTGTGTGTGGTTGCTAGGCTGGGGTGCTTTTCCCAAATGCATCTTTAGCTAACTATGGTCGCAAGTTCCATTGAAGTCTATTGGTAACGATGGAATGTAGGGTGTAGGGTGTTGCTATGAAGTTGCTACGGTGTCCTAGGTAGGTTGTAAAACATTGGTATGTAGTTGCCAGGATGTTGCTTTATGGTTGCTAGAGGGTTCTGACTAGTTTTTTGACTGTTGCTATGTGTTTGCTAGGCTATTTTGTTTGGTTGCTAAGGCGTTACTACTGCATGTGGTTGCTAGACTGGTCTGGGTGGTTTGTAGGGTGTTGCTATGTGGTTGCTAGGGCTTTCTGTAGTTTCTAAGACTTTGGTATGTGGTTGCCAGGATGTTGCTATAAGGTAACTAAAGGGTTCTGAGTAGAGTGTAGTCTCGCGTTGCCTTCAGACTGATGGCAGAAGGTCTGGGAACCTTGGCCGCTTTGAATGGCAAGGACCGCCCAAGAGGCCATATGACTGACAGGTAAAGCAACCAATCATGTTTCGTTTTGTGCCGCGTCATGTTTAGGGGCGTGGAAATGTCCCCACAATAACAGACCATGTGTAAAACTCTTGGACGTATTTTAAAGATTCTATGCCGCGAACTTTAAATATTTCACATACTTCCAGCTATTTAGTTGATCCTGATAAGTGCTCATTGTCACAATTGTAAACATGACAGCTTTCTTCTAACATGAGGGGGTTTGGAGTCACGGCATCTTTGTTTCCAGGCGGAACGTTAAAGAACGCAACACACGTGTCTCCCGGAAATCCTGTATAATTCAACCAATCAGACGACGACTTCAAAACTCCCGAAGTGTTTCCAATTTTGTGTGCTGTATGCATCAGACGTTCAGCCAACGGTACATGGGCGTGATGTCTGAGGCTGAGACTAAGTAGAGTGTTGCTATGTGATTGCTAGGTTGTTTTGCATGGTTGCTAGGGCTCTGCTACTGTATGCGATTGCTAGGATAGTCTGGGTGATTTGTAAAGTGTTGCAATGTGGTTGCTAGGTTGATTCGGGTGTTTTTTTGCCATGCAGTTAATATGGTGATCTAGGTGGTTTTCCAGAGTGTTGCTACTGTATCAGGCTTTCTATGTGTTTGTTATGGTGTTCCGAGTAGTTGCTAGGGTGTTGGTATGTGGTTGCCAGTGTGTTGTTATACAGCTGCTATGGTTCTCAGTATTTCGGTGGTTGGGCTAGGGTATTTTGTGTGATTTCTAGGGCACTGCTATTGTATGCATTTCTTGACTGGGCTGGATGCTTTGTAAAATGTTATGTGGTTGCTAGGGTGTTTTGGCTGATTTTTTTATAGTCCTGCTATACCGACCTGGGTGGTTGATAGGACATTGCAACTGTATGTAGTTTCTAGGCTGGTCAGGGTGTTTTTTAGATCATTGCTATGTGGTTGCTAAGGTGTTCTGGGTGGTTGCTAAGTCTCTATGAAATAATGTTCAAAAGTTATAGAGATCTGAGCAGCCCTGAGCAATAATATTGCCTTAGCAAACACCACTAACAAGTATTAGATTCATTCACAGACTTGAGTAGCTTCTGCTAACACGAACACACACGTTCAATCTTCAGAAAGTCAGTCTGTGAAGTTCAGAACACTCTGCACCCTGAAGACACAAGCCAGGATGAAACAGAATAAAACTCGACGTCTACGGTTTTAAATTGAGGAACAAAATCTTACTCAGATATAAATGTGCCCTCTGAGATTTCTGAGATATTTTGAGTACTAGTTACTATAATCTGCCAGTAACAATCTCAAATATACATCCTTTAGCCTGACACTCATGATCAGGACTGACTCACTCTCAGGATGAATCCATGGCTCAGATAAGATGACTTCTTCTGTATGGTACAGAAATCTCAGCACCATTACTAAGAGAGAGAGAATCGTTAAGATGTTGGGCACCAAATGACTGTGAGAGCTTCCCAACAGCGAATGTAAACAGAATTTATGGTGCATTACAGCGGCTGGGGAGAACTGGCTCACCATTTCCTCTCTGGCTGTCAAATTAAAAGCACTCCTGTTGGGACTGATATGCGCTGCTGCTACTGCTGGGTCTACTAAAGCTGTTCTCTAACTCTTTCCTTTTCCTTTTCTTCTTTTCTGTTTCGTATTCCTTCTTTCTCTCTCTCTATCTCTCTCTTCCGTCAGTCCAAGACACTTCTGATCTACTGGAGCTCAATGAAGACAGCATGACTGTGCACCATGAGACTGAAATCCAGTATCAATGCAAATCCACTCAGCATCCGCCAATCTGAGTCACGGTGAGAAGGGAAAGACACATATAAACCCCATTCAGAATTTCAATACCCTAATATAACCACACCTACGGGGGTCTGAACACTACACATAAACACAAATACTTCAAAAGATGGAAGCTGAGGCGTAAGGCATCAGGATAAAATTCTGTACACACAAAACAGTTTTTCAAAGAAATGTTGTCTAAATTTGAAGGATTTAATATGGATTATAATGGACACAAATAATGAATATATTGATTACATTTGATTTGCTTGTAGTAAAAGTCTAATTTATTTAATTTTGATATTATAATAATTAGAGTTGATATTATAATTCATTTGCCTGAAGAATGAAGGATTGGAAAACATGTTAAAAGCCTGACTTTATATACATATGCCTAGTTTCATCAAACTTATCATTGTGGAATAGTGCTGAATTTGACACCCTCAGGAACTTCTTCGGATACATATTACAATTTCATCTCTTGGATGCTGGATTTTATTGGACCTAATTTTGGATATGTCACAAGTACCCCACAGGAAAGTGACCCCCTGCCACGTTTGTAATAAGAAGAGAAGGTCTCAGATGCTTTAAAAGAGAGTGTAGTAACTCGTTAAGATAATTACTGTATCGCACATTTATTCCACTGTTAATAATTAAGCAACGCACACCAGAGCATTGACTCCACAACTCAAACTCGCAATACCGGCAATTAGAGAAACGAGAGGTGCAGAAATAAACACCAACCTGCCAAATTGAATCAAAACAGTACATGAGGATGCACTATATATACAAACAGATACATGAAACATTCTGCTCTGTTAAATACCTACAATAGTTTTGGGGGTGAGATATCATGTTGCTTTCTTCTCAACATAACAAATGCAGAGCAAATATACTGTTAAAAAATACACATTCATATTCAAAAGTATGGGGTCGGGAAGAAATTGTAATGCTCAGCAAGGTTGCATATACAGTGGGGCAAATAAGTATTTGATACACTGCTGATTTTTCAAGTTTTCCCACTTACAAAGAATGGAGAGATCTGTAATTTTCATCGTAGGTAAAAATCCAGAAAATCACATTGTATGATTTTTAAATAATTAATTTCCATTTTATTGCATGAAATAAGTATTTGATCACCTACCAACCAGCAAGAATTCTAGCTCTCACAGACCTGTTAGTTTGTCTTTAAGAAGCCCTCCTATCCTCCACTCATTACCTGTATTAATTGCACCTGTTTGAACTTGTTACCTGTATAAAAGACACCGGTCCACACACTCAATCAATCAGACTCCAACCTCTCCACTATGGGCAAGACCAAAGAGCTGTCTAAGGACACCAGGGACAAAATTGTAGACCTGCACAAGGCTGGGATGGGCTACAGGAAAATAGGCAAACAGCTTGGTGAGAAGGCAACAATTGTTGGCACAATTATTAGAAAATGGAAGAAATTCAAGATGACAGTCAATCTCCCTCGAACTGGGGCTCCATGCAAGATCTCGCCTCGTGGAGTATCAATGATCCTGAGAAAGGTGAGGGATCTATACTGTATGATCAAAAAAAAAGAGTGGAAAACAGTAATATTGTGAAACATTATTACAATTTAAAATAACTGTTTTCTATTTAAATATATATAAAATGTCATTTATTCCTGTGATGGCAAAGCTGAATTTTCAGCAGCCATTACTCTAGTCTTCAGTGTCACATGATCCTTCAGAAATCATTTTAATATGCTGTTTTGATGTTCAAGAAACATTATTATCAATGTTGAAGACAGTCTTTGTGGAAAACATGGTACATTTCGATGAATGGAAAGTAAAAACAAAATAAAACAAAACAAAAAAACAGCATTTCTTTAAAATAAATGCAAATGTTTTTTACTGTCTTCTCTGATCAATTTAATGAATTTAATGAAATTAATAATTTATTTAAAAAAAAAAAACTGACCCCAAACTTTTGAATGAAAGTGTATAATGCAAATTTGGTAAATGAATGAAGTGGAGGTGACAAACATCCAAAGCTACTTATATTCACTTACACATTTTATCAGTACGTTTTTCCTGGGAATCAAACTCATAACTTTGATGTTGCAAGCGCCACACTCTACCAGACTGAAATGCCATCAAAGTCAGCTTCATGCTCTCCATTTATTTAGAAAAATAATGAATATATAAACAGTTTTGTCACCTTTTTTCTCGTTCTAACAATAGAACGAGAAAAACATGTATGCATGGTTGCTTGGCTAATATAACACTGACTCTGCAATTATGAGAAATCCCTAGATTTGCATATATTATGAAACAACTAAATAAATACAAAGTAGCAAAATTTACATTTACTAAACAATGCATTTCTTCTTTATACACAGTATACCTAAATTGCACTTATTGGATATTTGCACTTAAATTGCATAAGACACTTCACAGTACGAGATGTCAGGTTTAATAGAAATCTCTTTGGTTTCTACCTCACCAGTGCTCTTTCATTGTGCCGGTGTGCGTTTGGATGAGAATCAGAACAAGTTATGAGTGATGGCTCTCTGCTGCGCCTTTGAATATTTAGAGCACTTAAGATGTGTCATGTAGGATGAAACCAGAAATATGCTTGTGTGTGAGAGAGAGAGAGAGAGAGAGAGAGAAGGAGGTGGTGAGATTTATAAGTGAGAAGCTGAGTCTGTGCTTGAGTATATGTGACTAGAAACGATGGGGAAGTAGGAGCAGACACTGTGTGTGTGTGTGTGTGTGTGTGTGTACATAGTGTGAATGTAGGCTGAGTCTAGGCTTTTTTTCACACCGCCTGCAGGCCGCCCCCGGCTGGCTGCTCACATCAAAGGCAGCTTTCTCTCTCTGAGGAGCTGAGAGACTGAGCCCCAGGCCTGCCCAGGCCTTCACAGACCTGCCTCAGGGGTTAGCGTGAAACCACGGGCCTCTGCCACGCCGTCGCGAGACACCGCTAATCATAGCCAGCGCTGCAGCCGGTCGAACGAGCCCTCACGGCTGCCTTCAGACAAGAACCGCCGATGCTACGATATGCATGCAGCTCGCAAACAGACGCGCTGTAATCAACCGGGGAGGCAAGGTTTGGGAATGAGGCTTTAAGTATTTAAAGTGTCAGTGTGCCATGTTTTATTTATTTCATGAATAAACGAGGAAATATGACTTATGCAGGCGTGTTGCTATCCAAATCAAGCGTCTAGTCTGTATGCTTGTATTTAGATCAATATGTTATGAGGGTTTCAAATAACTATAAAACTGCATTATTTATATCTGATGGAACAATGGTGTACAGGTACCTACATAATATTCACTGGGAAAAAATAACTAAAATAAAGGAACACAACTTTCATACTTTCGCATACATAAACGCTACAGTTACAAAGGTTTGGAGTTTTTTTATTTATTTTTGAAAGCAAGAGAGCAAGAAAGAAAGCAAGAAAGACTTTCTGTTCATTAATGGAACCTAAATAAAAATGTATCATGATTTCCACAAAAATATTAAGCAGCAAATCTGTTTTCAACATTGATAATAATAAGAAATGTTCCATGAGCACCAAATCTGCATATTAGAATGATTTCTGGAGGATCTAATGACTGTAGTAATGACAGCTGAAAATTCAGCTTTGCCATCACAGAAATAAATTACATTTTAAAATATATTCAAACAGAAAAGAGTTTTTAAATTGTAAAATAAATAAGTTCTGCTTTTACTGCATTCTGTAGTCTTGGCCTTTTTCTTTGGTTTCCAAATCTGGTTAGGCTGGAATGCTTTTATTATTATTACTATTTAGTGTATTATGCAGCTACTGAGGTGAGTGATCAGTTTATTATCTTTATTACAACAATAATCCATATATAATCAAAAAAAACAAACAAACAAACAAAAAAACAGTTGTTAACTGACCTGTTGGCTCTCCTGGTACGATGGTGGAGGGACACTCTGTGTGGCCATCATGGTCAATGCTGGTGCTGGGGACACATGTTGCATCATGGGATAGCTTCACATGGAGATCCTGAAGGAAACACAACAGTGGCATACAAGATTATTTACAGCACTGTTTGACGACCAAATTCATATCTACTGGCATACTTATCAAAAGGAAAATAATTGTGCTTTTTATCTTTTATAACAAATTGCATAATATTTAATATATAATTGCAGCTTTCCTCAGTTCTTTACTGAAACAATTCCATGACATACCACTAGGTGCTGCTGTACTTTAACTCACAAAAAATTACTTCCATACAACGGTAATACATAAAATCAAATCAAATTAAAAATAAAATAAAATCACTTTGAGGCCACGGATTACATCAATGTTTGCATACAAATTTGTAATTGAAGCCCTATCGACTACAAATCTTAAGCCAACATTTTTTAAATATAAAATGCCCAGATTGTCCATTTAATGCAATACTGTACAGACATTAAAATTTTTATATTTTTTATTTACAATATTACAATATTATTTTATATGAATAATGTCACTAAATCCAATACATTAGTAACAAATTCGAACAAAACAATCTAACACATTGCCATCAACCCAATAAAAATGGTTAGCAGTACATCTATCCAGAAAACCAAATAAGCACCTTGAGGTGCAGGTACATGATGAGTTAGTGTTTTCTAAGGTAAACATGACAAGCCCAGCAGGCCAATCAGGGGCTCATTAGCTCTTCTGTCAGAAGAGTAATTGACACTGGACAAGGGAAGGGTGGACTCCAGGGAGGGTGCACTGTGGTTAACCCAGACTACAGATAATTGGCCCCATGTTACTGCACATGGACCCCTGAACCCCATTTCTAAGTTAGGTTTTATCAAGTATAACACAAATCTTCTCTACTCTTTGCTCACATTTTGAAATGTCATAAAAATGTACACTTGAGTTGCACTTTTGTTTCAAATAAAAGTTTTTTGTTTGAATTCTTAAATAAATAAATGCAACACTAACTTTCTTATTTCTTTTCAAGTTATATATGCTCTTACCAAGTCTATTACCATAAACATCTTTGAATGTTGGATAATGTTCTGTCTCATATTGATTTTCCCATCTAAGTGCATTCAAAATAGATTTAGTGCCATCCAAACAGAAGACGATAGCCGTAAGCATATGAAACTATTCACTGTTAAACTAGTCTTTTGTTCAATTTTCGTTACAGAACCTCATGAAATCACACCCAAATCTTTAAAATGATCATTTCAGACAGTTTGACCCCTCAAAACACGGTCTTCAGTCCACCATTGAGCTCCAGGCTTTTAGTAGATGCCCACAGATGTAAGAAGCAGAAGCTATCACAAAGAATACTAAAAATACATAAGCAATCATATATAATTACTCTGAAAAAACAGTACAATCACATCTGCCGAGTTAATGTGGGTGGGACCTCTGCTCTGTTCGGTAATTACACAAGACATAAATCATTCATTTAAAACATGACCTATAAAGTTCTTTCTGTGCTTTAGTAGTAGTAATTTTCTCTATTGAGAGCAGCTTGTTAGCTCTGTCTATAGCTTAACAGCTTGAAATCTTAAAGATACAGAAAGTTTTTATAAATGGGTGCATATGAGCATTTTCCAGTTGTTTGTATCAAAGTTTGCAGCAATAATTCTGTGGACTGCAGAACAAGAGGATTGTCAAGAGGATTGTGGGAAAATCAAGGAGACACAGAGCAGAATACAGTACAGAAGCCAAGTCTGTCAGGCAGTGGACAGGATGTAAACTTCCTCAGACAGCAGACAGACAACGGTTTGAACGGGAAAACAGGAAAGATAATTTTTTCCCTCGTAGCTCATCTTCAGGTTGGCAGGAGTGTGTGGAAAATGGTCAAAGGGGCCAAGACAAACCAAGCAGCTATTTTAAGGAGATCACACACATATACACACACACGGTTTTGGGTTATCATGATCATAAACACCATCAGCACCTCTGCGCTCGGACCATTTCATGTTGGACTTCGTGGAAACGTGAGGAATTTTCCAAGCACAAATTAGATTCTGGCTTGGCGTTGCATATTTTATGAAGCTCGTCCAAATCATACAAATTGAGAACGTTGTGTGTGTGTGATTTGTATACTGATTACACACAACGCCTGTGTTCTCATTCCAAGTGCTATCAGCCGAAAGGCATCTTCGCTGTTATCTCGCCTCATTTTAATTGCAAATTTTGTGAGCGAGTTGGTAATTAAATGGAAAATTGCACATTAATTGATTAGACTAAAGATAAAGCAATTCCAATTATTGCACGGTATTTTAAGGGGGCCTCTCAAGTCTCGGTCCCTGGAGTGGCATGGTACCCACAGCAGCATCATAATAATAATGCATACACACCATGGACACTGGGTAACAGCTTTATCCACACACCTGTGTTTACAGACATGGACACACACGTAGTTTATAATGAGCAAAGAAACCTCCGAAGTCTTGGCAGGTGAAAGAAGTGCATTGATTAAGCCTTCCGGCTTGCTCTTTTAAAAGACATCATCACACCTTCTGTCTTAACATACCGGGTATAGATTTCAAACCATTGGTCGATGCAAACACATCAATCTGTTCATTGATATACAGTTGGAAATTCTTCCTCTGTCATGCAGTCGATGGCCTAAACAGCTGCGTATACATCGCGACATGCACTTTTAGCTCTGTGCAGAGTAAAGTAGTAAAGCAATAAGAAAGGAGTGCAACATTTGTATAAGAGATCAGGATGTTACTGAAAAAAGTTGGGGAGCAACATAATTTTCAGAAAAAAATTGCATTTTTAATTTTTTGGGCCAAAAGAGAAAACTGGACAAATGTTAACTGAAACTGTAACTAACTAAATAAATATTTATTGACATTGGAAAAAAAGGTCACATTTCAAGACTCTTGTAGACAAAAAATAAATAAAATCTAACAACTAAATGAAGACCACAAAGTAAACTGTAGTTACATTTTTAACTCAGTTGCAACTTAAGTTTATGCATTTACATGCAAAATGGGTGAGTATGATTTTTTTTTATGTTTTTGAAAGAAGTCTCTTATGCTCACCCAGGCTGCCTTTATTTGATCAAAAATACAGGGAAAAAACTGTAAAATTGTGAAATATTAATACAATCTAAAATGGATGTTTTCTCATTTTAAGCATTTAAAATGTCTTTTAAATGTAAATAAAATGTGTAACTTCAGTCTTCACTGTCACATGATCCTTCAAAAATCATTCTAGTATGCTGATTTGGTGCTCAAGAAACATTTTAATCAATGCTGAAAACAGCAGTGCTGCTTAATGTTTTTGTGGAAACATTTTAGAGGATTTTTCAGGATTAGTTGATGAATAGAAAGTTCAAAAGAACAGCATTTATCTGAAATAGAAATATTTTGTAACAATAGAAATGTCTTTACTGTCATTTTGATCAATCTAATGCATAAGTATAAAAGTTTTTTTTTTTTTTTATGTACTGACCACAAACATTTGAACACAGTGTATGTTTATGCTGTATATGTATGTATCTAGTTGCATTGAAAGCTAAATCACCAGAAGCTACAGTATAATTCTTTTGGGTATTAGCACATTTCATAAAAAATGGTTTTCCATTAAATAATACATTAAAGGTTGTTACAGCTTAGACAGCATCGCATTGGCACCAATTTGAAGAGAACATAGTATAAATCACTTTAAATGTAAAGATTTAATCACAGAATTCATTGGTATTCCAAACAAAAATTTATTTAAAATTAGAACTGAAATGTTTTAATGCACCGATAAAAATATATATTTTTTAATTACTTTTAAAAGTACAATATTCTACATAAAGTAGAAATTAAATAGAATACACTTAAATCAGAAATATAACATAGATCAGTAATAAAACTAAACCAAATAGCAAATAGTATGAAGTTATTTAATTACAGTGTTTTATGAGAAGCTGTAATTGATGCAGTTGTAAGTGAGACATACAGTGCAGCCTGTAACTTCATGGCTTGAGCTCATAATTACAGCTGGCAGGGAAAGCGTTTTAAAGGTTGGGGAAATGGAAAGTAAAGTGGGGATGTACTGAACATGTCTGGTGTGTGTCTGGGAAAAAGGGAGAGTTCGAATGTTAGCCCTCTTCCCATCGATACTGCTCCGCCAGACCCTCACCCACAATCGTTTGACTGCTTGATCACAATCGATAATGAACACAGCCACCTGACGGAAAGCTGCATGCTAATTTGGAAACTGAAAGTATATACTTCACTGATAATGAAGACATTACAGCAGTATTGAGACACACAATAAAATCAGTTTGTCATAAACTCTTTGCGTTAACATATAAGTGTTAGCATTTAGCTGAGTTTAAGACTTAAACTTTATAGTGTGTATAAAATAACAATGTTAAGATTAATAAATCATTATTACTTAACTTCATGGTTTATGTTTATCATTTTAGAACAGCAGCTTTAACTGTGCATTCACAATTTTTGACATGGCATTTACCAAACATCTGCAACTACTCTCGCTATCAGCTACAAACAAATGATAGAGAATGGCCATGTATTGAATCTCTCAGTCCGAGACACGCATCCTTGTGCACGATGGCGAGGGATCAAAGACGTGTGTGCGGGCAATGACTTCCTGTTAGTTAGAAACATCCTTTGTGAACGGTTCCGCGTGCGAGCCGGTGCTGAAAAAGAGCAGCAGTTTTTTCCCCCATTAAGCAGAAACAGGTGAGCTCCAAAGTACAGCAGGAAGTGGTTCGTGGTTTATAGACCCCATTCATCATCATCCCCATAGTCTCCCTCTGCGTCTCACAGCTAGCCCTCACATCTGGGAAGAGGGTGTTTTATATATCTGTTTACCAGGCAAGTTGGTAACAACAGACCTTCACTGTCTCTTGAGACACTTCCAACGTGGCATGCCGCTGGACGTTGTTTCGAAAACTGAAAACAACTACAAAAATCGTTTTATTTGAAGTGTGTTTCTGTGCCACAAATGTCACTAACAAAATATATATAGGGCCAAAGTACACTTCTGCAAGTTTTTTGTCTTGTTGATTTCATCAATTCATATTCATCCATTTTAGTCAGATTTACTCAGACTAACCTGATATTAAATTTTATTCTATGAAAATGACATTAGACGTATTCACAACGTGACCTACACATTCTGACTAGCAACATAAACGGTAAGATTTTTACATTTTTCAAAGTGTCTTATGCTCACCAAGGCTGCACAATGTAAAATAACTTTTTTTCTATTTTAATATTTTATAAATTGGAATTTATCTGAATTTTCAGCAGCCATTACTCCAGTTTTCAGTGTCACAAGATCCTTCAGAAATTGTTCTAATATGCTGATTTGGTGCTCAAGAAAAATTTCTTGTTTTTATCAATGTTGAAAACAGTTGTGCTGCTTAAATATTTTTTTAATTTTTCAGGATTCTTTGATGAATATAAAGTTCAAAAGAACTTAATTTATTCTTGCTGAATAAAAGTTTTTTTTTTTTTTTTTTTTATCTTGCCGACCCTCAACTTAACCGGTAATGTAACTTAGTTACTATGACTGGACTATGTGAAACAATCATAATTTTTCTAGATTTCATTCATTGTTAAAACATTTTTCCTATCATATTTTCAGTAACAGTACATTTGAATTAAAATCACTTGTGCATATTTCAGAACATTTTTGTCAGTAATTTCGTTGATCAAAGAGAGACCCCCCCCCCCCCCCCCGGCCTCACGCTCGCCGTCAAGTTCCC
>NW_015505211.1:2442842-2456060 GCF_001515645.1 Sinocyclocheilus grahami
CATCATTGGCTGAGTTAACGCTGCTGTTGTCGGGCAGGTCAGGCTCAATCAAACAATGTTTTGAAAATACTACAGTGTTTATATTTCTCAGGGAAATCAACCCTTACAGTTGTTTCTGCATATTAGGCTGGGAGAAAAAGTATTTAACCATTAAAAAAAATTACACACTTCAGCTGCAAAATGAATGATTAGCATGAATCAACAATGAAAGACTTCATGGCAAACTCCAGTACTATCCTCTGTGCCTAACCTGAGCTTCAAAGCGAGCGTGTGCCGCTGCCAAAAGTGTATCTGATTGTGATTTTCCTGGGTCCTTTTCTATGTATCCTGTGCGGAAGTTTGTCAGTCACAGATGCTGCAGGGAATGCAATGAATAATTTTAAACACTGCGCGTGTGTCACAAATGCCCAAATATCATGAATCTTAATGTCCTGAGTCAGGGCTTCTCCAAAGTGAATACATAAAACCGGCTCACCTGAATACATTTGCTACATTAGAGGTCCTTCCGTGAGCAGAGTTGCAATGCGTTTCGAACGCATCCCGATGCGCGCTGGGAGAGGAATAGGATGGAGTTGTGGGGTTTGATTAATGAAGAAGGGAAAAGGGCAGTATGTCGGAGCAGAACCCCAGCACGGGGACAGAAGAATCCAGACCAGGTTCTCAGGCCAAACACAAGAACATTTAGATGTGCAAACATGCACCCCAGGGCTACACACCTTCAGGCAACACGCTGCCTTCACATACAAACACACACACATACACACACCAGTGTAAAACAGCTTGGGAGACTCAGTGTCCCAGCACTGCTCATTAACCTGTAGGAACCTCAGGTGGAGGATTAATTTCTGATATTCATGAGTTCAAATTTTACTCTGTGTGTCTCTCAACTACATGTTCAAATTACGGCTTTCCATTTTGATTAAAGAGTTTACCCAAAAATTAAAATCCTGTCATTATTTACAAACCTTGACTGAAAAACACAAAAGAAGATATTTTGAAAAATGGCTTAGTGCTTTGTCACAAATACAATGTTCGTTTGGACCCCATTGACTTTCATTGTAAGGGAAAAAAATACAGAAAAAAAGTAAGCCTCTTCAGTTTTCCCTCAGCACTGTCTTTAATGAAATCAAATTCAAAATCAAAAAGGTCAAATTCAGCACATTGCATTATGGTATACAGTATTCCACACAGTCTGCACTGCTTGTAGACCGGCAATTTTGCAAAATGTAAAAGGTTATCTGGAGAAATGCTCTAAGAAAATCTGCATTCTGTGCACAGTATGCATACTGTATGTGTCTGAGACATTCAGAATCTTCATTCACCATTCATCCAATCTATCTGCAATTTCACTTGCCTTTGTATTTATGCTAATAATTGTTTGGATATGGTAGATCTAGAAATAATTCCAAAGTGTCCTGCTTTTTAAAATGAGATTAAAGTCTTCGCTGAAATGGGTGTTGCGGAAACTTACTGTGTGGTGAAATTTTGTTATTCCCAGAGGTCCGATGGTTCGCATGCAAATGACCTCATTAGCATAGCTAAAAGCTTTTATTATAATTAGCATTTTCTCAATAGACTGCACAAGTATGGAAAGAATGGGTCCTAAAAGATTTGCACGTTTGCAATTGCACAGTTTCTAAAACACAGTGTGACTTTTGAATAACTTTGAGACTTCAGATGAACAATATGATGGAAACCGGCATTAACTGTGACCTAAAATCAGTCTTATGCTGGTCATACTGTACGGAACTGCAAAGTATACCCTTTGGCTTATTTTCAATACACTTCCTAGTAAGCGGCTGAGATAAAGGAAAGGTGTGCACGTACAACACGTAGACTGGTTCGACTGTATGACAAGCTAAGAGGGCAAAAAGCTAATAGCTCTCTTTTGAGCAGAATTCAATGCTGCTCGGCCCCATCCATTAAATGTAATATATTGGTAATCTTTGAAAATGCACTAAAAGCTTCATTTAATTAATTCTAACTTTTATGCACTTGTGTGGGTGTGTGAATGGTCTGTATCATTCTGTCACCCTGTTGCAACGGCACAGAGTCCAATCGCATCTTGATGTCATTAGTGCACACAAGAGCGAGCAGCCCTTGCTGCCGATGACATGCCATGGTTGCGTTTTCTCACTGCAGTGATAAAAATCAGAATATTGAAGGCTGGAATTCCGCCGAAATTGGAACTCCTGAGCTCATAGAGAAGGAAGGTAATCTTCAAGAGCTAGCTGTCAAATCGGTTTGGTCGGTCTCATGTTGAGCAGAGATACGGGGTAAGGGGACAGTGTGTGCGTTATCTGGTTTTCCTAATCTGCAGGGCTCTTTAAATGTATACCACCTAATCTTACCACGAGGTTGCTTGGTGAGACTCTGGGTGGATGCGGCAAAAAACCAGAGAAGTTGCCTGTGATAAATGTGTCGTGAGATCAGAAAGCAGTTTGTGCTAATACATCATTCTGTAAAAGCCGTTTCAGCAGACGCTTGTTGAGTGATTCTTTGACCGATGGAAACGGTGGCCACTTATGCCGTTTTTAACCCATTTAGCATGTCATCCATCAATTTCCACTCAGGCCTGTTTTAGAGGAAGCCATCGAACATAAGAGGAAACAATTTTTACTCACAAGCTCTGAACTAACTAAATATTATTATATATTGATTATTATATTTTATTATATATATATAAGAAGTAAATTATTATTACATATTATTAAATAATAATAATGAATACATTTACAAATTATAATTTATTCTATTATTTTTTTAATATTACATGCACACAATGTTAAAATGTATTACAAGTATAATTTTTTTATAAATAATAAATATCTTAAAACAATTTATAAATTTATCAATTATAAATGCATTATTATTATTTATTATCAATATTTTCATAATGTATGCAAGAAGGTTCCTTGTATAAATTTTTGCAATAGTTGAGAGAGAATTTCGCTAATATGCAAGCAAAATGAACATTATAATTGAAATATACACAAACAAATCTGGGGTGAATTAAAATCCATTTGAAAGCTTGTGAATTGAAAACAAATCAAATTGAGAAATGTGTATTGACACCCAATCCTAATGGTTGCAATGTACGCATTTGCCATTCATGGTTACAAAACACAACAAAACAACAACAAAATATTAATTAATTAATTATTTAAAAGGCATAAAAAATAAGAGAGCCACAAAATCATATATAAAGTAAATAAAACAATTAATTCATAAATAAATAGTTAAAAAAAAAAGTTAAACATTTCTCACAAAGTAAAACAAGAGCGCATTGTGCTCCGGTCTGCTACAGCTCCTGTGCTGAGGATAATAAATAAGGTGCTATGCATATGCTATGCTATGAGAGAGACACAGAGCATGAGATGGCCTTGTCAGTAATGTGGCAGTAGGATTAGGGCAAGGGTGATCAGCATGCAGAGGATTCAAGCCCCTTCCAATCCTTCCCTAAAAAAAGAGAAAACCTCAGGAGCAAGTGTGTGTGCGCTCACAGAGAGAACCACGGGGGGTTAACGAGAGGGGGGATTATCACACACACACTCTCTGACTGCTCTGATTGTCAGCAGATTCCTAATGAAGAGTTTAAGTTTCAGAAGAGCGCTGCAAGGAGACTCTGCGGCAGGCACGTACGTTCAGACCAGCCAACAGAGCCCGGCGGGGAGGGTCAAATATCAGCGCACGCAGGACACTGATGAGACATACAGCTAAATGGTTAGAGTCATAATCTATCCATCTGCTCCGGTGAAATTTCACAGTATCTTATCGTACGCAGAGGTTAGTGAGTAGAGTGCAGCTGTTTAAATCTATGCATTTCATACGAGACGTGTAAGTGCAAATTCTATCTATCTATCTATCTATCTATCTATCGATCTGTATTTTATGCCCAAAATGTTTTTCCCAAAAAGAAAAAAGTCTGCCAGAGGATCTGGAACACAGTGAGAGAAAGGTGCCCATGGAGTATTTAGAATGGGAAAAAGTTCCAGAAACAAGCCAAAAAGAGTTCTAGAACAATCCATAAACTGTATAATATGATTCTTTAAATTGTTTATAATGTTCTACACTTTCTGATTTTGACAGGAGCAGAGAAGTCCTGAAGAGCAGGTTTAACAGGGAGAACGAATCACTTTCTGATGAGACCAGTGGAGCAAAAATGAGCATGGTGGGATAATGAGCCGATGTTTGCTGCTCTTGGCCCCAACAGCTGATGTTTGTCTTTGTGTAGTGCCCGGAGCTACGCCGAATGGAATCCTTGGAAACTCCAAACAATCCAATATTAAATTTCCTCTGCAATGCCACAGGGAGAGAGAATCATGTGTGGGGGGGAAAGGAAGGCAGCGGGGAGATGAGAGGAGTGAGAGAAAGAGAGACAGAGAAAGAGAGAGCAAGACAAAATACACTCATAGAGGGTGAGAAGATGAGATGTCAGGGGGGTACGGAGAAAATGAAAGAATGAACGAGAGAGACCAAGAATATTCAGGGATAAAATGACAGGCTATTTTGAATGGAAAGTCTCTCTCTGGCCATCCTCAGGTCTGAGCCAAGTTTCGAACCCGCAGGTGCATCAACAACTGTGGCTTCCATCAGATATAGTGTTACCATGAAAGCTTCCATGTGCGCCTCAGGGAGACAGACACATTCCTTGGTGTATCTATAACATTTCAAATAACCCTCAGTCCAATTTCTGACTGTTTATTTTACTAAAATGGTAGCGTTCTTCCACCTAAAGGGGTCATTATCTAAATCAACGGTGCTGGTATGCCATGACTAGAACCACATGGAATTTTTCCTTAAATTTAGAACCACAATTCATAAAGTTTGTCTAATCCCAAATAATTTGATTATGCTTTCAGTTAATAACAGTACATTTAGCCAAATTTTGACCATATTTAAATCTTTTCTCCCATTGACTTCACTTCTAATTCATATTTGCATTCTTTACTGTGGGAATTTTCCTAAAGCAGAAAAGGTGTGGTCACATTTCCCTGTGCTCAGCGAAATCCAGTCATTTCAATAGGAATCCGTGTGATTAGAAGTTTTGCGTGCAGAGCTTAAAAGTTTCCCATGCAGATGTTCATGTTGGTGAGAAACCAGTTTAGTTTGAAAGTGATTTCTGTGTGAACAGTGTTTCATACATCACTATGGTATATGCCCTCGAAATTGTACTGAAGTTTTATCTGTCAAAAAAAGCATTTTCGTTAGGGATTCATGATACTGTATATCGGTACCATATTGGTTATCAGTTAATACTGGATATTTAATTGCGCATGTTAATTTCCTCTATTTTTACATATATATTACCTTTGTCATCATCTAATGCTCAAAGTTAATCTTGGAAAACTCTAATAAAATAATAAAAGTTAGTTTAGCAAATCTCAAAGATTTTTAGAATTTCAAAATTTGATTTAGAATGAACAAAAATTATTTATTATAAATACATTTTTGCTGATAATTATATTATATTATTATGTTATTAGTGCTGTCAAAATTAGCATTAACGCATGCGATTCAGTTTTTCAGTAATGCGTTAAAAATATTTAACACAATTAACGCAGGGGCGGAGCTAGTGTTGGCGACCCCACTCACAACTGCTGCTTCTGTTTCTTTTTTCCTGACATGAATTGTGTTTATTTAGACTCAAAACGTCTTTACGACCACATCAAATGGGAGACTTTTTAGAAGTGTACTCCAATTTCACCTCAGCGCCAGTCGCTAGTCAAATGAGCGTGGAAAAGGTACAGGTGACGAGGGAGCTTCAGTAGAACAACAGTGTCAGATAAAATGTTGTCAGGCCATATGTCAGTAAAAATGAATTTCCCCTGTCCTGTCAGCATTTATACTGTGCTCGTAGCACACGCAGAAATGCAGTGGCGCGCTCTGCATATAATTCCATATTAAAGTGCAAATGAAACTACGAGCATGCAATGTCGTAGTTATGTTGTCAGTTAAGTCATGAAGTTACCAAAAAGGCGATTAAAGCTGCCTTAAAACTGTGCATGCATGTAAGTATTTGTTGAGTCACATTTAAAAAACATGTCTCTGAAATGCGGTGGTTTGGAGCAGCCCAGCACAGTCTCCCTCATCTAACACACCCGATTCAACTTGTGAGCTCATTAGTAGAGACTTTAAGACCTGAAGTGAGTCAGAAAAGGTAAAGAGTTGTGAGAAAATAGGACGCGTGTCAGATCTGTGTCATGTTCAGCAGCGGCAGCTCTTAAAGCAGCCAAAATAACCTAATAACCCAGCTGTTGTGATGTCTGATAATCAAAGAACAAAAGAAAAAAGAGGAAATCAATAACTTTTGTAGCTTTAAGGATTTATCTATATTTATTCAATTTCTGTATATTTCCCACTTGCTGGAGGGCACAGGTAGCTAAATATGACATTTATTAATGGGTCTACTAAATGTTAAAACTGATAGCTCTCAATTATACTGTAATGTTGAATGGCTATAGTCAATGGTTAGATATTAGGGGGAAAAAACTATTTCATAGAGACATCAGTAGTATTGGTATCAGTGATCCTCACCTTCAGTCATAAAAAAAGATGCCATTAAACAAATATGAAAAATATACTGTCTTTATGTTGTTTCTACATTCACTTGAAGATTGAATGCGAAATTATTGCAATATAAAAGTATATTTAAAAACATTAATGTTAGGTGGGATTAATTGCGATTAATTTCAGAAAAATTTGATTAATTAGTTAATTATATTATATTATATTATTATTATATACCAGAATTTTAATATTGTTAGCTCCCCAATTTTGAATTATATATTATAAAACGACAGAAAAATACAGTTAATGCAACCTCTGGAAAATCGTACCTCTGGAGCAACCCCTGTGGAAATTTTGTATTTTTGGAATTCCTTTTGAATCCCTACTATACTTCTATATGAGGTTCATGAAGGTGTTTTGAATGTGTGTGCGTATACGGCAGGCTCAGCAAACACACTCCAGTGGAACCCCACGGTCAGGACGTCTCCTCTCTAACGTACACACACCGCAGCAATGCAGACAGATCGCTCTGTGCTCTCGCTCCAAGTCTCTCTGGAGGTGTACAGAGAGGCCCTGGCCGGCCCCAGCACTCTGCCCAGGCCATCTGGAGTACATTAGGGCTGGGGGGATATTGGATCCCCCTGCCTTGGCTGGCTGGATGGGTGGCCCGGCCCAGTGCAGCCCTTTTCAGCAGCCCAGCATGATTGATAGGAGGTCTCACTCACTGACTCCTGCTGCAGTCACCACACACTGTGACCAGAACACACACGCTACTACAAGCACTAGCTCGAAAACTATGACACGTGTATGTCAAACTGTGGCACGCTGACGCCTGAGGACATCGGTATGAGCAGACACACTATAATGGGTGGTACTGTATAAAGTTTTATACCACCTGATTATATAACACCAGACCTGGGCTGAGAAACACATCAGATGTCGTCAATAAAACATGAAAGTTCATCACACGCAATAAATCAGAGTACTGGCTACAAAACTAAGGATTAACCTGACAAATTGGCAGCAAAGTGAGCTGCAGTACATTTATATTCTGCTTATATCGCTTGGCTATACTCAGAAAAGCAAATCATCTCTCTGAAAGAGAACAATACTTACTTAGGAATGATCAACAAAAGATCAATGCAACAAAAATGTTCCAAAACGAGCAAATTAATTCATAATATTTGTTAACCCCTCCATTGATTATTTTGTTTGACATGATAGATGTTTGAATGATACAACAGTGTTTTAGTTCCATGTTAAAATAAAAGCAAATCTCAGATTTCTTACCCTGACAATAATATTGTGATGATATTAGAATTTTTCTAATGTTTTAGAGCCATGTTAATATAGAAATTAAAAAATATAATAAAGTTGTAACATTATGAGAACAAAAATGTAAATGTTACAAGTTTAGTCACAATGTTTTAAGAAAAAGGGTAATGTTGCATGAATAATGTGAAAAATAAAAAACACATTTAATTGAAGTTACAGTCAAATTAATGTTATGTGAATAAAGCATAATATTTTGAGGGGGGGAAAAGCAATATTATGCGATTATCACAATAGAAACAGGCTGCATTATTTTATTTTAAAAACAAATATATTCCCATAAAAGGCCTATTTTAAGATTATTTTCAAAACATTATAACTTATTTCATGACTGACGTAATTTTCAAAATATTAAAAACTTATTTTCGTAAAAGACCAATTATAAACACTGACTTATCTTTTTTTATTTTATTTTTATTTTAATACTAAAAGCACAAAAACACTGTTGTAGAATGATAATCAATTTTCAATGTTTTTGGCGAACTGAAACATGACCTATTGAACTTGTTCTTCACTGAAAAGCATCTGTGTACTTGTATGTAACACAGCTGAGCAAACTTGCAGGAATGCAAGAACCTGTGAGGAAACATCTAGAATCTCTAAAGAACCATATCGCCAACTCACTCACCTTGTACAGTGAAAAACTAATAAATAAATATATTATATATTTTTTGAAGGCTTTAATGAACCTAAAACGCTGCACAGATCCACTAAAAAAAACGTAACTTTTTAGGAGTGAAGAAAAAAAAAGGTTAGAACAAGAAAATGTAAATGAAGTTTGCATGACTAATTGCCTGAGATTATAAATATAGCCTACCATAAAAGTTCCTTACCTTTTAACTCCAAATATATTGCAAGAACTATTTCTAAAAGCAAGTTAAAGAAAACTAATCTTTGCCCACAAAGTTGGCTAATAAATTGTCTTACGTCTGTGATGCATACCTGCACATTACACACCTCAGGTTAATACCCATCTCAGAAAAGAAGAGAGGAAGAAAATCAGTGAACGTGGCAGAGACAAGGAATTAAAAACAATTTTTTTTAAAAAGAAATAGGCGACATTTCGAATAAATGGCATCCAAAACCCACTCCAATTATCTTTGGCAGCCATGCCAGGGAGGCTGACTTAATTAAAGTGAGTGGAAAAGGAAGAGAGAGAGAGGGAAGAAGTGATTGAGGGGGCAGAAGAGTGCATATCAGCACCAAGCACAAAGCCGAGCACCACCGCCGTCCACCACTCTTTCTCTTTTCAATTTCACTTCAAAGGACCAAGGCAAGAAATCATAAAAAAGGGAGAGCGAGAGGTTTTTTTAAGCAATATAATTGCACTATTCATATCCAGTGTTTTTATCATCATTCAGATAGGACAAAAAAAAAACATAAAAAGAGAATAAAAAATGATTTTACTCGCCGCTAAATCCCCAATAATCCTCTTGTGCTTTTCCAAGTCTGCCTTCGACGTTGACCTTTTCGCAGGAATCCTGTTGCCATGGAAACTCTTGCTGCACTCCCCCCGAACACACATCATTCTGTACATATTTCTGTCATCGCTCTGACAGAATACTCACAGGAAACAGTTGTTTAAGTGCAAATGTAGCTTGTTTTGCCCCCTAAACTCTTTGCTAATCATATTAGTATTTATAGAGACTAACTGACCACGTTTTGCGTACGTGATTGTCAGTGCACGCTAACTCGCATGTGATGTTTACAACATCTAAACAACTTCCATTAGCACTCAAATGAATATTAATACAGAAACCTCTGCTGTCAATCTGATGGTAGCTGAACTTTTTCATGCCTGGTCGACCCAGTGATATGGCGTATCTCTCTTTAGTTCATCAACACTTCATCAGCCCCTCATGTAAATGAAATCTTGAGTATGAAATATATAGACAATGCCAAACAGAAGGCGGCTGGTCGCTGAGGGCCGTCCAGAAGGACTGTGGGTGGCAGATTTATAAATTCAGCTATAATGTGTGACTTAAAAAATAAACAGCTTTTAACAGAGGACAATGGCTGTTTCATAACTGCAAGATGATGTGAGATGCTGTGAAGATGGAAAAAAAATATATACATTTTATTGGTCTTATGAATTTATTTTATATTACTACAGGATGTACTACACCAAAATGTACTGTATAACAAATTTCAGTAACATTAGATTAGGGAACACATATTCACTTATTAACTAAGAGTTTTCCCTCAATAAACTCCTAATTTGCTGCTTATTGATAGTAAGTAAGGTTGTTGCTGTAGTAGTTATGTTTAGGTAATGGGTAGGGTTAAGGGATCTAGAACATGGTAATGCAGAATAAGGCTCTATAAGTTACTATGTGCTTTAAAATAACTAATAAACAGCCAATATGCTAGTAATATGCATGCTAATATGCAACTAGTTGATAGTAAATAGTGGTCCCTAATCTAAAGTGTTTGCCAAATTTCTATTCAAACACAAAAACAAAAAGAGTTGTAGATGATACATACTTCATTGCAACCTCTGACTGGTCCTGATGAGGTGATAATAATAACAGATGGCAAATTCTATACTATTATGTTACTTTAAAAAAAAACTTAAAAATCTAAAATGATAAATTTTAAGTGAATTTATGCATCACAACATTACAATGTACAGTATGAAAAATTAATATTCCTTTTGAAATTGGCTAAAGATGACATTTTTTACGTAAGCAAAGTCAATTTTACATATATTTTAAAGCATTAGATGATGGAAATATTATTGTAAAAATGGGGAAATCAGCATCCATAATTAAATATCCAACATCAAATAATAAAAAAAACACTGCAGTGCTATTTTTCAGTATATATAGTACCTGATAACACTTTTTGTGTGTGTGTGTGTGTGTGTGTGTGTGCGTGCAGAAGTGGCACAACTGATCGCCCCATTGTATTTGTCAAAATGAGCATTGCAGGTTTTGTACCTGTTTGGATACCTGTTTAATATATTTAATATCATTGTGGATGCTGCAGGATAATTTTTTAATGAAGCTTCAGATTTAAAATGATGTTTGCAGGCTGAGCGCTGAAAGAGGCTCTATGGGCCAGACTGCTGAGGGCCGGAGCTGGAGCCAGGAGATAAGACCGACTCCAGCCTCCTTGCTTTAGGGTACAGTGAAAGACCTGGTAACTTGACAACCACTATTCTGTTTGGCTGAGATCATATTGGTCTATTTCTCCTTTCTCAGACCTGACCCCTTTTTTCAGTCTAACTTCCAACGTTTAACCGCTTCTGTATCTCAATTACTTTTCACTTCTTCTTCCTGTATTCTCATGTTTTTTTTTTCTCTAGCAGGTTTTATATATATATATACATATATATACAGTATATATATATTAGTGGTGTCAAAATTAGCTCCCAACTGCTGCGTCTGTCACTTTTTCTCTTGACAAGAAGTGCATTTATTCAGTCGCAGAACAACTGAGAACGGGAGAGGTTTCAGACCCGCGCTCCACTTCACTTCAGCGTCAGGCGCGAATCACGCGAGCGTGGAAAAAAAAAACGTCTCTTCAATTGCATGCACAAAGGGGCCGGCGAGCACTGTAGCCTGTATCCTTTCATATCAAAGCGCGAAATAAACTATGTGCATGCAACGTCGTGGTCAGTTAAGTCATGAAGTTACCAAAAAGGCGATTAAAGCTGCCTTAAAACTGTGCATGCATGTAATATATTTTATATGAGTCACATTTAAGAACATGTCTCTGAAATGGTTTTCAAAACTGTCCTGGAGCAGCCCAGCACGGTCTCACTCATCTAACACACTCGATTCAACTCGTCAGCTCATTAGTAG
The DNA here is from genome assembly GCF_001515645.1 of Sinocyclocheilus grahami. NCBI lineage: Eukaryota > Metazoa > Chordata > Actinopteri > Cypriniformes > Cyprinidae > Sinocyclocheilus > Sinocyclocheilus grahami. Next base: position 2,454,491 of record NW_015505211.1, read on the forward strand.
AGACTTTAAGACCTGAAGTGGGTCAGAACAGGTAAAAAGAGTTGAGAGAAAATATGATGCGTGTCAGATCCGCGTTACATTCAGCAGCGGCAGCTCTTAAAGAAATAGCAGCCAAAACAACCTAATAACCAGTTGCTGTGATGTCTGTTAATCAAAGGACAAAGAAAAAAAAGAGAGGAAAAATTATTTTTATAGCTTTAAGGATTCATCTATATTTAATTTAGAATTTAGTGTTTGATAACTTCAATTTCCATTTCTGTATATTTCTGCTGCACAGGGCACAGGTAAATATGACATTTATTATAATGGGTTTATGTGAAGATTGTTTTAAGTTCACTTAAATTAGAAGTTATTTTTTAAAGTCTAATAAATGTTAAAATTGATAGCTTAATTATATTGAAATGTTGAATGGCTATAGTCAATGGTGAAATATTAGGAGGGGGGGGGCGATTTTATAGAGAAATCAGTATTGATACTGGCCTTTAGTCATAAAAAAAGATGCCATTAAACAAATATTAAAAAATATACTGTCTTTATGTTGTTTGTACATTAAATTTGAAGATTGAATGTGAAATTATTGCAAAATAAAAGTATATTTAAAGAGCAGGTCATATGGGTTTTTGACAAATATTTTATAAAAAAACTTTTGCAGTTTATAATGTACACTGTAAAATCCAATAGTTTACCTTACTTGGATTTAGTTAGTTATCTTTACTTAGTTGTTATACTTACTAGGTTTTATTAAGTTACAGCTACTTTCAAGGCAAATAAAACAATTTACTTACTGTTTTGAGTGACACTTACTTAAAATATTCAAGTAGCCACAAAGGAACCAATGACATTAATAAACCAGTGAGAGGCAGCAGTGCATTAATATGTTGCTAATGTGCAACATAACAACAGAAGAAGAGGAAAAGAAAGAGTCTTAATAGACTTTTCACCCATTTCCTCCATGTCTGCAGTTATCTTTCACTAGTTGCATTCACTCGTTTCCCAAAGTCATCTTGAATGTTGAATTCTCAATACAACTGAAATATTTGAGAGAACATCACATAAGCTAACTTCATAAATTGATGCTGATTTTTCTAAAATGTTTTTTTTTTTAACTCACCATTATAGTGATTAGCATTCCCTTTGGTTGGGCACTTTGAACTTGGTTTACGTTACTATAATTTACTTCCTGTTAATGCAGTAATGCATTATGAAGTCAGAGTTATTTGAGTTCAAGGGAAGAAAAGTAGTAAATAGGTTGCTTTTAGAACGTGACCTATTTTCTAATTAAAGCATTAGTGTATTTTTAGTGTGTGTTTATTAATGAACTTTATCAAATTTATTTTTTCATAAATACCCTGAGATGCTTTTATTTGGGTTTATATAATCCTTAAATAGTGTGTGGTAACATGCTAAAGTCACACACAGACTTAAACATTCAGCACGTGAATCACAACAATGGTAACAATTCAATTTCATTTATTTTCATTACTTGTAACAATAGCCATTTTATTTGCTCTTTTTGTTGTGTTGCTACTGACACGACAGCAAATAAAATTGTCAAATAAAATCAACAACT
>NW_015505211.1:2456339-2485052 GCF_001515645.1 Sinocyclocheilus grahami
GATTCTGAATCGCCTTAACGAGTCGTCATATTTTCAAATCTTTTGCCTGTTACCGGGATACGTCACTGGGTAAGACATTTGCATAATCCCCGCCTGCCCGCGAAATACGAACAGAGTCTGGCCTGCCCACAAACACTTCCGCTAGTTAGTAGGTTTACATCACATTGAGAAGACGCTGTGTTCAAGGATACCACAGAAATACAATTCGAACCTTTTGTTGAGCATGTCATTTTACCAAGGACTGCTTCTCTAATCTTGGCTTTTATCTTCGTTGGCTTCTTCTATCTTCTTAATTTGGACTAACAAGCTCTCGGAACCACAACTTGTAAGTACGATTGATACGTTATGTGTACATTTTCAATTGAGTGCTCAAAATATCAAGTTTTTGTGCTAATATGTGATGTACACCTAGTGCAGCTTTAGGTTTCCAGGTAAAGCACGGCATTACTGTCTTACTGAAGTAGTTCTAATAATTCGCTGTGAACCCACTATTTCCTAGGAATGTGTCAATTAATGTGGACTGACGTTGTTCTAATCACTTCGTTTAATAATAAAGAATGTAGTGTAGCACACAGACTTTATAATCAGTGTGAAATTGCTGTTTATTTTGCTGCACTGGCAGTTATAGGGTTAATGCGGGAGCTGCGCCTGTGATTCAGCTGTTCTGCATTCTATTTAAAAGTTAAGACACAGAGTGTCTTTTGTCTGTCGTTCTTCAAACATTACAGTAGACATATTTTGGTTTACAAACTGTATTGTTTCATCAGTTAGTCACATTAGCACTCGGCTAACATATCCACCATTATTGTTTTAAGTGTTCACAGTTTAGCAGCTTAGCACTTTAGCTGTGGGCACGATTCGCTTGCATAAGTGTTTTGGTATTTTATGTTATTATTATATGAACGGATTGGAGCACTATATTATTGTTTTATGCAAAGGTGCTTTGTCAATGGTAGCGCTCGCTAACTTGCTCAAGGACTCCTCTCTGTGCCAATCACAACAGGCTTGGCCAGCTGACCAATCAGCCGATTAATCGCGATTAATTAGTCGATTGATTAATCGATTAATCGATTGACAGCACTAATATATATATATATTTATACATACATACACACTTGTAAGGTTCTTCAAAAATACTGACATTACCGCCAAGGTACTGTCCAAAACAACTAACTAAATATGTTTTTCTTTTCTTTTACATTAATGCCAATACCACTGAAGGTTCACTGTTGCTTTCTCGACCCCTCTTGCTCTCTCATTTCACCCTCTCTCTTCACCTCGTCTCTTGTCTCCATCCCTCACCCTCTTCCTTTGCTCCTTTTTCCCTCCCTTGATGTACAACATTCCGGTGTGTTGAGCTCAGAGCACAGCATTCGGCTCTCAGAGGCAGGATTGTTCTTGCCGCACAGGCCCAAAGCCCGTTGCCACGGATACCGCCATACTACAGATCTGACCCTGGAGAATTGAGCTGCTCACCCTCAGCAGGAGCCACTGGCAGCTGCAACACAGCTGTTAGCGCCGGGACAGGGTTACTTTCTTTCTTCCTCTCTCTGACTCACCCATTCATTCAGTCACTCGCTCTCTCATTTCTTTATCAATATCTACAATTATATACAGGTGCATCTAAAATAAATTAGAATGTCGTGGAAAAGTTCATTTATTTCAGTAATTCAACTCAAATTGTGAAACTCGTGTATTAAATATATATATATCTCCATGGGAGCAGAGAATTCAACCTAAGGCCCTCGGATTCTTGTTAAAGAAAACATAAAAGCAAAATTGACCCCATTTACTTTCTTAATGAAAATGTTGCTGCTCTTATTGTGCATGATTCATTAGTGCATGTTACTTTAAAGAACAAAAATGCTTGCTTTCATAAAGTTTCATCAAAATTTAATAACTTTTTCTGCTGATATAACTAAGGGGTATTGGGAAAAATAATATAAGAAAGTATTATTGCTCCTCTGTGGAATACTTGATTCTGATTGGTCAATCACAGTGTTCTATAGTCAAATATTTTAGAATAATGAACGTTTAACTGTTTAATTGACCATTGCCCCTGGCAACAAATGATCTACATAGCTGTGCTAGTTTTTTCTATCATATTATTCCATGGTCTCTTTTAAAACAAAACAAAACAAAATAAATAATTTTCATTCTGTTTCATTCTGAGATTTTTTTATATCCAAGCTACTTACTTTTTTATATAATTAAAGTGAATGGTGATTTAATGTTAATGTTTTGTCTGTTTTAAAACTTTATAGTTTATAAACATTTAATTTTGTGTTCCATGGAAGAAATTGAAGTTATACAGAGTGAGAAAATTATGAACTAATATTTTGCTGTGAATTATCCCGTTAATGTATGGTCCATTTATGTTTATATTGTACTGGTTGTAGAAAATATTTTTAACAATCTAAAGCTACCCTGATTGCGAAGTTCAAAAATAAAATAAAATTTATCAATTTGTTCACCTTTTTTTTGTGATAATGACTGACTGTACATCCTCACATATTATAGCTTAACATCGACAAGTCCAATAAAGTTGTGATTATTAGAAATCAAGTTTTTTTTACCACTGAATATTTTATTTCATATGGTAACATATGAAACTTTCATTCACTTACTGACTTGCTTCTTCGCCAAATTCTCACATTCACTTTTGCTCTTTCCCAGAAATATTCCCTGGCAAACTATTTCGAAAAACCAGAGCGGTGACTCAAGTCTCCCATCCACATCAATCACAAACGTTCACTCTAACCTTAGCATGATCCATTAAACCATCGTTACTCAACATTCAAATCAAAACAGATGTTCCCCTCTAAAATCTAACATTACAGTAAATAAATAAAGAAACAGAGGATGACAAAAACAGAGACCTATTTTTCACATTGCCAGAGCCTATTCGATGTCATATTATGGTTAGATGTTATGGCTGGAAGCTATGCCTTTTATCTAATCAGGGCATAGATTTTCCTCTCTTTTCCACCTCGGAGATAACCCGATTACACGGTAACACTGTCTCTGAATCAGTTTAGCAGCTGCCCTGTGGTTGAGCACACAGATCCGTATGCAGCGGTGACAGGTAGAGCTAAAATGCTGCTAAACTTATATGGAATATATAAAGAATTATTTGCCCTACAAGACAGCGGTATCACCAATATAAAATAACATTTAATGGGATTTACCTAAGTAGAGCAAGTTCCTAAATCAACTTTTTTTTTTTTATCTTTATTTCATGAGGTCCCTGATAAAATGTAAATTTTTATAATGTTATGCTTGATTAAAAACCCATAAAATCAAAACAAGAGTGATGTGGCCTTTAGTCCATATTTACTCACTTTAATGCTAGTCTACATGCTAGTGTGCTCCTAAAATTAAAAAAATAAATAAAAAATGCACTACACAGATTTTGTCCAATCTCTCTAGTAAGAGAATGTACTACCCACGATACCATTACAATCAAATAGCAAGTAGTATCATATTCATGGCTGTGACTTGGCAATTAGAAAATGACAAGCCTGTCAATATGTCCTGCCAAACTTCCTGTTTCAGTAAAAAAAAAAAAAAAAATTCACATCTGTATTGGTCAAGCCATTTCATGTGATCTTGAATGTATTATGGTAACAAATAAAAAATGTTCCACTTACATAAATGATATTGTGCATACAAATAAAATAGAAGTAATTGCAAAAGTAAGAGTTTATAATCATATTTTAATTAAATAAAGGTGTATTTTTTAAATAAAATTGTCAGACTACCTTATGAAAAACACGACAATAAAAAATGAAGCACCGTAAACAACAAAAGTAAGCGTGCACAGCTAGTGTTCAAAAAGTTAGAACATGCTGTAGAGCCAAATCCTGAAAACACTAACAGAGCAGTGCGTTTGTTTTAAGCAGAACAGCATGACAAAAGACGGTTAAATCCCACTAAGGAACTGCTATCTATGTCAGGTTGTTTCTATTAGTATTAGCACTCCAAAAAGACTTTCTGACTCTCTCTTACAGACACAGATATAAATCAACTGAAATGAGAGAGATAAACAAGGATTAAAACGAAAACACACACACAAGTGTTTTATGGGTTAGTTTTAAATGAACATTAAATCTTTCCTCTGACGTTGATTTGAAGAGCTGTTTAACATCTATATGACATCCATTCAGATGTGATGGTGTTTTGCATCTTTCATCATATCTAAACAATCTACTCGTGACATAAAACTGCTGCAATGAAAAACTAACAACTGAAATCTGGGAAATGTGATTTTTTTTTCAGATTACTGTCAAGCAAATGCTCTTTTCAGCTAGGAGTGATGCACACTTTAAAGCACAACGTTTGGCACTTGATTTATGTTATCTAAGAAAGAAATCTGTGTAATCAGTTTGACATGCACAGATTATCACAAAATCTTCAATGTGATTCCGTCTCTTTCATCTTTTCAAGCATGCACGTTATGGTGAATTTTAATGTGTTTATATGTGTATCTATCGGTTACATGCACGTGGATGTTTGCTTAGCAGAGCGCGTATGTTTTTGCGTGTGTCTGTGCGTTCGAGAGGCAGATCCAAGCATGCGTATGTGTCTGTATTTCTAACAGTAAAACAGTAGGGTTTCACATTCCTGTCCGACATAACTTAAGACAAGCAGACACGGAAGAAAACGCCTATAAAACTCTCTCAGCCTCTTCTCCTCCATCTGTTTTGTTTTCCTTCCATCTCTCCTTTTTGATGAGCTGGGTCTTCAGTCCCCCCAATAAAATCCCATTAGTTCTTAATGAAGTCGAGCTCGCTGCCTCGCGCCTTCACCTCATTTAGCACAATTGTCTGGCAGCCATTAGCACGGAGGCAATTACAGCCGAACGGCGAGAGTAATTGGAAATGCCGACAGGGACCCCAAGAAAACGGGAATAAATAAATAAAAATATTCAAACTAATAAGCCTCCATTGGGTTGGTGGGGGCTGCTAGGCTAAATCAACATAATGCTAATCGAGGCTGATGAGGAACAGACTCGGGGTGAAGGCCAGGGGTGGTGGAGATGATGATGATGATGAGGTTGAGACTGTTATAGAAAGAGCAAAAGGAATCATACTAATCAACTGCTCAATGACACAAGGTACTGTACTGTTAATGCCCATGTAAACTGATTCTATACGGGAAAAATATCAATATCCATGAAATCAAAATGGACCACATTTCAATAAGCGTCCCAAGCCCAAATGTACACAATTTATCAGAAAAATAGTATAAATCACAAAAGTAATATTAATAGATAAAATAAAGTAACGAAGTTAAATGTTTTGCAAATGCTCTTTCTGCTGCCATAATAATAATAAATTAACAACATTAATAATAAATAATAATGCAGGTTTCAAACAACTTTTCACCAATACATTTCCATGACTGTTTTTCATGTTTTTCCACAGTATTTTACTAATAAAGTACAATTACTAACTGATTAAATATTTTATATCTAAGCATAGCTTGAAAAATATATATTCATTCTAATAATGTCCATGGCTTTTTCATGAATTTTAGATTATATGTATTACAATGCCTTTTCCAGGATCCGAAATTACAATTCTAAAATTCCATGATATTTTTTTCATGACTATGGAAACCCGGATAATACATTTTTAGTATTTGAATCTGCTGAAATGAAATGTTTTCTATGATTTGAAGTCAACTGACAGGATGATTTTAGTTCAATGTACCTTCATGATGCCAAAACACATTTAAAGGCAATATGAAACTGTAATGTGGCATAAATAATGTAGGTGAGACTTTGATTATGAAAACATTAAGCTATACTATTATTAGTTAGTATAATTTTGCCACAGCCTTGACTATTTCAACAGCAAACTGATTGCAGACATGGAGAAAGTGATTACATTTTAAAGAAAAAATAATTAAGACTACAATACATTTTTTCTGTGCTCTGATGCATTGTGCATGACTTGTTTTGATTTCATGTTTGAAATAGAGCTTACTGGAAATAACATAATTCAGTCTACATCAAATAAACAACGGTAACATTCCATGCAAAGGACACTTTGTCAAGTCAGTCCTTGAATAATGAACAGCCACACGGTGATCTAGGTGTTGTTGTGTGTGGCCTGCTGGTGCCAGAAGTCAGGACATCTCCCTTGACTACTCACCCTACTTACTCACATCAAACTGGGCAACTGGTGGCAGAAACCTGATCAGAGGGGGTAAAATCAGAGGGCACTTTTCACACGAACTGGGCAGACTGCCCAACGGTACACAGGAGGGGGCAAAGAATAGGGTCTGGTTGGAATGGTGTGTGCCTGTGATGTGTGTGTGAAGGCACTAGCTTTCTGGAGTCGGCATGGGAAACAGAAGGTCGAGTCCCACAATGGTCTCCCATGGGCCATCCACAATACCAGCTCAATGACCACAGTCAAGAATACTCTCAAGGCCTTTTATTCACAGAGTTCAATGGACCAGACACACCCAGCGGCACTTTCCTACACAAAACAAGATCCTTGCACACTCACACATACATACATATTCATACAACCTTATATAAATGACAATATTGCTTCTATAAAAGAGGCTTTCAGTCGTGTATCTGTCTAGAATCACTACTATTTCACAGTGTTGGGGACGCCACATTAAAACCTAGCCATAAAAGTTAACCATAATTCAAATTAGTAAATTTGGATAACTTCTTTCATAAATAAATAAATAGCATATTAATATAATGAAATAGTACATAATAGTATTTTGTAAAATTATACACAATATAATACAATGCTCCCTCTATACAGATTCATTTAGTCAAATGAATCTGTGGATTTTTTTTTAACTGACTCATTTAAACGACTCATCCAAGTGAATCAGTTTATTTAAAGTTAGTTTTAGTTTGTAGGTTGCATTTAAAGTATTGTACTTTCATTTGTGTTTTAGTTTGTATTTAAATGAATTTTCTAAGTTAACCATTTCATTAAAAAGAATCAGACTTCAAAGATTCATTTTAGTTGAGTGTGAAATCTTTACACACAAAAAAGCACTGTTTTACCCCTATTTGTTGGAAAAAGTGGCTTGTTAATAAAAAAGTGAATCAGTTTTCAAGGTAGCTGAGCTTCTGTTATGCTACTACAAAGTTAATAGTATTGCTACATTTATTTGGTTGCTCCCCAACACTCCTTGACAAAGTACACTAAGGTAATTCACTTCATCTTAGCTGTAATATGAGACCTGAGGAACTAGTCTTGATCATTTGAGAAGGTGAAAAACAAGGTGAAAAGACATTAAGCAAAGCATGATGAGTGAAGCACAGGGCTGCTACCGCAAAAATGAAAAGATGCAGGCTCCTTCCATTTCTCTTGAGCTGTGCTTTCGCTCCAAAAATGTTTATTTGTCTAAAAAGATCTACAAACAATCACTTCACTCGACAGGAGAGAGAGCTTTCCAGTCAGGAGGAGATTTAATTAGGGAAATCTCATTAGGTTTAACAAAATTAAGCGTAAAACAATCCTCGGCAGGGCTCCGAGTGCGAGAGGGAGAGAAAGAAAGGGGGAATTTGGGGTTATGAGCGATTAGAATCAGGAGGATATTGAGATCACTTCCATGCTGCTGTGGGGAAAATAGCTCTAGATACCCAGCTGCTTTCACACTCAATTAAAGAGACTTGCCTGGCTTTTACCCCCTCTGAAAAGCAAAGTGTTAACCCTTCCACATATTGCCGCTCATACAAATGTGTCCCTCATACTCGCTGTCTCTCACTCATGCACAACGTAATTTCACCCTGAGCCCACGAACCATTAAAGACACAAATTGTGTTTTCGAACAAATTCACACTCTATAAGGACATAACAAAAAGTGCTATTAAAGTGAGGAAACAAACTCTTAAACAACACAGCCGGGGTGATTGCAGGCGAACAGTAAGTGTTGGAAAATTCATTTCAAAATTCATCTGTAAAGGCCCAATTCAGACTAAACCAGCAAGGAATAACTCAACGACTCCAGAAGAGCAATATCACTGCAGAGAAATCACAGGTTTGTATATTCTAGGCAGCTAGATAGGTGACACTGCATATTTATCAGCCATCTTCAAAATGTGGAAACAACCTTGGTTTACTTTTCTCACATTAAAATGGAAGAAAAGAATCTGGTGACAAGCATGGCTCTGTTCCAACACCTAGTGAGTTGTCCAGTGCCTGCTGCCTACATAGGCAGCTGCTAGCATCCTAAAATGAAACTGAACCTTCTAAATGGTGAACTGAGAATACAAAATGAGGCAGCAACTCTAAACAAGTGCCATTGCACAAAATAGCATTTTTCACATTAAGTGCATGGTTTACAATTAATTTCTATGGAGTCTGTTGTTAGCATGTTGCTAAGCTAACTCTAATAATAACTCTAAGCATAAAATATTAACAGCTCAGACAAACATTTGAGTAAAATAGTAATTTTGTATTTAGATTTAAGTACTTTGTACTTTCCAGTATTAAATTAGTAGAATTATGAATGAATGAATTAATGAATATCTATCTATCTAGAATATCTGATCGAATAATAGAATGAACGGATGATAGAATGGACTCAGCATGTGTGTCTTTGAATGAACATGGAAGTGTTGATTTAGGAACTTACAGTTTGCTTGTTCTCAGCATCGGAGCATCTGATATTGGAGTCGAATGACAATGAATGGAGAACGAACTGTAAAACAAATGACAGAACAAACAATTGAAAAAAATAATATAATAAACAAAATAATGATAGAACAAACAATTGATAGAACATTAGAACAAATGAACAATAGAATGAGAAAAGATTGGTCTATAGAATGATATAAAATTATATCTAAAACAAACAACAGAACAATTGAATGCTAGATAGAATGACAGAATGATAGAACGGAATGATAAATAGACAGAATGATAGATAGAATGAAAGAATGAAAAATAGATAGATAGATAGATAGATAGATAGATAGATAGATAGATAGATAGATAGATAGATAGATAGATAGATAGATAGATCTACCCAGAGGGCTGGGTCAAAACAAACCAGTTGCTATTTTTTAGATAGAAGATAGACAGACAGACAGACAGATAGATAGGTAGATATAATTTTTAGATAGAGAATTTTTAAGAGAATTTTACCCAACCTTGATCTTAGATCACTACATACAACAGCCTTTGCATCAGGGGCATGTCTATGATGACTTAAAATACTGCCTACATAGGCAGCTCACTAGCTTTTAGAACAGAGCATGTGTGTTTTTGAATGAATATTTAAGTGTTGATTTAGGAACTTACAGTTTGCTTGTGCTCAGCATCGGAGCATCTGATGTTGGAGTCAGTCTGACAGCACACTGCCTTCCAGACAGTCTACAACACAAGAAGAGAAACCTTCTGAGTACAGTTACATCTAATGGTCTGTGCACTAATAGCAAACCTGAGATCATTACTCCAGCGGCATTACAGCGAAACTTGTAAAATGGCCAGAGATGTTGATTTAGGTTTAAGCAGCACTGCATTTTGAGAATGGGGATCATTTTATTGACGCTGCGTGATACCAGTGGGCCTTCTGACCCCACAATTTGAAAAGCAATTTGATATTTTGCGTGAAAGTATAGGTGTGTGTCCTGCTGTTCTGGCTTAATAGAGGCTGTATGTGCATGTGTGTGTGTGTGTGAGCTTGGATAGGTGGGCAAACAAAGATAAAGACAAGGGCGGGAATGGCAGCAATGGCGGCCAGCCCCCCACACTTCAATCCGTCAGTATAAGTTTGTGTGAAACCTTTCTCGGGTTTCTTCCAAACTACAAAGAAAACATTTTAGGGTTCTGTAATCCCTCCTGCAGCCTCTCAAAGCCCCAGAGCCCTCCACACACATCCATACAGTCCGCAGTCCACCTCCCTCTTCCCCTCACAAGACCTAATCTGCCTTCCTGTTGACGTCAAAGTGAATTAGAGCAAGGAGAGTGCAGCAGCTCCCCCCGGGGGGCTGGAGAGCTAATCATGCTGTTCCTCACTGGCCTCAGAGGAAGCATTAGCGTTCCTGTTGCAGCAGACCACCTCATCTACAGTGCAGGGCCCCTTAACAAACAACCAGGACATCAAGCACACACGTGAACAGCTTATTTACAGAAACACACACTAATAGGTCCCTCATACACACCACAGTAGCCTCCAAACAGAGCCAGGTGAACAGAAGATTGCTGGGTTTGCCCTTCCCATCCTTCATTCCAACAGTCAGAGAAAGTTGAAATTTAGGGTAAACCTCTTTCTCTAATACACAGCACACCTATGTGAAATACCTAATCCCAGCCTCCCTCTGTCTCCACACCGACCTTCTGCACTCCCTCCAGCCGCTCTGAATAATGATCCACATAGCGAAGGAGACTTTACACTTTAGACTGTGTGACTGACCTGATTCCTGCTGAGATGACTGTGGCTTGGCTCTCTTATGTCTGATGGTCTGATTCAGTGTTATTTTAGTATTATTTCTATACTATTTTCAGTATTCATTTTAGTTTTTGTTTACATTTTGTTATTTGCTTTTGTCGTTTTGTTGTTTTTGTTTTTTTACTTTCTATACAGCTTTAATTTATTTTTATTTCAGTTTTAGTAATTTTAGTACTTTAACTTAAGGGTTGTTCACACCAAGGATAATAACTATAACTATAACATTTTAATGACCAGTCTAATTCATGTGAGAATAGGGAAGTCCACACCACACCTATAACAATAATGACACAGAGGAACTATATAGTTGGAGTCACAAAGTGATCTGACGATCGATAAAAAAAAATAAAAAAACACCTTGACAGCCAATCTGTCTGACTTTAACAAGCTTGATTATTTAAAGCAAGATGATCACAGATCACTGCAGCACGCTTATAATAAATAGCATGTTATCGTGCGTTGATGTGGATGCTAATATAGTTCTATTTATAGTTGGCATTCTTGGTGTAAACAGGCCTTTAAACTTATTTCATTTCAGTTAGTTCACAAGGCAACATTTCTAGTTTTTTTCCCCATCTAATATTTATATTTTATTCAGCTTAATTTAAAAATTATTTGAATCATTTTACTTATATTTAAAAATAACAACGGTGGTTGTATTTTTTTCACATAACACAAGGGAGGCTATTTGTGACTGTAAGTAAAAAAGCTTTAGCACAAATTTTAAAATTGCATGCTGAGTTTACTACAAGCATTGATATCGCACCCTGGCACGGTCCATGGTTGAATGGCAGTGCTTATGTGCATACAAATTTGGGGGGTCCAGTCAAGGTGATCAACATTAAACTGGTTAGCATAGGTGTGTGAGTCATTGTTGATTAATACCATAACTACACCAAAAAGCATCTTTTTTTTCTAACAGCGCCTGTTTACACCAACATGAACGTACAACACGCCTAGAATATAGCCTTTAGCCATATTCTAACAAAACTTACTACATTTTATTATATTATAGTTTAGATGTTTTACCAGTGCCTGATTGCTTTTTGGATGAAGAAAACAATTGGCATTGATGAATGTCAATGCTAATAGATTGCTTTCTCCAGTGTTATATTAGATCCTCTTGTCTATTCAGTCTTGACTGTCCTATTAAAATAAATATGACTACACAGTCTACTACAGTCATTATATCAACACATTTTAAACACTGTCTATAACGCATCTTAAAATCCTCTTGATTTTGACCCAAGAAATGCAAGGTTTATGTGGTAATTACCCACAATGCCTTGCCAGTAACAACCCCCCAGCTGCTCAAAGACTGAAAACAACATTTGCTGCTGAGGTTTTAGAACTTCCTGTTACTATGACAACCATGGAACAATTCATATTCAATGTGTCTCTCCTCTAATAAAGTGTGTAACATTAGGGCGTAATTGTGTTTCTGTGCAATATATGAAAAAACCCACTAGCTCAGTGAGAAATGCCTGATAGCAGTTGTCAAAAACGTCTGGAAGAATGACAGACTCTTTGTCTGACTTGGCATCACCTAGTAACCTTTAAATATGGATGGCAAGCACAACTAACCACAGTGTCAAAAACAGTCCAACTCTTTAAATGCATGTGATGCATATAAACTATCAATAGCTTTAAAAGGCATCATGGTGGAGAGTCTGTCTCTTTAATTTCAATTATAGTAACTTATAGAAGTGCGGCAAGACCAAGGAGGTTGAGTGAAATGAAAGCAGAATTCCTGGGAATTAGAAAGGATTTAGCGGACAATAGCAGGTATTCCCACTAGTGTAACTAGACTCTACTTGGCGTCATGAGAGGCTTAAACTTCACATCAAACCAGTGTGCAGCTGACACAGGAGGCCACGTTAGACACAACAAGAGGAATATGAAGCAACACGCAGACGCATTAAGCTTATATATACACACTGAGAACAAAAAAAACGCACATGCTGCATGAAGCAAAAGTTTATTTTGTTACCTTTCAGACTGACGAACAAACTCACAAAACAATATTAGCGCTTAATGAAGTAATGCTGTGCTCTCCATGTCGAAACAACACTTTCCCACTCTGCATGCATAGCACATTTTGCCTGATCTAAATCTTGGAATATTTGCTGCAGTCTTCTCTACATTAGTGAGCTTCAGAAATCCAAACAGGAAAAAGACTTAACTGCTAAAAATACCTCCAGGCGTAGCAATGAGACGGGTAGATCCAGGCTCTTATCCGAAACACATCCTTATAAATCTTTTAAATGGCACAGCACCTCACCATGAAATTTTTATTTTCCTCAGACTTTCAGAGAAGAGTTTATGGGAACTTTAAAACATGTAATGCCGCCGACTTCGGAATGGCAGAATCTGTAATGATGACACATTTGCACTAGATTGCATCATAACGACCATATTTTAATAAATGAATGTAAACTGGTTGTTTAGAAATACTGAATTAAAAACTTGGGGTCAGTAAGATTTTATTAATGTTTTTGAAAGAAGTCTCTCATGATCACCAAGCCTTCATTTATTTGGTCAAATATACAGTAAAAACAGTAATATTGTGAAATAAATGTGTCCTACTTATATATATTTTAAAATGTCATTTATTCCCGTGATGGCAAAGCTGAATTTTCAGCAGCCATTACTCCAGTCATCAGTGTCACACGATCCTTTAGAAATCATTCGAATATGCTGATTTTCTGGTCAGCATATTAGAATATTAGAAAATATTTTTATTATCAATCTTGAAAACAGTTCTGTTCCTTATTATGCTGGAGCATTGAGGGTTGCTAGGGTGGTTGCTATGGAGTGCTAGGTTCAAATAATAATAATAAAAAGTCCCTATTCTCTTTGATATACTAGTCTCTAGATATGGCTCAAATCCATCCTTCAAATGTAAGTCTATGAGATTACCAAAATCCAAATCTCTTGGTAAATATTATAAATTAACATTATTATTATTAAAACTAACATGACAAAAGCTGATGGTCACCTTGCTGAGTGGAATATCCATGCCTGAGCTCATATGCTGTTTCGTTTCTCTCTGCTCAGCGGAACTCTCTGGCCCTCAGCCAAACTCCAGCTCCCATCTGCCCAAACCCAGACACTCTGTGAGGCCTGCAGCTCGTTCTGCTTCCTGTCCTGGGACTTCAGGAATGAGAGCTGGGACACGGGAGAGTCAGACACTAAGCTTTCAGCAGATTCCCTAGCTTAAGATGACTTTCATGAGTCTGTCGCATATACACAAGATGAGACCAGTGGTGTATTGTAACAAATGAATAATACTTCATTACAGTACTTAAGTATTTTTGGGAGTATCTGTACTTTACTTGAGTTTTTATATTTCAGCCAACTTTTACTCCACTACATTTCCCAATTAAAATGTATACTTTTACTCTGATACATTTCCACGAAGCATATTCGTTACTTACTATAAAATAGTCAGAAGTCAGAAGAACATGGACTGCAGGAAAGCAGGTTTGATGAATCAGTGGTCTGGCGTTTGCAAGTTAGACTCCTAAAACAACATGTTTGCTCACGTGCAAACAAGCGCGCGCAAAACCGCAGATGATTCATTTTCCACTCAAGTCGAGGCTAGGGTGTGCTGTGCGATACAGCATCATCTGCGATAATGTGGTAACTGTTGTTGTAATGATGTGCGATCTGACATTACCAAGTGGGCTATATCACTAAATCACACACAGAGTGCACGCACGTGATTTATTAGTCTATTAAAACTCAAAATTCCAGGCATTCTAAATTATAGACGGCAAAAAATGCTTCTGTATGCTTTTTATATTTATATAATTTAATATACAGTAGTTAACTTCAGACAAAGAGTACTTTTCTGCAGATTTCAGCATGAACAAATTTAATAATCATTTTATACAAGTTCAGTAAAGCAATAAGTGACTTACATTTTAGACATAATATTGCTTGTTTTTGCTCAATTTTGCTAATGAAAATAATTCCTAACAAAGATCACAGCAGTGTTTTGCATCTCAGCGCAATGGTGTTTACTTATTGAATGAATCAGCTTTTTGAACGAATCGGTTGAATAAATAATTCAGTGATTCACTCATAAACAGTCAAATGATTTGTTTCTGAATGAATCAGCCGTTTGAATGAATCGGTCATTAACAGTCACTTGCTGACACCTACTGGCGGTTTTAATTTCACATTTCGACAGTTTTTTTCATGTTTTAAATTTTCAAATATCAGTATTCAACGTTTTATGTTAAAAACAAAACATTAGACCTATTTATGCATCTGCAACTGCAGTTTAAATGCATGCATGTCCCCTCTGTGATACATAAACTGTGTAAATACATCTAAATGCAATGTCAGATGCAGATTCCAGAAATGTTTTCTTATGTTGGAATGAAAGACAATAAGTACCGGATGAAGTGCTTCTTATTCTTACCCAAAAATACAAAATGGAAGAGTTAAAACTGAACACAATCTTGCTACTCAAGCTGTGTATGAAATGTTTTTATATATACTGTATTTATTTGCTTCTTTTCCATTTTGCATTTACTTGTACTTTTACTTTCAATACTTAAGTACATTTAAGATTTAAAAAAATACTTTTCATACTTAAGTACAATAAATATCACATACTTTAAGACTTTTACTCAAGTAATATTCTAAACGGTGACTTCAACTTCTACCAAAGTCATTTTCTGGTAAGATATCTGTACTCTTACTTGAGTATGGCTTTCAGGTACTTTATACACCACTGGATGAGACACACACGTACAGGCTCATGGAAACACATATGTGCAGTCTAAGGCCAGAAAATCAAGTAAGCAAATATCAGTACTAATGCATTATAGTGTGCACTACTATTGTACATACAAGAGTCCTTGCATTACTGAGGCAGTAACAAACTTCAATAATCTGTTGATACTATTACACCAGATGTGTTAGTCCCTTATACTCAGTGGCCATCTTGGTATTGCCCCCAGGGAGCTATTTTTTATGTAGGTAATAGGCATACAAGTATTTTACATTTATGCATGTGGCAGATGCTTTTATCCAAAGCGGCACTGCATTCAAGATACACATTTTATCAGTTCTTGCTTTCCCTGGGAATTGAACACATGGCACTGGCATTGCTAGCACCATGCTTTACAGTTTGAGTTAAATACAATTTCTGAGTTAAAAATAAAATATCTAAAAAATAAAAAAAAAATCCTAAAAAAAAACTAAACAAAAATTTAAATAAAACTGACAGCATAAAATTAAAAGTTAATTCAAAATATAAAAAAAATTGAAATATACATAATATGTGTATAATATATAAATTATAAGTATATAACTCCAAACCTGTTTGTTAAGATTACAGTATGTTTCACTATTTCACATCAATAAAATCTGCAATAAAATAAAAAGCAATAAAAATAAAATAAAATAAAAAACTTTTTACAAAATAAAATAAAATACAAACTTTTACTAACTTGCTGAGTAAAATGATCTTCACGCTGTTTCTCACCCTGGCAGTAGCTCAGTTTTCTAAAAAAAAAACACCAAACAAACAAAAAAAAAACACTGAGCATATGACAGTTTATGCTAATTCCCGCTACAGCGATTCTTGTGGTGACATTGACAATGCAACGGCTACGTTGTTCATTGTGTTTTAACACATTTCAGAAACAAAATCCTTCCACCATAATAACAATTATGTCATCAGTCCACTTTTTTAAACATACTGTAGTTTGGCTTGATCTTTAATCTAGCTTTTATTTTAGTTCTATGTTACCATTTACCAGGTTTTCCACTGCCACTGAAGTCGTATTATACACTCTCATAAGACTGGCAGGTTTAGGAAGGACAGTGAGGAATTCCCCTACCCTATACGTATTCACCATGACCTCTCACTCTGTTTTTCCACCCTCCTTTTCTAATGGGAAGGACAAGGTTAACCCTTTCGCTCTTGCTCAGGCCAGTTGTGTTTATTGCTAAAGTCAGCTGAGCTAAAAAGTGTGATGAGCTGTATTAAGTGTCTATAGTGGTTTTTAAATACCTCTGGAGCACATATGACCAGCAGAATGGTGGACTGCGACATGACAGAGATATAAAAGGCAGGTGTACACCATACTTTGCATTACTGCCACCTTCTGCGCATTGCTTCGCACTTCTGTTCCAAATCCGGCAAGGATGTATTAGCCACCTGGGTGCACGGGCCCAACTTCTCTACCTAACGGTGAGGGCATTCGCTGTCCTAGCTCTTACCAAAAACTTGTGTCATCATACCCCGGCTATGGCAGAGCGCCACATTCATGCGTCTACATTTCCCTCACACTCTGGAGCAGCAGCTGTTTATGTTTCACTTTTAGCTCAGAGCTGTCATCAGTCCTTTCTGAAGGGCAACGCTATAAAGTTCTAACAGTCAGGGAGCACAAGATTGTTTTCCACACAGTTGTGGTCAATAAATGGCTGATGCATCGCTGATCAGTCTCCTGGCTGTTATCTCACCCAGTGTTTGCGGGCTCGCATTAATATCATCCCCCGTATGGCAAGTGATGATTTCTCCAAAGACCATCCATTTCTAGAGTTTCACACAAAGCGGGGCACAATTTCATCTGCTATATTTATCTCCCTCTACGTTTTCAATTGAATAGTCACCAGAAGTCTCACGGCTAGCAGCTGGAGAAAACTGAAGTACAGGAGTCTGTCCGTAAGATCATCAGCTAGTCAATTCAGTAAGGTCACCTACACAGCAGAGTTTACACTGCAACAGAGAATGCTGAAGATCCATTTATTTCAATGGGGAAGGTGCATTGCAAACAAAAAGTGGAAAAATATGATGGCTTTTAATTTAATTAATATAATATAATATAATATAATATATGTGTGTGTGTGTGTGTTTTATTAACATTAATATATATATATATATTATCATGCTTATTAAATCATATTTAATTACGAGTGATACTCACATGTAAAGCTAAATAAAAAAATTATGATTTGATCGTTTGCCAAAACGGTAGGGAAACAGTACAGTAATTTGCTAATTTATTGTGAAGTAACTGCTTTGGGAATAAAAGATTGTTTAATGTTCAGAGATATTTCCAAACACTAAAGCCAGAACACACTCAGTTTGCAACCTTTTATATGTTTACACTCCACTTGAAAGGAAACAACTTTATGCATTATGGGGCCCCTAAAAACAAACCAGAGCGAGAAGCAGCAATATGTGGTTTAGCGTAGTTGGAACATCTATTAGAAAGCCAAAAATATGTTGTTGAGGCCTTTTGTTGGCGACTGCAACTGCCTCTTAAATCTGAAATGACATGAGGTTTTCCCAAAACTGTCGGCACATACTGTACGAACACAATAAAGCAGCTGGTGTGTGCGAGCGCGTGTGTGAAATCTCTCATCTGCTTGAGGAAGGCAAAGCACCCCACAGCCTAAAATCGTGCTGCTTATACTGATGTATCAAATATCACCCACCAGCAGCGCTAAACAGCACTGAGCTCTGAGGAATTTAGATATAATGATGAACACTTGGACTGATAAAAACATGTACATATATAAATAGATAAATAATAGACAAATTAGCAACGTTTTCAACACTAAATTGCAGAGTGATTGTGAAAATAATTAGAATAAATCATTTAGGGACATTACAACACTTTACAAGACTATTCTGCAACCAGTGTGGTACAATAATACTAAGAGCCTCCCTTGAGAAAAGTATGTTTTTATTGATGCTAGAACTCCTGTATCATTTTGCTCTTAGAGACATTTTGAGCTACAATATTAGTACAAAAAACACATCTCCATTGAGATCAGAGCTGTCACTGTGGGCCAGCTCTGGCTTTCCAGACATTCCCAAATCCATTCCCCCCTCACTTATGGAAAACAATTCACTGCAGTTTGTCTGCATTTCCCTCCTAAAAATATCTCTTAAAAATGTTCCTGGTAGGCTTTTTGACTACAGTGGATCTGTCCGAAGGGGGGGAAGGGAAGCCTAAAATAAACTTTTTTTTTTTTATTATTAAATAGTCTTTCAGTGGCTATCATAATTAAATAAATAAATACATACATTTAAAAACTATTAATACTAAAAAACAATGTCATCAATTGGAATAAAACTGAGAATATGTCTTTTGTCGTAAAATATCTGCAATAATTTCAGGGATTCCTATTAGCTACAACATTTAAAATGAATAAATCATTAAAGTTTTTCTACTTACAATTTTAGAGGTTAATTCAGTGTGTTACTTGCCATTTCTTTGTAATTGTTTGTGAAATTTACTAGCAATTTGTCATTGAAAATTGCTTCTTTCACCAATTTTTCAGTGTATTAAGGAACATTTGGTAGTGCAGGTGTTAATTTGAGTGCTTTTGATGATAAATTTAAATAAGCACCAAGTGTTTTCTCAAAAATCAAAGGAAAAAATTTAATATTTTCTATACAACATATATATTATTTATAGATCACTTTATAGATTTATAGCATTAATGGACTATTCAAAGGATCAGTAGGCTCTAAAATATCCAAACTAAATTGGAATTAGTAGTCTCGGTTGAAATAATTAAATAAAGCAAGACACAGTTTTCAAGCAGAAAAACTGCACGTTGTAAATCAAAGATTGCGGCTAAAGCCACCAGGAAGCCAGGTGCTTTATGACGTCCCAGAGGCTGCTCTGTTCTAATGCATTTTAATAGAAAGCAACAAAAAAAAGGCAACAGGCCAATAAAACTAGCTGAGATACACCACTTTGCAAATAAAACTCAGATCCATTTATCTGGATTGATATGTATTAATAATCATTTTAATTAGAGTGAATTAGACGCTATTCAGGAGTCACTCACCATCTATATAAGGAAAACCATTCCAATGCATTAATAAAAGGAAAATAATAACTCAGTCCTTGCTGTTAAGTGATTCTGTCATGTACTGACGCCATTACAGGCATTTTGCACACATACAGCTACCGATCAATGCCTTTCAATGGCTCTGAGCTTGAAAGAGGATGATGGAAACGAGGGGGGTTCTGTTCGAAACGCAACAAAAGATGCACAAATAGATCAGCGGGAGAGAAAACTCCGATATAGCCCAGTGTCAAAGGTCCAAATGAAATCAGGTGGTTTGAATCAATGGTGTTCTGTGTTTGAATGCTCCAGAGGACAGAGCAGGAAGTGTGAATGGGAGAAAAACATGCCTTTATGAATGATGTCATTGAAACGGGATGGAGCGAGATGCCACTTTCGGAGAAGATGGCTTTTACAGTAATAGATGAGAATTCAATGCACTATTTCAGCTCTAATAAAAACGCAGCACTACAAAAGACAGGAGAGCGAAATGCACACAATGCACCGCTGCAGAACATCTATCTCTCTCCAGTCACGCCAAATGACACTAACATATGAAATGTGTAAAACATGTGAGAACTACAATTCTCATGCATGCTCTAATAGAGAAAATATTAAACATCATTCACTCTCAACCTTAGTCAAGCACTCTCCTGCCTCTAGCACATTATTTTAATTTGACTAGTTATTATACTCATGCATATATGTATATATTTAGAGGGGGGAATGATATGAATTGGTCTTGGGTAGGTTTTTTTTCCCTACTTTGATCTCAAACAGAATTCAAATAAAATATTTTCAACCTTCATCTTTTCTGAGAAACAACACAGAAATATAATAAATTCAGGATTTGGTGGAAGTGTTCGTATTTCCCTCAGTGACGCTGAGTACATTTATTTGGATTATCAGCATTCCACTAGAGATAAGAACAAAGGCACTTGAAGGTTTACAGTGTTGTTCAAGGTTTTTAAATTCAGAATTAATAATAAGCTGCTGCTAATTTGAATCTGCTTTTGATCCTGGTGAAGTAATTATTCCTGTTCTTATGAACAACTTTGTCTGTCATTTGCATGAGATAATAATACTTTATTAGTATTATTTTTAAAAATCGCCTACTGGTTCAAAAGTCACTGCAATTCATTGGTGATTGTTATGCTAAGGTGTTGCTAGGTACTCAACGGTCCAAAAGATCCCACCCACAAATCACAATATGATATTCTGGTTTCTAGAATTGGCTTGGGTCCCTCCTGCAATGCAAGTCTAGTAGATTTTTTTCCCAGGAATTCTGCAAACTGAAGCAATTTAAGACCTTATTAAGACATGCACAAATAAAATTACTGTAAATGGCTGTAAAAACAATGATTTAAACAACATTATAGATCAAATAATACAGGTTTTTACTAATGCAGCCATATCGTGATTCTTGTTTTTTTTATTTTATTTAAAACCTCTTATAATGATAATTATGACTTTTCATATATCATTTAGGATATTTAAGATTTTTATGACCTAAAAATTAACTTTTTAAGGACACACATGGACCCTGTTTGATGACCTGCCAGACAGCGTTATTATAGTTAACTAAAACTAAAACCATTCAAAAAAATCTTTACTTGAAATAAAATAAATGTTAATAAAAATAGAAAAAATACAAAAATATTTCAAATAGTTGCCAAGGCTACATTACTCGTTTTAATAAACATAATGTACTACAATAACAAAACAAAACAAAAAAAATTGCTAAAACTTTAAAATTAAAAACATAAAAACTGATTAAAATATTAATTACATTTACATTAGTATCTCAATGATACTAAAATAAATAGCTCTCTTTTTCTGAATAAGTCATACAATTTCTGGTACTGTACCACTCATGTGTGTAGCACAAACTGCGTGGAACGAGTTACGGGTTTTAGTGCTAAAAATTCCTGCCTTTCCTTGATTTTATTTTTCAACTTCAATAGACATTTATTAATCTATTTTTATCTATTATTTTGTTCAAGCTGTTTTAAATGCTGCAGATATAGACATGAGTACAAGGATAGTCAAGGGCAGATTTTCATCAAGTCATTTGTCATTTGGCGGCATCTATTTAAGTGTGTGACAAGTGCTGACATGCACACCAAAGGACAACTTCATCACATTTGTTAACATCAGATCATTGCTTCTTTTTGGAGACTGGCGAATTCAAGTCTGTGTTTTCTCGTAAATCAAATCAATGTCAGTTCCAACATATCATGCCACGTCTCTCCAAGGCCAGGATGACATGAAAACAGCACGGCCTGTGATGTGAGTGGCAGCATACGGGTAACCGTTAAGTGTAAATCAAGCAAATCTTCCCCTACCTCCAGGTCCCAGGAGAGGAGTTTGACCGCCGTGCCTAGCGGTAGGAGAGCAGTGAAGTCATTTGGACACACAGCCGTCCAATGGCAATATCAGGCCCACGTACCTCAGAGAGCCATCAGGATCAGCAAAGGCTTAGCGGTGGAAGCCTGTAACAACACAGCTCTGTCTCTGTGCATCTAAGAAGAGTGAAGAACAATGTAGCTTCATATTGTTTCACCTTGAACACGCAAGACCCCAGCAGACTGCAGGCTGATGAATAATTCTCATTTGAGCCTGGATTTTTTTTTATTTTGTGCAGATACAACGAGTATCTCATTAACTGTCAACAGACAAACAACATGTGTAAGATCTGAAAATCCAAATGAGACCTGTAGAAAATGGCCATTTAAATTATTAGTGCTGTGGACGTATTTGGTTGGCATCAAAAACGGCACATTAGAACGGAAGACAATTTTCTAAATAGCTTTATGCAAGTCAAGAAGCATTACAATTGGTTTACAATCTTCTGTTTGCTCAGTTTACTTCCCTCATTTAGGGCGACTGAGTCATTTTATTAGTGATTAGACCTAAACAGCTCTGGGTCCTGCAATAGTGAACCTCAGATTGTAATTTGCTCGTAATGTGGAGAAGGGGAATATGCAAATAAAGTTGGAGTATTTTGTGTTTGCAGTTTTGCCCCTGGGCAGCTTGTCCCGCGACACAAATCATCAATTAAGATCCCAGCAGGGATCTCTGCATTTAAATTAGCCCCATCCAACAACTTTTATCTTCCAGACAAAACATTACAGCCCTGTGATCGCTTGCACTGCTGAAATAAAACAGCTGATTAAATGAGATTTGACTTTGGGTGGAAAATGGACATGCAATGTCACTCTCATGTTGTCTCATGTATCTGTACAGATGCTACACTACAGCCAGTTTGTATGTCATAATATCTGACACTAAAGAAATTAAAATATACAACTCTGTACTGGAAAGATTAAGATGATCGCATTTAAATATCTGTAGAAAGTGTTATTTATTTAAAAGTGTTAAGAAAGTGTTATTTATTTAAATACAAACAGAATCTAGCTTTTTTCTAAATAGTATTGAGAAAGGTGTTAATGTATACTTCCAGGTATGTATTAAGTCAGTCCGAAAAATGATTTAAGAACTGTATTTTCTCACCACGTTTCTGCGAAGAACGGAACTCAACATCACAAATTATCTAATTAATGTTTCAATTATGAAACAGGGTTCACTTGCATTTATTCTAATATTAACCTAACATTACTGATGGATCATCTTAGATTTGTAGAAAATAACTTTGCACAAATTAATCTATTTTATACCAACTTGCAAATAGTTGTAAACTGCAAACAACCCTGATGTCTTGACAAAATTTGTTTCATACTTTACAGAGACCTTTACAATGTTCCCTGTTTTTCAGCTTCAGCTTTGTTAGTTTAGGTAGAGAATCCAAATTTACAGAAAAATGCACAGCCCCAGTGCAATAAAGGTTGTTTAATGTCATGTACAATAGTGAATGTCACTAAACTTTTACAAAGGAACAAGTCTATATCCAATGAGGAACTTAATCATTTACAATACCATGCAATGTTGTCTCTGCAAGTCAAAACGGAACAATCAGCTTCATGTTTTACAAATCAGAGAACAAATCTAAGAATTCACAAGAGAGTAATAAATACTATACCACACGATTTGCCATCCAAACTATATATATATATATATACACACCGTATTAATAAGACATAGCAGCAGCAAAGAACTGACACCTTTTTTAAGTAATAGCTGAACTATGATAACTGTACTAGAACCCAATCAAACATGTTTCTAATAATATTTCTAATACTTTTTACATGTGTTTAAGTGGTTTGTCATTTACCTAAAAGCACCCAGAAAGGGAATTATAGGAGTCTTGGGGGAGTAGCCTATGTCTACAAGCATCACAACAAGACGGGGGACCTTAAAAGTAGCCTACACACACGTTCTTTTAAACAACATTTTGAACCATAATTATTATAATTATTTAGAGTAGCCTACGTATTTTTAACTGTCGCTAAATAGTCGCAAGCGAAAAGACTTGGCGAGGCGGTAACCATAACAACAGTAGGGTATGTTGCTCCAACGCAGTTATTAGTGTCCGTATCGGACGGTTCATAAACAAATCGTAAAACATATTATTGTTCATTAAAAATGTATTATAGATTCACATTCCACAGAACATTTAAAAAATACTTTTAAAATACGTTTAAAATGTGTCATGGGCGACAAAATATTTCGCGACCCAAAATGTACCTATATTCTTAAAAAAGTTGACTCCGCGTAAAGTCAGTGTAAGCTATAATTTGCATAACACAGGTAAACTGTGTTTTTAATTTCCAAAACACTATCCTGATAATGTTATTTATCTATTTGACTATTTCATGTCAAACTGGCACAAGAATGCCAGATAAGCAGATAGGCTACTAAGCAAAATCGTGTTTCAAAACTGACCAGTCATAAACGAACAGTAAAATACAAATATAATCTTGTAAAACTCATTAAAGGCCAATAAGACATAAGTATAGCTCAAAACAAAACATTGGCTATAGCAAAATGCACCCCAATTAAAATTCTAAATGTGATTTTAGATGCGTATATTTTGCGCGTTATGAATATGACGAATCTGTCATGTATCCCTGCGGAAAAGACTATAAAATGCCCTTTAAAGCCCAACAAAAATGTCGACACAAAAATTACCACCACATTTCACAAGTCCAAACGCATCATCCATCAAAAAAATCATCCAGAAAGACTCTTATGCGCTCCCCCAAACTGCACGGCATCTTCTCCCGTCTTTCCTCTCTTCCTCCCTCCTTCTATTTCACTCTTCCTCCTCCTCCCTCCCGCTCACTCACGCGCGCTCTCTCTCTCTCTCTCTCTCTCTCTCTCTCTCTCTTTCCCTCACTTTCTCTCTGGATCATCTTAGATTTGTAGAAAATAACTTTGCACAAATGAATCTATTTTATACCAACTTGCAAATAGTTGTAAACTGCAAACAACCCTGATGTCTTGACAAAATTTGTTTCATACTTTACAGAGACCTTTACAATGTTCCCTGTTTTTCAGCTTCAGCTTTGTTAGTTTAGGTAGAGAATCCAAATTTACAGAAAAATGCACAGCCCCAGTGCAATAAAGGTTGTTTAATGTCATGTACAATAGTGAATGTCACTAAACTTTTACAAAGGAACAAGTCTATATCCAATGAGGAACTTAATCATTTACAATACCATGCAATGTTGTCTCTGCAAGTCAAAACGGAACAATCAGCTTCATGTTTTACAAATCAGAGAACAAATCTAAGAATTCACAAGAGAGTAATAAATACTATACCACACGATTTGCCATCCAAACTATATATATATATATATACACACCGTATTAATAAGACATAGCAGCAGCAAAGAACTGACACCTTTTTTAAGTAATAGCTGAACTATGATAACTGTACTAGAACCCAATCAAACATGTTTCTAATAATATTTCTAATACTTTTTACATGTGTTTAAGTGGTTTGTCATTTACCTAAAAGCACCCAGAAAGGGAATTATAGGAGTCTTGGGGGAGTAGCCTATGTCTACAAGCATCACAACAAGACGGGGGACCTTAAAAGTAGCCTACACACACACGTTCTTTTAAACAACATTTTGAACCATAATTATTATAATTATTTAGAGTAGCCTACGTATTTTTAACTGTCGCTAAATAGTCGCAAGCGAAAAGACTTGGCGAGGCGGTAACCATAACAACAGTAGGGTATGTTGCTCCAACGCAGTTATTAGTGTCAGTATCGGACGGTTCATAAACAAATCGTAAAACATATTATTGTTCATTAAAAATGTATTATAGATTCACATTCCACAGAACATTTAAAAAATACTTTTAAAATACGTTTAAAATGTGTCATGGGCGACAAAATATTTCGCGACCCAAAATGTACCTATATTCTTAAAAAAGTTGACTCCGCGTAAAGTCAGTGTAAGCTATAATTTGCATAACACAGGTAAACTGTGTTTTTAATTTCCAAAACACTATCCTGATAATGTTATTTATCTATTTGACTATTTCATGTCAAACTGGCACAAGAATGCCAGATAAGCAGATAGGCTACTAAGCAAAATCGTGTTTCAAAACTGACCAGTCATAAACGAACAGTAAAATACAAATATAATCTTGTAAAACTCATTAAAGGCCAATAAGACATAAGTATAGCTCAAAACAAAACATTGGCTATAGCAAAATGCACCCCAATTAAAATTCTAAATGTGATTTTAGATGCGTATATTTTGCGCGTTATGAATATGACGAATCTGTCATGTATCCCTGCGGAAAAGACTATAAAATGCCCTTTAAAGCCCAACAAAAATGTCGACACAAAAATTACCACCACATTTCACAAGTCCAAACGCATCATCCATCAAAAAAATCATCCAGAAAGACTCTTATGCGCTCCCCCAAACTGCACGGCATCTTCTCCCGTCTTTCCTCTCTTCCTCCCTCCTTCTATTTCACTCCCCCCCCCCCCCTCTCTCTCACGCGCGCTCTCTCTCTCCCTCTCTCTCTCTCTCTCTCTCTTTCCCTCACTTTCTCTCTTCCTCTCTCTCTGTCTATCATTCTCTCCCCTCAGCCCTCGGCCAGTCTGTATGAATAATGTCCTGCCTTTTGTAATGAGAGCGAGAGAGGGAAAAAAACACGCTGGAGTGTTCGCCCGCTCCGCGCTCTGACATTGAAAATGAATGACAGCTTACCTGAATGCCAATCTTCATCAGACTGACACCAGGCTGACAACACTGCCTATACTCCGCTTCACAAGCCGTGACGTCTGCCATATCAGACCCCTCCCACCACCCCACCACCCTCCTCTCTCTCTCTCTCTCTCTCTCCGTACCCCTCGCTGCTGAGTGTACACCTCCGCCGTTCCTCTTCCACAGGCATTATTCCGTGCCGTACCGAACACCCCGGGCCCTGCACGCGCATCTCCGGTTCATTAACGGCGGAGCCCGCTGGCCCCCTATCGGCATCAAACGAGACCTACATTCGGTTGCAGGTCGCTCGCCTAGTCGGAAAGCAGAGGAAACCGACTTATTTGTGCCACAAGAACCGAGAAAATTTGCCACTTGGTCAAATCCCAATTGTATGTTTAGTTGTTTTCTCCTTGTACAGCGCCTTATAAATAAAACGTATTATTATTATTATAGCCTATTAGAACCCTAGCCCATTGGCTACAAGCAAGGTCACGACTGAGAAAGACTAATCTGGATCAAATATGGTAGGGGTAGTTATTCATTCATTCATTTTGATAGGACCCCCATATAAATATAAAATGAGTTGTACATTGTCCTGTATATAGACTCACAGTGTGATATTACTAAAACAATAGGTTATTAACATTAATTGTCTTTTATATTTTCGTTATACTGTAGACAAAAACTATAACCAAAATATTATATGAAAATATATTCAAATGAAGGTAGTAATAATAATGGATGTAGGCCTACACTTGCACACACACAGACACACACATTAGGTTTCTGTGAATTGTGGGGACTTTCAATAGACTTCTATTGCTTTTATACTGACCTCATGGGGACTGCAGGCCAGTCCCATCAATGTAGCATAAACAAGTACACACACACACACACACTACATATATACACATATATGTATATATATATATATCACAATGGCTTCCAGTTGTAAGTCTCTCATTACTTTAAGCACGCATGTATTACTGTACATTGTGCAATAGACTGTCCGTTGTGCATAGCGCCAAATCCATGTTACACCCATTGCTGATTTGCTTGCAGCAGGTATGACCAGACAACAGTTTTTTTTTTTTTGATAGGCAACTGGGTATTGAATGAGAAATGGGTAACCCCTGCTGTTGTACAAAGGAATAATATCACAGTGCCAATTAGGCCAGCCCCAAACAGGAGCTCACTGCCGCACATTCGATGCCACATTAATAAAACATGGCCTCTGCTCTGTGCTTCGCTAGCCGGCTAATTGGCAAATTAGAAAGTGAGATGCGTTAAACGAGAGAACACCGCATTCGCCTGAGACAGAGCCCCCTCCCACATACACATGCACAGACACACACACAAAGACATCTCTCTGTCTGTAGTTTAATGTAGGTTGTGGCCTCTCCCATGATTTAGGCCTCATACTCTAGTTCAGGTCTGTAGGGACATAGAGTGTTCTTAGTATTCAACACTATCACCCTGTTCAGCTTTAATTCATGGGGAAAAAACAGACAGCAGAGTAAGAAATAATGGCAAGAAGGAAGTTTTATGTTACCTAAGTATGCTAAAATAAAGGAAAATCATGCTATATAATCATTAAAAAACAAAAACATTTTATTTTATATCATAGTGAATATAAATTATTAAATCAGTTTACTTAAATCTTTTATATTTCCATTTTATATATTAGGGTTGCCCTCGACTAAAGATTTTTCTGGTCGACTAGTAGTTGTTAATTTTAAGCATTAGTCGACTAATCGCACGTTTATTAATAAACCATTTAAATCATGCTAATGAGACTTTAATTGCCTACATAGCCTAATAAACTCTCAAGCGCACACATAAAGCTTGCCACAGCACACCGGCAGAAGTAATGATGATGAATGTGTCAGGGAAAAACAGTAAGATTAAACTGCATTAACATTTTAATAATCTATTGATAAACTAGTGTTTTCGGTTTAAGAGATGAATTCGGCGACACTGACTTGTCATCTACAAAGTAGTGGATGCGCCTGCATGCAAGTTTCATACGGATTACATAATCTGAGAATATTATTTTTTTTTTTTCAGATTTGAATTCCCCATTTCATTTAAAAAGTAAGTTTGTTATTCTGAGCCTTTTTTCTGTATTTTGCAGTTTTGTCATTTTAAATGTAGTGTATTTTTACTGTTGAAAATAATGAATACATCTTATTTTTATGTCAAACTAGTTTGTTCATTTTTTAAATTAGTGGCGTTTGTTAAGGAAAGCATTAGGATTAAGGTTTTTTTTCCGCTGTGAGTCAATGGGTAAGAAACAAGAACCAGATCAGTCTGA
>NW_015505211.1:2487062-2523292 GCF_001515645.1 Sinocyclocheilus grahami
AAAATAGAAATAGAAATTATTTTAAACTGCAACAATATTTCACAAGTTTTTTTCTGTATTTCTGATCAAATAAATGCAGCCATGATGAATAGAAGAGACTTCTTTAAAAAACATTACATATATATATATATATATATATATGAATGAAAAGTTAATTTACAAGTGATTTGATAATTGTTTTGTTTTATTGAATTCTGATATTCATGCTTGAATAGAGAGTCAGGTGCTCTGTACAGCTCTGTGTGTGAGTTATATTTGACAAAGACATGTGCTGGTTTATCTCTCCTCAACAGCAGACGAGCACAAACACAACAGCTTTTTCCCAAAGTCTGTCTTTGCCAAAACCAGCGCTCTGAGCTGCCAACTCACTCTCTTGTCTGCATAAACAAAACCCAAACCATTTACCTTTCAGTCTTCAATAACACAACATGTTGACTGAATCAAATGTTCCCGTCTTCGACCTAAAATTATTCGATAACCCACTGTTCTCGGTTTGATATATAGACTTGAGATCTCATAAATTGCATAGTGTAGTTCTTTTAACATCCTGCAACAGATGTTCTCAGATTTACAACTGAAATTTTTGTTATCAGCAGGAGGTGTGAGACATGCCATTTTTTGATGTCAAAAACACCTTTTAGAAGTTGATATCATGTAGGGTAGTGCATGAAAGTAAGCTTTAATCAATTTAGGAATTAATGTTACAATAGAAAGATAAATTGCAGAAACAAAGCTCCATCGTTCTTCCACAATGGCTTCCAGTTGTAAGTCTCTCATTACTTTAAGCACGCATGTATTACTGTACATTGTGCAATAGACTGTCCGTTGTGCATAGCGCCAAATCCATGTTACACCCATTGCTGATTTGCTTGCAGCAGGTATGACCAGACAACAGTTTTTTTTTTTTTGATAGGCAACTGGGTATTGAATGAGAAATGGGTAACCCCTGCTGTTGTACAAAGGAATAATATCACAGTGCCAATTAGGCCAGCCCCAAACAGGAGCTCACTGCCGCACATTCGATGCCACATTAATAAAACATGGCCTCTGCTCTGTGCTTCGCTAGCCGGCTAATTGCCAAATTAGAAAGTGAGATGCGTTAAACGAGAGAACACCGCATTCGCCTGAGACAGAGCCCCCTCCCACATACACATGCACAGACACACACACAAAGACATCTCTCTGTCTGTAGTTTAATGTAGGTTGTGGCCTCTCCCATGATTTAGGCCTCATACTCCAGTTCAGGTCTGTAGGGACATAGAGTGTTCTTAGTATTCAACACTATCACCCTGTTCAGCTTTAATTCATGGGGAAAAAACAGACAGCAGAGTAAGAAATAATGCCAAGAAGGAAGTTTTATGTTCCCTAAGTATGCTAAAATAAAGGAAAACCAGGCTATATAATCGACTTTAATTGCCTACATAGCCTAATAAACTCTCAAGCGCACACATAAAGCTTGCCACAGCACACCGGCAGAAGTAATGATGATGAATGTGTCAGGGAAAAACAGTAAGATTAAACTGCATTAACATTTTAATAATCTATTGATAAACTAGTGTTTTCGGTTTAAGAGATGAATTCGGCGACACTGACTTGTCATCTACAAAGTAGTGGATGCGCCTGCATGCAAGTTTCATACGGATTACATAATCTGAGAATATTATTTTTTTTTTTTCAGATTTGAATTCCCCATTTCATTTGAAAGTAGACATTTCACTCTCTATAGATAGGCCTATATTTTTCATGTCTGTAAGGCAAGTATACACGGAGTTTTGCACTCAAGTTCAAGTCGTGGTCAAGTTGCTCTAAGCGACTAATAAAATTTTGGTCGACCAAGCCTCTTCTCGTCGACTAAAGGTTAGTCGACTATTAGGGGTTAGCCCTATTTTATATATATATATATATAAATAGTTTGTATTATATATAATGAATTATAATATTTGGAATAATTACGTTTTTTTTTTTTTTTTCAAAACAAAAAAACTTTCAACCATACCAAGGCAGCATATATTTGGTCAAAAATACAGTAAAAACAGTAATGCTGTAAATATTATAACAATTTAAAATAACGGTTTTCTGTTTTAATATATTTTAAAATGTCACTTATTCCTATTCCTTACTTATTCCTGTGACGGTAAAGCCATTACTCCAGTGTCACATGATCCTTCAGAAATGATCTTTTGTAACATTATAAATGTCTTTACCTTAAATCAATTTCATGTGTTCTTGCTGAATGAAAGGTGATAATAAAAAAAAGTATATATATATATATATATATATATACACACACACACTTTATTAGTGTCTGTGGTCTAGTGAGGTGTCTGAGGTTGCAGTTAAATTTCTTAAAAGAACCTTGCTGACCTCTAGTGGAGAAAATCATAACATACTGAATTCATTTCATGTTAATTAAAAATATTAATGGAAACATCAAAGCCCTCATGGCTTTAATTACTTTAGAGTAACTATAATATGTTAAATAATTTGCGCTGTAAGTCTGTAATGTTTTTCAGATAGTGGATATGTTCTTCATCGGCCGCTACGTGCTTCTGTCCTTGGTGAGCGTGGTGTTCTTGGCAGCCCTGTTCATGTTGCTGCCCTTACATTTCCTGGAGCCTGTGTATGCCAAGCCCCTGAGAACACACTAGACCACGAGGCTTCATGTGCCAAACTCCTACACATATCCCAAAACGGGGTAGTCAACCTGGCAGTGCCGTCGATCAACGAGCCCCACTTGAGATGAGAGGACAACAGAAGGTTCCACAGCTTTTGTCTTCCTGTTTGAATCAGACGTCCACATCTCTGAGAGCGCAGCACAGAGGGGTCTGCGTGCACTAAGTGCATTGCCAACGTTTTCAGAAGGGTCTGGTTGGGTGCAGTTTTGTACATTTTGAATGTCAGATATGTAATTGAAAAAGTAAGTTTGTTATTCTGAGCCTTTTTTCTGTATTTTGCAGTTTTGTAATTTTAAATGTAGTGTACTTTTACTGTTGAAAATAATGAATACATCTTATTTTTATGTCAAACTAGTTTGTTCATTTTTTAAATTAGTGGCGTTTGCTAAGGAAAGCATTAGGATTAGGGTTTTTTTCCCGCTGTGAGTCAATGGGTAAGAAACAAGAACCAGATCAGTCTGACTCATGAACAGTTGGTTTTGTGAACTGATTATTAAGTCAGTGAGTCAGACTCAGTCACCAGTTTAGTCTGATTCATGGGTGACAACTTGATCAAATCATTCACTGAAATGATCTGACGCAATACAAAAGATTAATTCGCCAATCCAGCATCATAAGCATCACTTTTTTACTATTGCTTATATTACTATTGCTCATATTTGGAGATGTTCTTTTTTTTTTTTTTTTTTTTAAACCTTTAACTATTAAACTTTAAGTTTAATAGTTAAGGGTTTTTCCAACTTTGACCGGTATCTCACAGTAACCCGACATCTCAAATTGTGTGGCTCATTGAGGAGAGGTGCTTTTTTACTTTTCAAATTGATTAGATGTACATTTTCGCCTGGTGGATGATAAAACGAATACACTCAAATGTACAGTGCTCTCATATGATTTGCCTCTTCTCTTTCTTAGATATAGCATGTGCATACTCAAACTGTGTCCTGTGTATTTGTCCATGCTTTTGCGATAGAATTCAATTATTTTCGCTCCTGGATTAAATGTTGTCAAAAGTTATCAGAAAAGGTTTTCACAAGTGATCAATTAAAATACTACATGAAATCTTGTTGGTTGAGAGTGAACTGCATCTGGAATTCTTCAACAATCAGAGATGGATCTTTAATTTATTTACAATTTTACATTATTTAAATTTATCATATGAATGGGGTAATGATTTGGACATATAAATGACCTAGTCTGTCTAACACAACACCATCAATTTTACACTGCAAAAGGCACTTCAGTCATAATCAATGCATATTTTCAGTGCCATCGCTACGCAAAATCACATTCTAATACCCCAGTCCATTGATTGGTTATCCGCAAATTCAAATTTCACTCATTCACAGCTAAAACCAGACAAATTTCATTTTCTTCATCCCATATTGATATGCTAATTTTGGCCTTATGGAAGCAGTCTCACTCGCCGCACAATTCCACAAAGACACAGGGAGCAAAGTTGGGCGGTCCAACAAAGCTTCAAGCTGCGCAAGTTGATTATTTTGTTCTTAACCTGGCGAATACTCTGTGTGGGCTCTTTGTTGCCTCAGACGTTTACTTTCATTTTCATAAATCTCTCTTGAAGGAAAACTTCACAGGGGAAGATGGAGGTCGTTATTGCTTATTATTTTCACAGGCGTGTTGTACATGTGTGCTGTGGTCCTTACAGCATGAAGACAATAAATAACAAGCCCCAACTGGATTTAAAAGATGTTAGCTGCAGTTTCACCTGCTAAAATGTCATAAGCAGCTGATCAAACGTGTGTGACATGACAATAACAGTCCAGAGTAGAATCTATACATTTGTCCATTACAAAGCAAAGGCAGCCAACTTAGTTTGTGGTCATGCAGAAAAACTTGGAAAATCCTGGAACTCATCCCAAATACTCATATATCCGGAGGTTCTTACACAGAGAGATTGTGGGAATGTGAGCAAGAAGCGAGGCGAGGCCGTGTCTCAGTTGCGCTAGCTCTCACCCCTCAGGTCTTCGTGCGATCCTTATTTAAAAGTGGGGAGTCCGACGGGACGTGCAGTGAAATTCCAACCAGTGCGATGAAAGAGAATCTAATGAATCAAATCCAATCCTATTAGTTCCGGCCCACATCACAACACTGAGGCCTTTCTGCTTGCTGATCGCCGAAGATCTACCAGAGCTTGAGAAACAGGGTACTGGACGGATGGACTGGTACATGAAATGGGTTGTGTAATCAAACCAACGGATCAAAGACACATTGAACGGTGTCTATGTGTGCGATATAATAAATATAAAAGACTGACCTTGAGAAATTGATTTTTTTGTTTCAGAAAAAGAATTTTAAGAGCTCTTCTATAACAAATGTGTTTATGGAAGGTTTCCAAAAGAAAATCAGTAGTCACGTAAATACTCTCACATTTATGATAATCAATGTTTTAGTTATCAAATAAAGTAAGGACAGCAGAAATAAGGAAGCTCAGTGTCTTTGGCAAAGAGGAAGTTGCATAGCTGCTGCAGGTGGCTTGAACAGGGCATTATATTTGTAATATACCGCTCTGTAATCGCTGACTGCAAAGACACTTGACTTATTTTTGTTTCCTTTCCATTTCTTCCTGTCCTTCTCTCTGTCATTTTGCCTTATCCCTTCTTGTTTTCTGTGCTGGTAGTGACTCTCTCTCCAGGGAGTGGGAAAAACGGCAGAACAAAGCGTCGTAGGGAGCAGGGCTCATTGGGAGTCTGAGCTGGAGGCTTTGTAGGACAGCCAGCTGGACATACAAAGAGAGTAAGAACGAGAGAGAGAGAGAAAGCAAAAGGGGGATGCAGAGCCGGAGAGGTGTAAGCGCGACCCAGGATATGGGTGTGGGTGCTGCCGAGGCTCGCACGAGAGGGGGAGGGACGAGGAGGGGAATGGGGTGAACACTAGATCCTGCTTTGTGATCCACTCATGCAGAACTTTTGCCCTCACACCCCTGGCTTTCTATTCTCCAGCTCTGAGCTCTGCATGCCCACCCTTCACCCCTCGCACCCCCATCTCTATCCTTGAGTTCTCAAGGTGAATGCATACCTTGACTCTAGGGGTCTAACAACTAAAAATCAAGTCAGGAATCTTGGTGTGATTCTGGAGACAGACCTTAGTTTCAGTAGTCATGTCAAAGCAGTAACTAAATCAGCATACTATCATCTCAAAAACATTGCAAGAATTAGAGGTTTTGTTTCCAGTCAAGACTTGGAGAAACTTGTTCATGCCTTTATCACCAGCAGGGTGGACTATTGTAATGGTCTCCTCACCGGCCTTCCCAAGAAGACCATTAGACAGCTGCAGCTCATCCAGAACGCTGCTGCCAGAATTCTGACTAGAACCAGAAAATCTGAGTATATCACACCAGTCCTCAGGTCCTTACACTGGCTTCCAGTTATATTTAGGATTGATTTTAAAGTACTTTTACTTGTTTATAAATCACTCAATGGCCTAGGACCTAAATACATAGCAGATATGTTCACTGATTTTAAACCTAATCGACCACTCAGATCATTAGGATCGAGTCACTTAGAAATACCAAGGGTTCACACAAAACAAGGGGAGTCTGCTTTTAGTTATTATGCCACCCGCAGTTGGAATCAGCTTCCAGAAGAGATCAGATGTGCTAAAACATTAGTCACATTTAAATGCAGACTCAAAACTCATCTGTTTAGCTGTGCATTTATTGAATGAGCACTGTGCGATGTCCGAACTGATTGCACTATATTTTATGTATAATCATTTTCTATTCTTAACCGTTTTAAATTCATTTTAAAACTCTTAAATCAATTTTTTAATCATTTTCAACGTTTTTAAATTCCTTGTTTTATTGTTGTGATTATTTTTTTTCTTTTCTTTTATGCAAAGCACTTTGAATTACCATTGTGTATGAAATGTGCTATAGAAATAAACTTGCCTTGCCTTAATATTAGCATATTTATAATGTTTTATATTTTTAAATAATTAAATAATTATTTTACATTTTATTGACTCCAAGAGTGAATATTTGTTGGGAATATTAGCGGCAAACTAATTTTTGATTTGAAACATTGCATTCCAATGGACCTATTCAGACCAGGGGGAAAAATTCGCCCAACAACATTTTTGTAATTTTTTTATTAAATTTAATTTAAAAAGAGAAATCGGCATATGAATATTGGCAGCTAACATTTTCCTTTTGTTTTGTTTCAATTCACACCAAGAGCGAATATTTGTTGGGAATCCTGGCAGCAAAGAAGGTTTTTGTGTTTTTGTTTTTTGAAACTGCATTCATCCAACAACAGAACAAGATTTTTTTGAAAGGCTTTACTTTTTGCCCAATGAAACTCACAGGCCATGCTATAAGCTTTTGTTTTGCTTTGATTCAAGTACTGTCATTCCCTACATATCCACTATCCTATCTTTCTTTATGATGGCATAAGTTTTTTCTCTACCTACTTTTTTCTCTCTCTCTTGCTCTCTCTTTAGGAAGATTCGTGTGTTCTCCATCCTCCTGAGCTGAAGATTAAGGCACAGTTTAAGGGTCAGCGTGAGCTGGAATAGTCCTTTGCAGGTCCACCCTAACACCCCATGGAGGGCTGAAGCGTGCCCATTTTTGGGTCCTCACCAGGGTCGCTCGACATGACCTGCTACCTGGCAGGGGGTACAGTGAAAAGAGAGCACTGAACGAACAAGTGACTAGTGTTTGGAACCCAAGGTCATGGCTTGCAATATGGTTGGTCAGTGAAATCTAAAATAGTACATTTGTTTTAGGAACCACATAAAATACATGCTCATTTCTCAGAAGCAGCTGAACGACCGTTATGCACTTACAGTGGAAGTCAATGGGGTAAATTGCACAATTAAGTAAATATGTTTTATGTTTATTTTTAGGCACTTTTTTTCTTATGTAGAACACGAAAGGTGAGTTTTTATGAATATTCTATTCTGGCAATTCTTTGCAATATAACAAAAGTTATATGGGGCTGCCAATCTTCAAAATGACAAAAAAGCATCATAAATGTAGAATAAAACAGACTTGTGCTCTGTATTACAAGTCTTCTGAAGTCGTACGACAGCTTTGTCAGAGGAACAGATTAAAATGAAAATTCATTATTCACTGAAAAACTCTCCTTGGCACATTCATGAGATTAATAGTGATGTCTAATTAGTGAATGAATCATTCTTTTGAAAAAGATATTTAAAATGAATTTACTGACCTGATTCACAAAACTGGTCTGAATGCTGCATTCACAAATTAAACTGATGGAATGATCTGGTTACACCAGTTAACAGCTTGCTGGGAGGGAGGATTATCAATTAGTCAATGACAACTTAAATTCTGGTCTGTTCCACACACAAATCTATTTTATGTCATCAGAATATCTTAATAGAGAGCATGAGTTGTCCAAACCACTTTTTTGATACCTTATGAGAGATTGAAGATATAATTTTCGCAGAAATGAGTTCACACTGGTATTAAAACCAGTATATAAACAATGCTATAGTACATCCGAGGTAATATTTCTATCGCTCACATCTCTTCTGCCTGTGGCTTAAATTCACTATTAAATTAATTGGTAGGTTTGTAGAATTAAACCCCGATCAGGTCAGGACTGTTAACTCAGCATGTTTCTTCTGTTCTTCTGTGCTGAAGCAGCAGGACTGGTGAGTGGAACACAAGACCAGACTGCATGAGACAAATTGCTTTCTCTGTCCCATTTGATTCAATCTCTGTGATGAGTGGGACACATACTGTGCACGCAAATAGGTACAAATTTCTCGCTTTTTGCTTCGTGAACGGTGAAAAATCGTTGAACGTATGTGAACCCAAAAAGAAGAAAGGAAAAGAAAAGTCCTGTGTCTTTCCTCATCCTCTTTGCTGCTCAGTAATCAAATTCAACTAGGTTTCTGTTGTCTGATAATTGAAATGTTTAAGTGTGAAAACTGAAATGATCTCCACTTCGAGCGAAACGTCTTCACTTCGACAAATGAGAACGTTCCAGTTACATAAGTGATTCGGTCCGCTCACATCTCCTCTCTGCGTAAAATAGAAATTGTGTTGAGAAAGTGTGAATCCCCCCCAGACAAAAGCCAACCCTTTCATGGCCGACAAGCAGCCAAAGCCATTGGAGAGGGTCAGTTTTGTTTGAAAACACTCCCTCTCTCATGCCATTGAGAGAGTAGCTTGATGCAGAAATGAAGGGTGTCTACTTCTCTTTTTGTGGTACAGGCCAGTAGCAGTCAGGCAATGCGTTTTCGGCCATTTGATGTTTTAAAGAGCAAGGGAGTTTGTCATTCTGAAGGATTTGATCAGTCGACTAGCAGACACTTGATTAATGGAACTGATCCCTTTCGGTATGGGAGATCTCCTTCCGTCACTCCCGGGCCTTGTTTTCCGTCTTTGGGACGTGCAGAACGAATGACACAGATGTTGTTGGAGGAGACAGTCCCCGTCCCTCTCCTCCTCTCCTGTGCTCCCAGCATGGGGCCAGAAACTTGTTTTTCAATCATTGTTTCCACCAACTTCTTTCCCAAAAGAGAAAAGCGAGGCGAAAAAGAGGAGGGAGAGCGTGGAGGGAGTGCTAAATAAAAGAGGGAGGGAAAGTAAATACAAAGCATTTGTGGAATATAAAGAAAAAACATTCTTTATAACAATCTCCCGATAATTAACACCACAAGGACTGTGGGGAGAAGGGTGGATCGGTCAGAACCGCATTTGGGATGTTGTAGTGAAGGGTGCAGAGCGAGAGGAGAGGCGCTTTAAGCTGAAGATGCAGGTGTCAGCATGGCTGCTGTGGGTGGCATGGCTGTGTACCTGGACCGAGGCGGCATGCCAGTGCCAATGCCAGTGTGCATGCCCACCTGAGGAGCAGTTGGCACAGAGATCAGAGAGGTCAGAGGGGAGAGGGCACCTTCGCCATCGCCTGACGCATCAGCGGGCGTCACACAGGGACAGGGCCCATCGCAGAAAAGGTAAAACTAATGGATTTTTTGGGGAATGTAGCACTGTTAAGAAACTAAGCAGTGTAAAATTAATAATTCAAATTGTATTTGCCTTTCAATTAAAGGTTTTGTGACGAATAAGCATGCAAATTAATGTATACATTTATGCTAAATCTATAAACTTGGAGGGGGAAAAAACAAACATTTTTGTAATTTTTATCCAGGACCCAATGGTGATTTTATTCAGATTTTATTATCAACCTAATGGCTTCGGCAGCCGATTTCGGGCATATCAGCATGGGGTCCAAAGCATGAAATCAGAAAGACAGTGATAACTTGATAAAGTCTTTTTCACTTCATGATTTTCACATGTGGACACTCTTCATTT
This sequence comes from Sinocyclocheilus grahami, assembly GCF_001515645.1. Classification (NCBI taxonomy): domain Eukaryota; kingdom Metazoa; phylum Chordata; class Actinopteri; order Cypriniformes; family Cyprinidae; genus Sinocyclocheilus; species Sinocyclocheilus grahami. The sequence continues at coordinate 2,497,041 of NW_015505211.1, forward strand.
AATTTATATGTGAAGTAAGTGTGACAGTACCATAGCGCATTACGTTTACATGACTATTTAAAGTTTTAATGTTTAAAAAACTTTAGTTGGTGTAGTTTATTATATATTTGACCTTTTAGTGAATGACTTTTGAAAACTGTAGGGAAATGATTAACAGGGAAAAACGGAATAAGTTCCTGTTAAATAATTTAATAATGAATAATATAATAATAATGTGTGCATATAGCAGACGCTTTTATCCAAAGCGACTTACAGTGCATTCAGGCTATACATTTTTTACCAGTATGTGTGTTCCCTGGGAATCGAACCCACACTCTACAATGCTCTACCACTGAGCCACAGGAACACTATTAACACTATTGTTAAACCCATTTCCTCTGCTATTCTTGGTATAGTTTTTATTTATTTGTTCATAGTTTTATTTATTTGTAATAAAATATCTGAATTAAACTATATATATATATATGTTTTTTTTTATGTTATAACATAAAATATAAAATACATATTTAATTTTGTGTTTGAGCAGGGTATTATGAAGATTTATTTCTAATATAATAAAATTCTTGACCACTTGTTACTTATTAAAAGCATGCTTTATTCCTGACTTTAGTCCATTTTGGTATATAAATAATGTTACGCTCAAACTCAGACATTGTTAAGGAATTCAAAGAGACTTATTTATGCGTAAAACGTGCTGAAAAGTTACTCTGGGCGCTAAATCAGCCTGGAGTTCTTTTGGGGGGCAGCTTTAATTCTGTGTTGTGGTATGCAGCCCCATAGTCCCTCAACATCTTTTGTTAGTCGCTGAAAGCTGGTGATCCTCAGGCCATCAAGGCACTGCTCCCTGGATCAATATACGTGTCCATCAGTGTGGCCTGCTCTTTTAGGCCACACAATGGACAGTTCTCTAAACAGTACTTTATTTATATGTGCCTTTCGAGAAAATGAACTGCCGCCACCTCTGCTTTTCTCTCCTATCCTTTTCTTTTCGGCTTTCTGTTTTCTCCTCTGTCCGTCTCACCCCCACAGCGACCGTATTTACACAGACTTAATAGTAATTGGAAGGAGCAAGTGTTGCTCCTCAGTAAGGTTGTGACGGTGAATTTTCCTACCGGTTAATCGACGTGTGACAACACCGATAATACCGGTATCACCGTGGGGGCAGGAGCGTTCCCTCTTTTCCTCGCTTTCCTTCGCTTTTAAATAGCTTTTAAAAAACGGCGTGCACATTTTACTTTCACTTTCAAATAGCGGCAATTTGGCGTAAAGCAATTTATCGTTTTTAGTTCGTTTGAATTTTCCCTCTTTTCCTCCACTTTTAAATAGCTTAAAAGCGCTGTGCGCATTTTACTTTCACTTTCGAATTTAGTGGCAATTCGGCGTCAATTGCTTGAATGCAACAACAAAATACAACGTCAAACTCACTTTAGCATATATAAAACATAAAACTTTTATTAACAAAACGAATAAAAATACACCATGCTATAGGGCAGGCTATGCCTAATATAAAATAACAAATAACTTACATAAAGTTTAAATAGGTAGGCTATACAAAACTGGAAATGAGTAAACATGTATAATATATAACCAAATAAATAAGAAGCGTAGAACATTTATTAGCAAAACGATTAAGAAAGCTTGAAGGCACGGCATAGCCTACATCTTGATGTCAAATAAAAAATTACACAAAGTTTAAATGAAGTAAAAATCCTTTTGTTTGCTCTTACTTTTTTTCTGACTGCGGTTGTATTATTTAAGAAACGTATGAATCTACAGCACAAGTTTGTGATTTAATGGAAAAAGTTTGAACAGTACTGGTTCATGTCGATATTCTCTTCTTTTAAGTTTAACAACCTTTCTGATTTACGTGGGAATATTTCATGCATTTCATGCAGATTTTTTTAAAGGCTCATGATGGTTAGCAATAGCATCAGTTTGTATTCACATATTGAGCCATTTGTGCAGCTTAAAGGAAGTTGTTCTTGGCTGTGAGGTCTAATGCTTTCCAGTTTCTGTATGCTGTCATCACAAACATTTGACAGAGGTCTTAGATCACACATTAAATTACAAACTCAACTAATAGTGAAATCATACATGACCACAACCACCACCCCCCTGAAGTGATGATAAAAGTTGTATAGAAGTTTCACTATGTAAAAAAGTGGATGTAGTGTAGAAGAAAAAACAAACCTCCTCGGTCTCCCCTACTGTATGTGTAAATGTAACAAACACAATTTGGCCCAAAGTATGGCCCATTGTTTAAACTATGTCGTCTTGAATTCAAAACAAAACATAAACAGAGGGCAAAAGTAGGCCTTTGGGAAACTTTAAGTCACGTGTAGTTTACCTCACCAAATTGTTGGAGTCATTAGTTAGCGCTGGCTCGTCTGTCATTGGAGGACGGTGTAAATCCGCTCGCCTCCAGTCGTCAGTCATCAGCTGCTGTGTACTGCTGCTGCTGCTCCAGTCAGTCACCGGGGCGGGCCTCAAACCCGATGGCGCTCTGTTCAACACTCATACTGACTGAAACGACAGAGACATGACTGTGAAACCTGGAGATCCCAACTGAAATACCGTTCCGTTACATAACCTGGAAAACCATTCATCGTCGCGGATTTGTAACGCAGATAGTCTGATAGAACAGCGATGCTTTTGTTCGTTTTCATAGACTGAATTCGACATCACACGTAAAATGACAAGATACTTTATCAAGCTCTGTTGGGTTTTGGGGATTATTTATAATGTTGAAGGTAAGCACAAAGTAAAGACTAACGATACTTTTGTTTGTTTGCTTTCCTTTTTCGACCAACATATCATTTTTGTTTAAATGTCCAATAATTAATATCTTGAAACGATTAGTTTTATTTACTGGTTTTGAAGCAATAATAACTCAATTAGAAATTGGAGTCAATTATTTTGATGATATTATTATTGCGATGATGATGATGATGGTAATATTAACAGTGCATATTTTAGTTGTTTTGTGATTTAAATTATCACAAATGTATTTTCATTTTTAACGATTAATGCGATCTAGGCTATATGCTTGCTTTCCAGCTATTTCCAGAAGCCCTCATAGACTGACTTATAATCTAAAGCAGAATTTATCTTTGTACATAAAACTCGTGTTTTTTATTAATTCGTGTAAACAAGTCTCTCAAAACCCCATGTAGAATGTCACAATATACTGTGGAAAGTGCCGCTTTGCTTTTTTTTTTGTTGCAAACTTCCAGTGTTTCCCCCAAATTCCTCTAGTTGCTTAGACACAATCTGTATTGTTAAAAGCGCTATATAAATAAAGGTGACTTGACTTGACTCTACAATGAAAATGACATAGCAGGCATGTAAGACTCTTGATTTCCTCTCTTTCAGGAAACTACCCCATCACAGACAATAGAAACTTTTAATAGTAGAATATTTCTGCCAAGAATGTAGTGTTGAGATTCTCTGTTGTGCACTTCACCCCATTACCTCTTCTTTTCATGCATCAGGAAAAGACGTGCCTTATTTCCAGCCTGGTCTCATGTTTATACGTAGGTATAAATACGTAACATTTACAAGCACAAAACGTACACTTTTGTACGTTTTTAGTCATGCTAAAACGTACAATTTAGACGTATTTCAACGTTTAAAACGTACAAATCGCTACGTATTTTTAGCTAAAAAACGTAAAAATATTTACGTATCTTTTATATCATTTAGATATTCATATCAATGCATTTTTATCATTTTATTAATAAGCGATTTCGATTTTTAGACCCCTTAACCTGCCCCCAAACCTAAACCTACCCATTTTATAGCGAATATGCGTAAAATACATACGAATTATCATGAGATCACGTTGTTATTTCAGTTTGTCTAACAACATTATTTATGTTTTTCAAATTAAAGGGCCCCCAATACAGATAAACAAGGACTTGTTGTAAGACCAAACCAAATGTTTTTTTAGTTTTTTTTCCCAAGGACACCCTCTCATGCACATGTGATTGGCATGTTTGGGCGGGAGAGTACAAAGAGACATTGTAGGACATTGTAAGTGGGTCAATAATAGCAGAGGGCCATTCCTGCACTTGGTGCACAGGTGACGGATGTCCTGTTGGTCTATGACTTTGTTTGTGAGTGCTGGGCTTTTGTTCCTCATAGTGGGAAAACAGCCCCCCACTCCGACTCCACTTCCGTTCCGTACAGGAAATGTGTTTCCTTTACTCATCGCGGGGTCATCTAGCCATCCTAAACAAAAGAATTCAATGACCTCTCAGGATTGGAATTTGTTTAATGTATTTGTTTAGTGGAAGTCACTGTTGTTTGATTCTTCCATTTCGGTTCTCCAGGTTCCAGGCCCGTTTCAGATAGTGGTCGTCTGCCCCGTATCATCCACCATCCCTCTGATGTGGTTGTCCGGGTGGGCAGTCCGGCCACGCTATCCTGCAGGGCAGAGGGCGACCCTAAGCCCACCATCCAGTGGCTCAGAAATGGCCAACCTCTTGATACGGACAAGATGGATGTGCAGTCACAGCCTGTCGTTTTACCAGAAGGAAGTTTGTTCTTCTTCAGCATCATCCCTGGCCGAAAGAGTCAGTCCCATGAAGCGTTATACGCCTGCGTGGCTCGCAACAGCGCTGGGGTCGCGACTAGCAGAAATGCCTCTCTTCATATAGCAGGTTTGAATCATGACAAAGTTTGATGTTTTCTAATATTAAAGGGGTCATATGATGCAATTTAAATTTTTCCTTTCTCTTTGGAGTGTTACAAACTCTTGGTGCATAAAGAGTTATGTGCCCTCTAAAAGCTTGCGTTATGCAAGTGAACGGCGTATTATTGTGCCATTTCAAAGAGGCACAAAATCACTTTCACTGACTCTTTCATTAACTGTTCCCTCCTGGTGGAATGACCTGCCCAAATCAATCCGAGCAGCTGAGTCCTTAGCCATCTTCAAGAAACGACTAAAAACACATCTGTTCCATCTTTATTTGACCCTCTAACTCTAGCACTTTCTATTCTATTTTAATTCTACTTTATATTTAAATTTTTTTTTAAACAAAACAAAAAAAACACTAACTTTATATTTGTTCTATTCTATCTACTTGTTTTTCTTTGTGTGTATGTGTGTATAATATATGTACACCTTGCTATGTGTACAAAAATTTAAAGGGGTCTGAATACTTTCCGTACCCACTGTATATATATATTCGTTTTTTTTAATTCACTCATGTTTGAGTTTCAGTTCTGCGTGAAGAGTTCCGTGTGCAGCCCAGTGACGTGGAAGTGGCGGTTGGTGAGGTGGCTGTGATTGGGAAATTTCTTATAATTTACAATCTTAATCTTGTATTAAAAATTGCATTTGCCAGATATTTAATCAACCCTGACCACAGTCTGCAAATCCACTATGTGACGGCGCAGGACACGGGCAGGTACACCTGCACTGCGGAAAATAAGCTTGGGGTGTCTGTGGCCAGTGCGCAGCTTCTTGTAGAGGGTAAGAATGCATCTAATCAGTCAATTAACAGCACTTAAACCAACTTCCCAGCATGCCATTTGTATTCCACTCACCTTGTTAAGATAAGTGATGTCTGGCTAATATATGTTACAGATGCAGGAAGCACCAGACTGAGAGACTTACACAAGGAGCTGTCTGCCTTACGTGTGAGCCTGGAGAACGTCACAGTTATGAGTACCGCCTCCAACATGTCTCAAGTTATGTGGAGGGTAATACAGTTCATGCACCACATATTAAATAATTGTATTTTCTTAAGTAACATTTTAAGATGGCATCACGTCATCCGTGTTCTCTCTTCTGTTGTCTTTCTGTTTGTAGTTGCAGTCGTCTATGTCACAGCCTCATTATTTTGAAGGCTTTGAGGTGCTGTATCGCTCTCTCCTGCCAGCCATCTCAGACTGGACAGCTCAAAGGGTTCCTCAGCTTGGCCTTCACACACATGTGGGACCTCTGAAGAGAGGCTACAAGTACGAGTTCAAAGTCCGACCCTACGGCAGCAGCCTGTATGGCAGGGAAAGCAACACCAGACACGTACGAGTGCCAGAAATAGGTGAGAATATAGAGCATCCTTTACAATAAAAGTACTGTGGTGGTACCATAGTCAAAGATGGTAATACCATGCTGCTTTATTAGTAATTACCATATTCACATACCATGGTATTTGCATGGTACTCCAAAGTACTTCAGTTGAGGGTTATTATTGTTAACGAAAATAAACTTTAAATTGTATATATATATATATATATATATATATAGTTTGTTTTAGTTGCCAATGGAACTAGCAACTAGCATTTAGTTTAACTAAAATAACCAAAACAAAATAAACTAAAACTAATAAATAAAAAATGAACAAAAACTATAGGCATATTTAAAAAAAAAAGATAAAATAACACTGCTTCAGATAATGCTATGATATTATTATAGGACATATTCAGAAAACATGATATTGTGGTTACTTCATATATGTTGTTTACTTCTGATCTTACTCTTTTGTACATATGCACTATCATTAAAAAGGTCAGTAAGTTCATGTGACACAGAAGACTAGAGTTTTGATGCCGAAAATTTAGCTTTGCCATCACATAAATAAATTACATTTAAAAAAAATATATTAATTAGAAAATAGAAATGGTTATTTGAAATTGTAATAATATTTCACAATATTAATGTTATTGTATTATCGATCAAATAAATGCAGCCCTGGTGAGCATAAGAGACTTCTCTCTGAAACCTAAAAAAATTGTACTAACCCCAAACCTTTGGACTAAAACCAAGCTGTCACCATGTGCCAACTGTAACCATGTGCCTTGTTCACAGTCCCCAGTGCACCACCTCAGGATGTGTCCATAACAATGCCCACTGACCGTAACGACACGGTGCACCTCAGCTGGGAGCCTCCACCTCATGACGCTCACAATGGAAACATTCAGGGATATCAGGTATTACTATAGCATAGAGACACTCATTGTGAAACAATGCTAATAATGCACTGAGAGGCCTTCTCTCTAGAAGATATGTCATGAGACAATAGATTTTTTTCTAGTTCCAAAAAATGTATATAATTAACATTCATGTTTAATCAAAAGAAGCCTGGAAGCAGTTAAATAATTCCTATTTTCAGCCTCAGACACTTCTAGACTGTCTGATCACATTAAAATGACATGACCCTGCCAAAATCAACTGTTTCAGATATGCTGGCTGCTACAAAACTACAGAGTAATTAGAGTCACTATGTTTTTATTAGTCCACAATTCACAGATTCTGACCACAAAACTGATGCACATTTTCTTTGTTGCTATCTATATAAGCATTAGCAGAGACTGCAGCACCATTACATTTTCAGTTACCACTTCAGTCTATTATTGTGATATCATATTGACCTAAAATCACATAAACATATATAGTATATGTAGCCGCCTGCTTGATTTTACTATGCTGTTCTTTCTGACAGGTGTGGTGTGTGGAGTCTGAGGAACAGAAGTCTTTTAACTGGACAGTGGACAGTGGAACACACAGTATTGAGATCAGCACACTGCAGCCTGGCAAGCTGTTTTGGGTAACAGTGGCTGCCATTAACGGGGCGGGAGTGGGGGTCCAGAGCGATCCATACAAACTGCTCATAGGTAAGTGAAGAAAACACTAAGGTATGAAACAATAATTTTAAAAGTGTAATCTATTCAATATATTACCTGTTGCTCTTTCTTTCCCAGAGTCGAGGCAGGAGGCAACACCTTATCAGACTGGCATACTCAGTATGTCTCATTTCCTTGCTGTGATTAAAGAGCCGGTATTCATTGGGAGTGTTGGCACCCTCCTGTGGTGTGTTTTGATGATTACTACCGTGTTTTTGTACAGGAGACATGTCAGACCCACCAACCTGGGAGGCAAACGCTCTGGTAATCTATAATAAAGTCTTGATTTACTGCCTTTTTTCTATACACACATAATAATAATTTTCACTTTCATTTATAGGCTTATATAGACTGGAAAGTGAAGATCTCATCATCAAACACAGGTAAAAAATTAGATGTTTGATTTAAAAATACAGTAATGGAAAGCATAGTTGAATGATCATAATACTACTGAACTTTGAAATATACCACAGTACTGTATGATAACCATGTTCATATACAATGGTACATTAAAGAATACCAAACTACTATATTGTACTATAGTAAACTACTAGTATAATGTGTACAAAAAGCATGGTATTGCCATTACACATTTCCAAAAAGTACACTAAATGTTGCATTTTATATGCACCAGCTCAGCAAGTAACTTTGGAAACTCATTTCTGTAGAAGCTCATCTCTGTATTCCACATGAGAAAAAAGCCATGCTTTAATAAATCTAACTTATGAGTTAACAAATCAAACTTTTGACATACTAAGTTGCAATTGACCTATTGGTAAGCCCCTCCCCTCGAATGCAGATGAGCCAATGGCAGTTGAGTATTAGTTGCACGGGGACCGGAACTCGGACATCTTTAGATTTCAGCGCCATAGAGAAACATTGGAAGATCCCAATCTTTCATCGGTTTGATGGTGTTTATGCTACAAAAATGGAAAAACCCATGTGCCTGGGGTACTTGTAACACTGATTCCAGGTATCCTGAGAGGATGGGCAAAAAAAACGGAGCAAAATATCCCTAAGCATTCAACCCCAATCCCAAGGAAGACGAAAACGTCATTTTCTGGTTGTCATACTCTCATTAAGTTCCAACTTTCATCTGCTCAAGCAGAACGTTAATGTCATCTTGTGCTTCAGCAAGGTATCTCTGGCTAAAGCTAGCTAACGTTAAAGTTGGTGAGTCCATGCTAACGTACAAACTTAAATAGCTAACTGTTCTCACGTCATGTACAGTGTAGGTCAAAGAAACATAAACGAAGGTCTACATTTCAATGCCTTTCCATATTAAACTGGTTAAATGTAAATTAATTTAATCTTACCCTGTGGTACATGAATCCTAGATGTTGTCATCTGCGATTGTGACAACCGTAACATAAGGCTTCTCCTGCTTGCATTGTGATCTGTAAACCCTCGCTTCCAAATTAATCTTGTTACCACCATATTTATTTTTTAAATCTTTTATATATCCCTCTATGGCAGGGGTAGGTAGGCAAGTTCGGTCCTAGAGAGCCGCAGTCCTGCAAAGTTCAGCTCCAACCCTAATCAAACACACCTGAACAAGCTAATCAATGTCTTCAGGATTACTAAGGCTATAGGCAGGTGAGTTTTTTTTCAGGGTTGGAGCTGAACTCTGCAGGACCAAACTTGCCTACCCCTGCTCTATGGCAAATTTAAGTCCCACTTGAATGGTGGTCCTTCTGTGTCCAAAATGTATCAAAAACATCTTGGGACAAGGTTTTTACACTGACAGCTGTCATTGTAAGACAGCTAGCAACTCTGTTTGTTTGTCCGAGGGGGGGCGAGGCTTACTGATTAGTCAATTATGAGATAAAGTCTTCTTATATTTAATTTTTTACTAATAATTATGTATTGTTTTTATCTCATAATTATGACTTAATATCTCATTTGCCAATTTACTTTTAATCTAATAATTTCAATTTAAATCATAATTTTTACTGTTTATCTCATAATCATAATTTACCAAAGCATGACTTTTTTTCTTATGTAATACTATACTTATGAAATAGGCTTCCATAAGTAACTGAGTCACCATCCTTATTATTTCCTTTCTAGAATGGCGGCACCAGACTCTCCATGGATCTCTGGAGGCTGGAGGCCAGATTCCAGCAGTGAGACCAAGCAGGGCCTTTGGACCCCGAGTCAAGAGAACTCTGACTTCCGGAGGACCAGTAAGTCACGACTTTAGTTAATATACATAGTCATAACCTTCCCTTGAGTTTCAACCCTCACCTACTTCTCTTTTTTCCTCTCGTCATCTCTCTGGATGACAGATACGTCCTCATAAGAACCTTTAAAAAATGCCTGTCACCCCTGAAGTCAAGACACTGCAGAGTCCTCATCAACTCTAATTACTGTTGACATTTTGGCACATTATGTAAATCAGTCTGGTTTTTTACCTCCCTACTGACAGCTCTGCCCATTATGGCTAAAAAGGACCCCAACCCTCTGCGGTCAGCTGTCCCGATTGTACCAGACAATTGTGGCGTCTATGGCACCTTTTATGTGGATCTAACCGGCAACGTACTGAAGACGTTTAATAGTCCAGGTCGCTGTCCCAGAATGCCCCACGTCAAATCTCAGCTGCATAACTCCGAAACCGTTTGGATCACTGAACCAATCGTCAAAACTGCCGTTGTGAGGGAAGTGCAGGCATTGCCATGGAAACGTGCCCTCCCTGCCCAGCCCAACATGGGAGTTCTGAAGGAATCATGGGAGAAAAATTACAAGCGTGGTGAGACATTCATTCATTCAGCGAGTTATTCACATTCATTTTGTCCAGCACTAATACGTGTAAGCCCCTCCCCTCGAATGCAGATGAGCCAATGGCAGTTGAGTATTAGTTGCACGGGGACCGGAACTCGGACATCTTTAGATTTCAGCGCCATAGAGAAACATTGGAAGATCCCAATCTTTCATCGGTTTGATGGTGTTTATGCTACAAAAATGGAAAAACCCATGTGCCTGGGGTACTTGTAACACTGATTCCAGGTATCCTGAGAGGATGGGCAAAAAAAACGGAGCAAAATATCCCTAAGCATTCAACCCCAATCCCAAGGAAGACGAAAACGTCATTTTCTGGTTGTCATACTCTCATTAAGTTCCAACTTTCATCTGCTCAAGCAGAACGTTAATGTCATCTTGTGCTTCAGCAAGGTATCTCTGGCTAAAGCTAGCTAACGTTAAAGTTGGTGAGTCCATGCTAACGTACAAACTTAAATAGCTAACTGTTCTCACGTCATGTACAGTGTAGGTCAAAGAAACATAAACGAAGGTCTACATTTCAATGCCTTTCCATATTAAACTGGTTAAATGTAAATTAATTTAATCTTACCCTGTGGTACATGAATCCTAGATGTTGTCATCTGCGATTGTGACAACCGTAACATAAGGCTTCTCCTGCTTGCATTGTGATCTGTAAACCCTCGCTTCCAAATTAATCTTGTTACCACCATATTTATTTTTTAAATCTTTTATATATCCCTCTATGGCAGGGGTAGGTAGGCAAGTTCGGTCCTAGAGAGCCGCAGTCCTGCAAAGTTCAGCTCCAACCCTAATCAAACACACCTGAACAAGCTAATCAATGTCTTCAGGATTACTAAGGCTATAGGCCTATAGGCAGTTTTTCAGGGTTGGAGCTGAACTCTGCAGGACCAAACTTGCCTACCCCTGCTCTATGGCAAATTTAAGTCTTTAAGTCCTGGTGGTCCTTCTGTGTCCAAAATGTATCAAAAACATCTTGGGACAAGGTTTTTACACTGACAGCTGTCATTGTAAGACAGCTAGCAACTCTGTTTGTTTGTCCGAGGGGGGGCGAGGCTTACTGATTAGTCAATTATGAGATAAAGTCTTCTTATATTTAATTTTTTACTAATAATTATGTATTGTTTTTATCTCATAATTATGACTTAATATCTCATTTGCCAATTTACTTTTAATCTAATAATTTCAATTTAAATCATAATTTTTACTGTTTATCTCATAATCATAATTTACCAAAGCATGACTTTTTTTCTTATGTAATACTATACTTATGAAATAGGCTTCCATAAGTAACTGAGTCACCATCCTTATTATTTCCTTTCTAGAATGGCGGCACCAGACTCTCCATGGATCTCTGGAGGCTGGAGGCCAGATTCCAGCAGTGAGACCAAGCAGGGCCTTTGGACCCCGAGTCAAGAGAACTCTGACTTCCGGAGGACCAGTAAGTCACGACTTTAGTTAATATACATAGTCATAACCTTCCCTTGAGTTTCAACCCTCACCTACTTCTCTTTTTTCCTCTCGTCATCTCTCTGGATGACAGATACGTCCTCATAAGAACCTTTAAAAAATGCCTGTCACCCCTGAAGTCAAGACACTGCAGAGTCCTCATCAACTCTAATTACTGTTGACATTTTGGCACATTATGTAAATCAGTCTGGTTTTTTACCTCCCTACTGACAGCTCTGCCCATTATGGCTAAAAAGGACCCCAACCCTCTGCGGTCAGCTGTCCCGATTGTACCAGACAATTGTGGCGTCTATGGCACCTTTTATGTGGATCTAACCGGCAACGTACTGAAGACGTTTAATAGTCCAGGTCGCTGTCCCAGAATGCCCCACGTCAAATCTCAGCTGCATAACTCCGAAACCGTTTGGATCACTGAACCAATCGTCAAAACTGCCGTTGTGAGGGAAGTGCAGGCATTGCCATGGAAACGTGCCCTCCCTGCCCAGCCCAACATGGGAGTTCTGAAGGAATCATGGGAGAAAAATTACAAGCGTGGTGAGACATTCATTCATTCAGCGAGTTATTCACATTCATTTTGTCCAGCACTAATACGTGTTTGTCTACTTCCAGAGCTGCATGCTGTAAAAAGTGCCCCACTAATGCCCGTGAGTAAACAAGCACTGGCAGTGTGCAGTGCATCGAGTAAACGTCAGCAAAGATTCAGTCAGCACCCTGCAGGTTTGAACATTAGCATGTCTTGTGTTGAAAATTCTATTATACAATCTATTTATTAAATCTCTTCTAAGCTGGTCTACATTCCCTTAGGTGGTGTATCAGAGCCTGTGAAGCCGCCGAGTTCTCCACGTATCCTGCACTACTCTGCCTCTCTGCAACTGGTGGACATGTTACCCAGCCCTCCACCTCTTCCTATGGAGGACAACCACAGCCTCAGCTCAGAGGACGAGTGAGAATCACACCTATACACAAAGCCAAATTTAAAGCAGCACTATGTAACTTTTGGCGCTCTAGCGGTTAATAAACAGAACTGCACACATCCCGTGGAAGAACATTCCAACCGGAGCTACTTCTCTTAAGTTTATGTGTAGGGCGATTCACGCAGTTTGGAAACTCATTTCTGTAGAAGCTCATCTCTGTATTCCACATGAGAAAAAAGCCATGCTTTAATAAATCTAACTTATGAGTTAACAAATCAAACTTTTGACATACTAAGTTGCAATTGACCTATTGGTAAGCCCCTCCCCTCGAATGCAGATGAGCCAATGGCAGTTGAGTATTAGTTGCACGGGGACCGGAACTCGGACATCTTTAGATTTCAGCGCCATAGAGAAACATTGGAAGATCCCAATCTTTCATCGGTTTGATGGTGTTTATGCTACAAAAATGGAAAAACCCATGTGCCTGGGGTACTTGTAACACTGATTCCAGGTATCCTGAGAGGATGGGCAAAAAAAACGGAGCAAAATATCCCTAAGCATTCAACCCCAATCCCAAGGAAGACGAAAACGTCATTTTCTGGTTGTCATACTCTCATTAAGTTCCAACTTTCATCTGCTCAAGCAGAACGTTAATGTCATCTTGTGCTTCAGCAAGGTATCTCTGGCTAAAGCTAGCTAACGTTAAAGTTGGTGAGTCCATGCTAACGTACAAACTTAAATAGCTAACTGTTCTCACGTCATGTACAGTGTAGGTCAAAGAAACATAAACGAAGGTCTACATTTCAATGCCTTTCCATATTAAACTGGTTAAATGTAAATTAATTTAATCTTACCCTGTGGTACATGAATCCTAGATGTTGTCATCTGCGATTGTGACAACCGTAACATAAGGCTTCTCCTGCTTGCATTGTGATCTGTAAACCCTCGCTTCCAAATTAATCTTGTTACCACCATATTTATTTTTTAAATCTTTTATATATCCCTCTATGGCAGGGGTAGGTAGGCAAGTTCGGTCCTAGAGAGCCGCAGTCCTGCAAAGTTCAGGCTAGCTAACGTTAAAGTTGGTGAGTCCATGCTAACGTACAAACTTAAATAGCTAACTGTTCTCACGTCATGTACAGTGTAGGTCAAAGAAACATAAACGAAGGTCTACATTTCAATGCCTTTCCATATTAAACTGGTTAAATGTAAATTAATTTAATCTTACCCTGTGGTACATGAATCCTAGATGTTGTCATCTGCGATTGTGACAACCGTAACATAAGGCTTCTCCTGCTTGCATTGTGATCTGTAAACCCTCGCTTCCAAATTAATCTTGTTACCACCATATTTATTTTTTAAATCTTTTATATATCCCTCTATGGCAGGGGTAGGTAGGCAAGTTCGGTCCTAGAGAGCCGCAGTCCTGCAAAGTTCAGCTCCAACCCTAATCAAACACACCTGAACAAGCTAATCAATGTCTTCAGGATTACTAAGGCTATAGGCAGGTGAGTTTTTTTTCAGGGTTGGAGCTGAACTCTGCAGGACCAAACTTGCCTACCCCTGCTCTATGGCAAATTTAAGTCCCACTTGAATGGTGGTCCTTCTGTGTCCAAAATGTATCAAAAACATCTTGGGACAAGGTTTTTACACTGACAGCTGTCATTGTAAGACAGCTAGCAACTCTGTTTGTTTGTCCGAGGGGGGGCGAGGCTTACTGATTAGTCAATTATGAGATAAAGTCTTCTTATATTTAATTTTTTACTAATAATTATGTATTGTTTTTATCTCATAATTATGACTTAATATCTCATTTGCCAATTTACTTTTAATCTAATAATTTCAATTTAAATCATAATTTTTACTGTTTATCTCATAATCATAATTTACCAAAGCATGACTTTTTTTCTTATGTAATACTATACTTATGAAATAGGCTTCCATAAGTAACTGAGTCACCATCCTTATTATTTCCTTTCTAGAATGGCGGCACCAGACTCTCCATGGATCTCTGGAGGCTGGAGGCCAGATTCCAGCAGTGAGACCAAGCAGGGCCTTTGGACCCCGAGTCAAGAGAACTCTGACTTCCGGAGGACCAGTAAGTCACGACTTTAGTTAATATACATAGTCATAACCTTCCCTTGAGTTTCAACCCTCACCTACTTCTCTTTTTTCCTCTCGTCATCTCTCTGGATGACAGATACGTCCTCATAAGAACCTTTAAAAAATGCCTGTCACCCCTGAAGTCAAGACACTGCAGAGTCCTCATCAACTCTAATTACTGTTGACATTTTGGCACATTATGTAAATCAGTCTGGTTTTTTACCTCCCTACTGACAGCTCTGCCCATTATGGCTAAAAAGGACCCCAACCCTCTGCGGTCAGCTGTCCCGATTGTACCAGACAATTGTGGCGTCTATGGCACCTTTTATGTGGATCTAACCGGCAACGTACTGAAGACGTTTAATAGTCCAGGTCGCTGTCCCAGAATGCCCCACGTCAAATCTCAGCTGCATAACTCCGAAACCGTTTGGATCACTGAACCAATCGTCAAAACTGCCGTTGTGAGGGAAGTGCAGGCATTGCCATGGAAACGTGCCCTCCCTGCCCAGCCCAACATGGGAGTTCTGAAGGAATCATGGGAGAAAAATTACAAGCGTGGTGAGACATTCATTCATTCAGCGAGTTATTCACATTCATTTTGTCCAGCACTAATACGTGTTTGTCTACTTCCAGAGCTGCATGCTGTAAAAAGTGCCCCACTAATGCCCGTGAGTAAACAAGCACTGGCAGTGTGCAGTGCATCGAGTAAACGTCAGCAAAGATTCAGTCAGCACCCTGCAGGTTTGAACATTAGCATGTCTTGTGTTGAAAATTCTATTATACAATCTATTTATTAAATCTCTTCTAAGCTGGTCTACATTCCCTTAGGTGGTGTATCAGAGCCTGTGAAGCCGCCGAGTTCTCCACGTATCCTGCACTACTCTGCCTCTCTGCAACTGGTGGACATGTTACCCAGCCCTCCACCTCTTCCTATGGAGGACAACCACAGCCTCAGCTCAGAGGACGAGTGAGAATCACACCTATACACAAAGCCAAATTTAAAGCAGCACTATGTAACTTTTGGCGCTCTAGCGGTTAATAAACAGAACTGCACACATCCCGTGGAAGAACATTCCAACCGGAGCTACTTCTCTTAAGTTTATGTGTAGGGCGATTCACGCAGGTATGTGTTACTCCGCAGCGGTGACGACCCGACCAGGCTACAATAGTCCAAATATAAGTACTTATTATAAGTGTACTGTAGTGATTCGGAATAAGACAAAAACGCAGTTTGGAAGATGAATTCATGATGTACTCGTTCATTATGTACATTTTGCTAATTTTTAACACAGAAAAAGTTACATAGTGCTGCTTTAAATCTTCAATGATTTTATTACTGATTTATAGCCCAGCAGAACATTAAGGTTAAATTGGTTAACTTTAGGTAATGCATTATGTCTTTAAGTAACAATGAACAATATTTTTTCAGCATTTATTAATCCAAGTTAAATGGATAGTTCACCCAAAATGAAAATTCTGTTATCTATTTACCTATGCCCATGTCGTCCAAACCTCAGTGACATTTTAACATTTCAAATTGTATAAATCGCTGTTCAGTTCAGGTAAAGTAATAAAACTTTACTGTAAAGTGGTGCCATTATGTGGCTTAAAGGTATCGACTTTGTGCCATGTTTCCCCTAAAGAAAGAGTAATAAAAATAAGCACAAATGAGACAATAATTGACATACTAAAAGAATTTGAGCTATAAAAAGTGTGTGGGAAACAAAATTCAGATAATTTGGTCTGGAAAGAGCTTGATGTAAGACTTTTGCAGGTGTCTAGGGAAATCAGAGCACAGTATTTGACATCTGAATCTATAAAGGAGACATGAGAGATCACTAGGGCCTTTCTCTGAGCAGAAACTTCTGAGAAGCTATAAATTCATCTATTTGCTATCCATTTTGTCTCATAGCTATCTAGGAGAAACAATTAAAGATAAGAAAGTGATCTCATTTGTGATTTTTCTTTCCTACAGGCAACAGTATTCAGCAGAATGCTTTGAAGTTTTAGGTTCCCGTTTATCAGAGTTCAGTTCCTTCTCAGTGCACTGAAACAAACTAGAACTTTAGATTGTCTTTCTTTTCAATGTGGCTTCTTAAGAGGTCATAAGCTTCAGTTTCACCGTTGTCATAGCAGGATGTGAGTAGTGCAAAATAAACTACTGTCACAGAGCTCAAGATTTGTGTCCATTTCTCAGACATTTGAGAGGTTGCCGGTCCGTAATGAGGTTTCCCCTAAAGAAAGAGTAATAAAAATAAGCACAAATGAGACAATAATTGACATACTAAAAGAATTTGAGCTATAAAAAGTGTGTGGGAAACAAAATTCTGATAATTTGGTCTGGAAAGAGCTTGAAGCTAAGACTTTTGCAGGTGTCTAGGGAAATCAGAGCACAGTATTTGACATCTGAATCTATAAAGGAGACATGAGAGATCACTAGGGTCTTTCTCTGAGCAGAAACTTCTGAGAAGCTATAAATTCATCTATTTGCTATCCATTTTGTCTCATAGCTATCTAGGAGAAACAACTAAAGATAAGAAAGTGATCTCATTTGTGATTTTTCTTTCCTACAGGCAACAGTATTCAGCAGAATGCTTTGAAGTTTTAGGTTCCCGTTTATCAGAGTTCAGTTCCTTCTCAGTGCACTGAAACAAACTAGAACTTTAGATTGTCTTTCTTTTCAATGTGGCTTCTTAAGAGGTCATAAGCTTCAGTTTCACCATTGTCATAGCAGGATGTGAGTAGTGCAAAATAAACTACTGTCACAGAGCTCAAGATTTGTGTCCATTTCTCAGACATTTGAGAGGTTGCCGGTCCGTAATGACGGTGTCTGTGACAATACAGTGTCATTATACCATGACAAGAGAGAAGTCTACTACTGTCTCTCTGCTCTCAGACTAAAAGACTGGAAACCAATTTAGTTTGTAGCTCAACTCTAATGGACAGGGAGTTTTAAGAGGAAATGGCCCACACCATTTATTAGAAGGTCTGTAATTGGGAGGAAGTGTGTTTTAAATGCTGTTGGACACAGACAGGAAGCTTTTTCCGGCAGTGCACACTGAGGCTGCAGGCGTTATGGAGAAAGAAGAGGGAAAAAGTGGCTAGTTGGAAGGGACAAAGAAATGCCAAATCATACAAATCTGATGTCAGCAACACAGATATATGAACAAAAACCTTCCTAAAAGAACATTTTATTGTTGAGAGGTTCCTCTTTAAATGTCTCAAAAGACATAATGAGGTTATGTTTCATATATAGGGTAATTGGTCTCAGATGTTGCTTAGACACAAATGAGATCGACAAAGTACGATTATAAAGCTTAATGCAGATAGAATAGTTCAGATTTTTAGTTTTTGGATGAATTCGATGAGAAAAGATTGTGCACATTGCAGGTTCTGCAAATTGTTTCAATCCTTTCTGAACTCAAAATGAGACACATGAGATTACTAGGGGTCTTTTCTTCACAAGGAAAAAAATCTATCTGGTTACTCAAATCAGGTCTACATTTCTGTCTATGATAAATACATTAAAAACATCTAATTTGTGATTTTTACTTTCCTATAGATAAAATAGAGACATGCAGAGAAAAATAGATATCATTACCACAAATTAGTACTTCCCCGACTTATACATTAGTGGACACATTTTATTAATTAGTTTCCTTGTTTTAGTTAAATGGCCAAGTTTGATTCATTCATTCCCTTGTTCTAGGTGGCCATGTTGTACTAATTCGATCCCATGTTTTTATTTAGTTAAATGATGGCCACAATTGAACAAAAAATGAAGTAAGTTGTATTAGTAAAACATGGCCATGACTTACTAACAAGGGAACAAATCAATAAATCACGGGATGTCCTTTGCAGGGCTCCATAGTAAAGTTATTTTCCTTAGAAGTAGCATTTGAAATGCAGCAGACATAAACAAGTAGCCTGCTAGCTTGGCAAATACTCTACTACGCATATGTTCAATTATACTAGAAAAGCTTATAATTGAACATTTGTGTTGGGTAAAGGTTTAAACTTCCAGGTTAAATTTGTAACATTATGCTAAGCTAATATGCTGAACAGTTAGCATGCAAAAGTAAGATAACTAAAAAGAATGAGAATTGTTTAATAGCTTAGCAAATACTTTACACATATGTTCAATTATACTATAAAACCTAAAAATTTAACATTTGCCTGTGTTGATGGCTGCTACAGTATGCTAAGCTAATATGCTGAGCAGTTAACATGCAAAAATAAGCTAATCAAAAAGGTTAAGGTAAAAGGTAGGTAAAATCTATAGCTTCAGTTATATACTATTATATGTAACAGTTTAAAAGACATGTAGCAATGCCAGAAATGGTTGGCGTAGTATGCTAGTGTAACAGAGGCCAGCGGTAGGTGCTGTGCAGGTAAACCTCACTCCCCTGATCTCAAGAGACGCACTAGCGACTGATGCTAGTGGCTGCAGTCTTTAGCCTCCTTGTTAGTGCGTCCGCCTCCCATGCCGGAGACCCGGGTTCGAGATCCACTCGGAGCGAGAACAAGGTGTGGTGGAGAGGACCCGGGGGAGAGGGGTTACATTGGTGCCGTGACCCGGATGGGAGTGATGATTAGGGGGGTGAGTGTAACGGAGGCCAGCGGTAGGTGCTGTGCAGGTAAACCTCACTCCCCTGATCTCAAGACACACACTAGTGACTGATGCTAGTGGCTGCAGTCTTTAGCCTCCTTGTTAGTGCGTCTGCCTCCCATGCCGGAGACCCACTCGGAGCGAGAACGAGGTGTGGCTGAGAGGACCCGGTGGAGAGGGGTTACACTAGTATGAGTGATGAGCTAGTATTTAGTCACTGGTTAGAAAGGAAACATGATTATGATATGCCCATCTATATCTGATCCCTCAGGTCTACCAGATCCACCAAATTGACAGTTGACATCGGCTCTCTGCAGTCTGTGTGTGCTGCCTCTGGGCTCCAGGGTCCCGCTACGGCCACTACGGGCTGTCCAACCCACCACAGTCCAGCCCAGCCAAGCCCGACCTACAGCCACCTGTCCACAGCCTCCTTCTGTCTTTCCAATGGTGACTACCAGGACACCACTCTAAGTACTCAGGGCCACACTCAATGCATGGAGATGAGCCCCAAACCACAGGGGCAAAGGTAAAAGAATACCTGAAAGAGTATTTATCTGAAGGAAGTATCAAGCCAAGGGCTAATGTTGATGTCTCCAACAGTACGTCCCATCAAAGTTCTCCTTCAATGCCCCGTCCGTTCTCTCCCACGCCCACGTTCAGTTACATCTGTGGGCCTGTGGAACGGGAGATGGATGACGAGCAGGAGTCTCAGCCGATCGGCCTCAGGAGAGCCACCCTGAGGAGCATGCCCTCGTCTTGCTGCAGCGAATGGGAGGGTTCATTGTGGAACGGCTGGGGTTCGGTGTCAGAGAGCAACGTGACAAGCGCTCGAACGAGTATCATCAGCTCCTCTGACTGCTCGTTCATAAATGATGCAAACTTTGCCCGCGTCCTGGCTATGACAGCCGAGTCCATGAGCGGTACTTTATCAGGCAAGATACAAACTCTCTTCAACCTCTGTAGAATTAGGTTGTTGTAATGTACTGTATAGTCTCCACGTGATTCAAGTACTAAGCTGGCTAACAGCAAATACAGATGTAGTTGTCCACTAGGTGGAACAATCTGCTCATGCTGTTGAGTTCCATGGCTTTATCAGCAAATCTACACAGATTCACCACCCCAGAAAGCTCTGCTAATTTCCACATATTTATAAAATTAAATAAAGCTGCTTTCTAAATAAATAAATGTAAATATTTTGACTTATTTTAATCAAGCTTTCAGGAACCAATAAGACTGTAGTACTCTTATATTTTACCATGTTTAAACGTGTTCTGCAAATTTCTTCTAGGGATACTTATAAGTTATGTATAAATCTGACCACATGAATTGCCAAAAACTGTGATTACATTTCACTTTTTTTGTTGCTCACCAGCTTTTCTCAGTTCATCATTGTCAGTCACTAGTTTTTCAGCTATGCAGGGCTGTAAAATTACTCTGCCTCATTTGCATAGCCAACAAAAAGTATGATGTAAATATTTGCTTTCAATTCAGTTCATTTAAAATGATTCATAATTTTGACATATAGTGTATACAGTGCAACCAAAGTATTTAAAAATGACTCATTTAATGTAATTGCGTTACACAAAGAATATGTTTGTAAGGTTTTAAATGAAAAATTAAGATTTTGAAAACTTTCAGCTTGTCAAATTTTAATGGAACATGTTCATAGTTAATGTGATAATTTAAACTACACCTGCCTTCACCTAGAGACCGTAGGTTAAAAAGAATAGCAAAAAATAACTGATAAAAGTGAGTTTAGTTCTGAGAAAATTATTTGATTTGATATTTTGTTATCTAATGTAATAACATTCAGACTAATAAAGCGCTTAAGTATGTTTGGGATTGTTGCATAACTATTTGGGATGAGAATTTTCATTGTCAGATCAGCTTCACGAGGCACTGCAGCATTACTCTTCCCAACGAGACTGGTGCTACTTTGGTACAATGAGAAATAATGGGATTTGAGTGCCTGTCTGCAAATTGTCTGAGCTACCCCACCATCCTCTCTGAAGTTTCAGCAAATCAATCACGGCTTTCAAAAGAGAAACCTACAGGGACTTTCCTCTCTCCATTTGCTGATTGTTTCCCCCTTTCACTGCATCAGGTTAAATGACTAGTACATTGTAACTGATGAGTTCAGCACCGTTGTCATTCAGTGTTATAATGGTAAAATTGACTTGAACGTCTTTATACGTGTTAACAGATTGCTTTTATGTATTTTGTACCTATGTGCATGCGTAAGCATTCATCTCCTTTGATTTCCTTTGTGATGTGTATGTGATCGTGCATTTTCTGCAGATTTCTCCCCGCCTGCATCCCCCCTGAGTGTTCTATTCCCCCCTCGAGAGTGTTTTGGAGAGGTGGAGCCGCTGCCCGTGTGGGACTGGAGCACTGCGTGGGTGGAGGAGTTGGAGGCCCAGTTTAAAGCCTCCAGCGAGGCCAGAAGAACTGCCACATCTAGCCGACACTCAGGCATTGAGCGTTGGAGAGGACATCTGGAAACCCCCTCGCACTGATGATCGACTTGCACATGCCTAGGGATCGTTTATGAACTACATTTCCCTGCATTCCTCAGGGCAACCCCCATTTCTTGTAGTTTTGATGGGCTTTGGTATGTAGCAAGGTCAAATATAAGAACACACTGCCGCAAGGTACAGTAGGTGCAGTTTATATGCCACTTTCCATAAGGACAGTTGAGTTGTACCACACCATAATAAAGACTATTGTATAGGATGTTCATATTGGCATTCAAAGAAATGTAAATAAACCAATTTTATTTAATAATACTCCACATACAATTTTATAAAATCATGTACGCTTTTATACGACAGAGTTATCTAAAATACGCAGGAAATATTATACAAGATGTTTTTGTATTTTAAGATTCTTTTTTTATTATTTTATAATTAAAATACATTTCTTTTTTTATTTAACTTTGAAAAATCATAGTTAATTTTGCATTTATATCGGAATGTAATTTAACTAAATGTTAGCAATTTTTGATCAATTTTTAAAACAAAAAGTTATTTTTATTGTTGATTGTTGTTTTTTTTGTATGAACGTAGTTTGTTCTGTAGACATACTGTTTTAGCTGTCAGTTTTTTTGTTTTCTTTTACGTACATCATAAATATTTCTCACAATTGCTGCACTACTAAAAAGTCACATTTTATTTTTACTAATTGCCTTTTTTAAAGTTAATAAAAAGATTATAAGTGAACATTTTCAGATTACTCTGATTACTAATGACATGTTTGTGTTTGTTGCATTTGTGTCCGACTGTCTTGTAGTTAAGGGAGCACAAGAGGTCTGTCAAGAGAACATGTACGGCCCTCCAGAGCACTAAACCTCACCGCAAGCCAGCAGAACCAAATCAGACAACTCTAGACACCCGCTGGACACACACACACACACTCACAGAAAACACAAGTGACCATGGCATGACTGCAGAGGGATTATCGCTTCTCTCTCTCACTACGGCCATATGCTTGGCACAAAAACACACCTCCCCCATTACACACTTTTATGCGTGTGCACACAAACACACTGTTCGGATCTACAGGCTTGAATTTGTCTATGGCCAAAAAGGCATCTTTTTATAGCCTGCTGGTAATCCTTTGACCCAGTTTGCCATGCAAGAGCACACTAAAACTACCAAGTTCTGCTTCTCTCTTGCTTGGTTTCTTTCATTCATTTGTTACAGCAGAGCACCCCACATTTGTCTGCAAGGATTATTTAGCATGAAACAATTCTTTCTTATAACATGATTAGGTTTTTAGAAATTCTTCTGATTAAAATCCTTGCTTATAAGTGATTGAGATAAAATATTCAACTAAATTTTTGCATTTCTTACCTCAATCCACCAGGTAAAAATAGTCACATTTGTGAGATATGAAGTCGCAATTGTGAGAAATAATGCTGCAAATACAATAAAAACAATTTATTGTTAATAAAAGGTTTAATACAATAAATGTGTTAAACTTGAGAAATAGTATCAACTATGATATAAAGTTGCAACTGTGAGATATAAAACTGCAAATAAAGTCAGATTTGTGAATAATGCAGTTGCAATTATGAGATAAAAAGTTGCAACTGTGAGATACAAAGTTACAAATGCAAGAAATTAAGTTTAAACTGACAAATAGTTGGTATTAGGATATAAAGTTTTGGACAATTGTGACAAAGTCAATTGAGAAATAATGTTTCAATTGTTAGATATAAAGTCACAATGGTTAGATACTTAAAACATGCCGTTATGAGAAAAAGAGGCGTAAAGTCAAAAATGTCCTATTATTATTATTACTACTACTACTACTACTGTCATTTTGTAAGGTGGAAAAAGGCTTCTACAAAAATTACGTCTGATCGCCCCAAAAAGTAATCAGTAATCAATAAAATAATTAGAGTTATCAGTTAGTACCACAAAATGGTACTGGACGAGTTCTGCACCAAAGTTTAATACTTAATGTTAGGGGTTAGTTCAAATGTCTAACCCTAATTATAAGTGATAGCAATAGTAATGACTTAGCAAGTACCACTAACAATTCACTTGCCAGCGAAATTTAAAACCATACGTCTCCAAATTTCTGTCAGAACATTTCTAAGTTCTGTCAGGGGGAAGTCGTGGCCTAATGATTAGAGAGTCAGACTCGTAAAGGTTGTGGGTTCGAGTCTCGTACCGGCAGGGATTGTAGGTGGGGGGAGTGAATGTACAGCACTCTCTCCCACCTTCAATACCACGACTGAGGTGCCCTTGAGCAAGACACCGAACTCCCAACTGCTCCCCGGGCGCCGCAGCAAAAAAATGGCTGCCCACTGCTCCGGGTGTGTGTGTGTTCACTGCTGTGTGTGTGCACTTTGGATGGGATAAATGCAGAGCACTAATTCCGAGTATGGGTCACCATACTTGGCCACATGTCACTTCACTTAAAAATGTTTCCAGGAATAATTGGCAGATAGGACAGATTTCCAAGGTAATGCACTGCGGCTCTAAATTATCAGCTAAATTGTCATTAATGTCCTACACCTGAGTCATCATCTCTCACGTCTGCATCCATCAACACACTAAATGAAAATTAAAGCCTCTGTGTGGCGCACCATCCAGTCGAGTGGGCTTACCCGAGGTCCTGTGCCCAGTCGGAGGTTCAGAGGCAGGTGTGTGTGGAGATGAGAAATGGCAGAGTGTTTTGCACAGGCCCCATGGGATCCAGCCTTCTGTTGGCCTTCACTGACCCAGATCGGCCCCGAGAAAGATTAAACTCAAGGGTCCTTCTGTTCCCTAAAGCTTACGCTCCACAGGAAGGGTACACAAATCCAAGCTAGTTCGACTGGAGCTGCGGAGAGAAAAGAAAAAGCATTTATGTGCAATTAGTCAAGAATTGCAGAGATTACACCAAACAGTTGACTGCGTATTCAAGAACCTCTCACGGGCCGATTGGTTCGGTTTATCTCAGAGGCGCAAACATTGCTTACTTGCCACATAAAGGAGCCCGGCAGTTGTTAACGCTAATATAATTCTTTTCTCGTCTCCAAAGAGCATTCAGCCTTTTTAACCCAGTGTTCATCGTAAAACATCTTGACATTGATTTCAAAGCCAAATGCCAAAGCCGCTGTTTTACTACCTTGTTTGAACATTGTCCTCTTAGTTTTAATGTGGCAATTGCATGCACTTTGCATACATTAAATGAACAATGAGGTTGAAGGCATCCATCTCAGGGTTCTGTAATTAACATGGAAATGGGAGAATGGTATTTTGACTGCACTTTGCTCCCCTCTGGCCCTCCTGGGCGTGTCTCCACTGACACAAAGCTAATAAATGAGCTAGTGATTTATGGGTAGTGGGTCTACACTTAAGGAAGAGTGCGTGTCTTGACTACTTGGTCTGAATTCTAAGGAGACCTTCAAAGGTGAAAGCTCAGATAATCTCTGTACCCTCTACCTCTCTCAAGAAATTGCACTCTCCATGTGATCCACCTCTAGGATTGATTCATTTTGAAAATGACAATCATGAGAAGAACCTTCCACTGGCAGGTTGCTTGCTCCAACACCTGCCTGGAATGTTCTAGTAGCCTAATTATGCAGACCTTGATTAGCTGGTTCAGGTTTGTTTAATTAAAGGAATCATATGATGCGATTTCATGTTTTCCTATGTCTTTGGAGTGTTAAAAGCTAAAGTCTCAAACCCAAAGAGATATTCTTTATAAAAGTGAACGCTCATCCGCACCTTCCTAAAACGCCTCGTTCAAACACGACTGACATTCTTTGTTTTTCTTCTTTCATTCTTTACCCTCTGCTTGCTTTATCTAACTCACTGTCCCTTTCTCCACACTTGTGTTTTCTTCATCCCTCTTCCCCGCGCCACCTTCGCCCCCCTTTTTCCTTCTCAGCATCCAGTGTTGCCCTGGAAGAGGTTATTTCATGGCCCTCAGTGGCGGTTCAGCCAGGTGGTAGTGCTGCCTGAGCGCCTGCTGTAACTGTAGAAACTAAAGATTAACGTTCGCGGAAAAGTCCAGTCTTGTCTTTGTTGTTGAAAATGTGTGGCCTGATTTCTGAATAAACTAACTAGCTAATAACTGCTTCAAAACTTTTAAACAACAAACGTTCAAAAACAGTAATACCATGTAGGCTATTATATAAAACCATTAAAAATTGTTACTTAAAATAAAGTACAGGTATAAAAAATAAATATAAAGGAAAACAATTTCAGATAATGATTTCTCAATTTCATTTAGTTTAACTTGATGTACTAAAA
>NW_015505211.1:2535892-2661373 GCF_001515645.1 Sinocyclocheilus grahami
GCTGCAACTCTCCTCCGGTAAGGGGCTTGCTGCTTATAAAGAAGAGCACCCCTTCGCTGCTACTCTCCTCCGGTAAGGGGCTTGCTGCTCTTCTTAGCTGCTTATAAAGAAGAGCACCCCTTCGCTGCTACTCTCCTCCGGTAAGGGGCTTGCTGCTTATAAAGAAGAGCACCCCTTCGCTGCTACTCTCCTCCGGTAAGGGGCTTGCTGCTTATAAAGAAGAGCACCCCTTCGCTGCTACTCTCCTCCGGTAAGGGGCTTGCTGCTCTTCTTAGCTGCTTATAAAGAAGAGCACCCCTTCGCTGCTACTCTCCTCCGGTAAGGGGCTTGCTGCTCAGCTGCTTATAAAGAAGAGCACCCCTTTGCTGCTACTCTCCTCCGGTAAGGGGCTTGCTGCTCAGCTGCTTATAAAGAAGAGCACCCTTTCGCTGCCTTCTCCTGTAAGTTGCTGCTGCCCCAGTCTCTGTTATTCCAGAAGGATATGCTTCTTTCAGAATGCCATTGGTTGTGGTTTGGGCGGTTCTGGCCTATCGTTTGTGTTGGGGGGTCCGGGCCTATCGTTTGTGTTGGGGGGGTTATTATTGCTGCTCTCCCTGCTCATTCATGACAGGCTGCATGGATGGGCAGGGGGGTTTTTTGCCCAGAACAGAACCATACCGCCAAACCAAACTTTATGCTAAGTATCTGTCATTTTGACGATAGTGGTCCTGACAGAGATTAAGCTTTAGCGTTAGTTCTGGCAGGTCACGTGAGTCAAGCTTGCATCAGCTGATTCTCAGCTGATCACATCTACCTATAGGAATACGACACCTATCGCGGCATTCCTATATAAGCTGTATTCAGTATTATTCAGCAGCTTTTTAGCTTGCTTCGGAGCAAATTACCCTCCTCCATCCCCAGCTCCACCTTTCGCCACAGTCAGGACTTAGCTTTCTGATATTCCTTGCTAATCAGACTCCTTTATCTTGAATAAAGTGTTACACTTAAATATCATTGAGTACATTAATGATATCTGCATTGTTCTGTTCTGTTAACCCTGGGGGGGTTATTATTGCTGCTCTCCCTGCTCATTCATGACAGGCTGCATGGATGGGCAGGGAGGTTTTTTGCCCAGAACAGAACCATACCGCCAAACCAAACTTTATGCTAAGTATCTATCATTCTGACGATAGTGGTCCTGACAGAACTATTATCTCAATTAGGCTATATTAAATACACTGATTCATACCAGAACAAACACGTAGGCTATAGCTCAGCAAATGTATTTTATTTATACAAAACAACAAGGACTACCAAAAAGTTAGTCAAAGAAACATAATTTTGGTTTTTAGAATGAAATACATTTCCTCACAATCTCCAAAACACTCCTTAAAAAAAAGACAAGTACAATCGTTCACAACAGTCGTCAAATGACAAACCATCTTGCTTTGAAAAGAAATGGGGGGAAAAACACATTCTCTTGTGACCGCAAGGACAGGGATCCACAGACGGAGACGAGACGGACAGACAGAAGCGTCCTCGGCTCAGTTAGGTCGTGAGGCTGGCTGGTCAAACAACACATTGTGCTTTCTATTTTTTATTTTTTTTTGTTGTTGTTCTCCAACACAACAAGAGTGCAATATTATTGTGCTTTGAAATGCTGCTGTATACATTTCTACAAGAGGTTGGCACATTCAGACATTAACTTATCTATAATATCAGAGCTTTTAACATGATTTCATTTCTTCTTTCATGTATAAATACAATATACTCTTCTTTCCTGGCATCTGGACCCCATGTAAAAAGCTTCAGCGGATGATTATTTACAGTGACAGCATGATGAAAAATGCCCCCATGAAGGTCATAAATAACAATAACAATAATTAATAACATAATCAAAAGTCCCAGAATCACGCTCTGAAATCTGTACATGCGTTCACTTCTCTTCGGTTCTTCTCTTCAGCTTCCGAACGAAAACGGAGGGATTTCCATGTAAAACTTTCTGCGTCTCATAGCCTTCCCTTATCTCATCTCCTGGAAGAGAAGAAAAACCATTTTTGAATTACAAAAGATAAACTTTCAAGTTGATATGTTTGATGCAAATACTGTCATTTGAAAGTCTTAAAAAACAGCTTAGACCAGTTTGGAACAGCATCTAAGATGGTTTTATATGGACAATGCTGGTCATTATAGCAGCCTGACCATTGTAAAGGCTGTTGTTTCACAGTAGAAATCGAAACTAAAGAGACGGAACAACAACAAAAGAGGGTTATAAGAAAGCAGCAACTTTAGTTTAAAAGACTACAAAGATATTTTTATCGGTCATAACTTTTGGAGAAAAATAGAGCAGACGCTGGACAAAGATAAAGCTCTCTAGACCGCCTGTGTTTGCATACACCTCAAATGGAGTATACTTTGAAAGGCTACGCGTTCAGCTGTACACATACACTAGCGTGCACATAAAAAACGAAGTATACTTTGGGCTTAAGACACTAAAACCTTTATGAAAGTGGCCAAAATATACCTTACACTGGTAACCAGTGGTTTTAACTGGCCATTTAAACTGGTCAACCATTTTAGCTGGTCTATTCAGCAGATAATTGTGGCCTCTCTCAGGACAAAAGAAAGGCTGTTTTTGGTTTGGTATGTCTATGGATGACTTAATGCAGCAGGGAGCGTCCATCATGTGACGTGACAAGATCTGAGGACACAGAATAAAGGCGATCTCAGAGGCAGACCTCTTCTCCCCTCTCGCCATCAAGCACCTATTCACGCTCTCTGTCCTCGCTAACCACCGTGACAGGACAGGGTAACCCAAAACTATCTCCCTTGGGGAACGTATAGCCCTCTTTTATGTGGTCTGCCTTTTATGTTCCAGAGGGAGTAACCTGAGAGGGGGTCACACATCTGAAGAGACTCATATGGAGTGACCTTAGATGTGCGTAACCCAGTTCATGTCTATAGTGAAACTGTAAAAAAAAAAATTTTTTTAAGTGTTATGGCCACTTTGACCCATGCATTTAGTTCTTCCTAATCTGATTTCTCTAATTGACTGAACTAGTTGTAAATGGTGAGAAACCCTCTTCTAAATGTTAAAAAGTACCATGGTATTCCTGTGTTTTTCGGAAATTTTGGAAAATATTTTTTGTGTATTATTATGTGATACCATTACTGTACCATGGTACCACTACTGTACGTTTCTGCATAGGGAGAATGATTTATGTATCGCATAGATGCAAAATATAAAAAAAACCACAAGAAGCACTTCTATTGATTTTACCACAGTACAGTAAAAGGGTGTTATCTACATCATTACAATACAAATGCAATTCAAAATTGACATTATTGAAATTATTAGTAATAATAATAATAATGTTATTGTAATTATTAATGCATGTTGAAACCTAAGAAAATGTTGAAATCAAGAAAATAATAACCCTCAAATAATGTACACACATTACAATGTAATAATCAAAGATCATTGCTTTTTTTGGTTTTACAGGCATTTAGAGCTGGAAATCTTTGTCGAATAAAGCGGATTTAGTAAGGAAGAATATGACAACATTTTCTAAGTGTGTCTACTTTTGTATTTGAGAGCTGTAAAACTTGGTTATAAATAATCATGCCAGTGTTTGATATGAGAAAAATCACTTTACATACAGATAAGTCTGTTGTAGCATCTCTTCTGTCATAAGTTCTGTGAGCGTGGAGAACGTACTTCAGAGGAAGTGTCTGATTGCCGGCTAAAAGTAGCCTACTGTCTCTACAGATCACTCTCACTATGTGCTGAACAGCCAGATGGACTCAGTCTGTCTAGACCAGTGGTCACCAACGTGGGCACCTGGTAGCCCGCATGGAGTCTCTGAGTCGCCCGCCAAGCACGTTCTATAAATAGCCTAAATTAGCGTTGGGCGATAAATTATATCATATCGAGATTATGATCAAATTTATGTTAATAATGATGATAAGCTCTCGACATTTTTACTCAATATGGATTAATCACAACAGATATAAATGTTACAGCAACCAGTCAGTGCATGTCGCTAATAAGTCTGCATGTTCTGTGTGTCCAATGTTAAATGTTAAAATATAAATAACTATTTTTATATACAACATTGAACACTTTTGAACGATTTAATTTTTGAACGATTACAAGTTTTTTTTATTAGCTAGTAAACTAGTAAAACTACACATTCTGAATAATTATAGTTTTAAGCAGTGTATTAGTAGTCAGTAAGAAAAGGGTTACAACTGATAATGGATAATTGATAATAGTTAATGTCCTGGAAAATTATTAGTACCGTTGCCATTTTTCTAGATATTTTTCTTACAGTGTACTAACTGATCAACAATCACATGTACAAGCTACTAACAAGGTGTATCATAAATGAACAATTATTAAATTATTATTGTTATTATCAAATTGAACAACTGCAAATAGCAATAACTTAATTCATGTGATGTATGTACTTCTAGGCATCTTTGGTTTCCTCTTTTTGTGAAATTTAGATTGAAAATGTGTGCCTTTTTATTGTTTGAGTCACTTATCAAAAGTTGCTAAAAGTAGCCAAATAAAATTTAAAAATAGCTAAATTTGTTGCTAGGTGCTTTTGGAAGAAAAAGTTGCTAAATTTAGCAACAAAATTGCTAAGTTGGCAACACTGTGAATGCGTGGAGTAGTTTCATCTGATACACAAACTCAAACACACGTGACTCGCATTGTTTCAGCGTCTGCGTCTCAATATATGAGGACATGAACACATGCACTTCATCTTCAGAGCTGCTCTGAGAGTTACTTCACCAGCTTTATGCAGTTTCATTTGAGAAAAAATACCGTCAAATAGCCTACACGCTGAAACTAAAACTAAAACTGAAAGACCTTCATGACAAACCGTCAAAATAAAAGTCCGGTTTAACTTGAAATTATATGACTGAATATATTACTACTGTATACTACAATGCAATTCTCAAAGTAATAATAATATTATTATTTTTAAGGAATATCATACAACCAATAATTTTTTATTATTATTAATTTATACATTAATGTCTGATCAAATTAAATAAAAATGCAATGTTTTGTTGTAAATTGATTTTCATTTGATTACATTTTAAAAGATTGATTAAATTGTTAAAGTTTTATTAATTCATTTCACTAGACACCATTTTTTATGATAAACAAGTAGCCCTTGAGACAATTTTATCCCTTCAGGGAGCCCTCACTAACAAAAAGGTTGGAGACCCCTGGTCTAGACTCTTCCACACTTAGTCAATTCTGTCTTGCCAATGAATGAGTGTTAAGAAAAGATAAACTAGTGCACATGTTTGCGAGGCTGTGTTTGACTAAGCTTGGCTAATGTTTGAGATTTAGGATTAGTGTTAGGATTTGGGAGGACGAGGATTACATTTTGAAAGCATACATTTAAAAAAAAATGTAATCAGTCTTAATCTTAATCAGTGTCTTAATTTTTTGTCTTGAATTACTATAAAAATATCTCAGCATCCTTAAAACAAGATGGATTTACTTAAGAAACAAAATTGTGCAAGACATTTTCTTGTTTCAAGCAAAAAAAGCTAATCACTTTGCCTGTATAGTAAAATCCAAAGCTTATAATAAATAAATTCAAATCTATTTAGAAAACAAGTCTTGTGCCATTTTTATAAATTTGCATAAATTAAGTACAGTAAATAATTTACATGCATATTTAATAGAAAATATTACTCTTGATTTAAGGATTATTAAATGTTTTAAGTGGATAAAAAAGACAAAAATACTGATTAGGAAAATGGTTTTCTACAGTGTGAGAAAAGTTACTTAGTCTTACATCATTTCTCTTCCTGCCCGTTCCGTGTCCTCGTGATCCTGTTGACCCCCGTGATGATGAACTTCCTGTTGAGGAGCAATTGCTGGACATCTGACCTCGAGACAAGAAGTTGGGCTTGTTGTAAGGAATTAAATCATCTTCTGCTGTGAGCCACATAAACAAAACCATACTGTTAGGGTTCAAAAGTGTGAAAGCCAGTCCATTTAAACCTATTTTATTTAATTTTTTTAATAAATAATATACATTATTTTTTTATATACAACATAAAGAAATAATTGTAAAAAAATAATAATTTAAAACAGCATTTAAAATGAGACTGTCAGGTGTTCTCTAAC
This sequence comes from Sinocyclocheilus grahami, assembly GCF_001515645.1. Classification (NCBI taxonomy): domain Eukaryota; kingdom Metazoa; phylum Chordata; class Actinopteri; order Cypriniformes; family Cyprinidae; genus Sinocyclocheilus; species Sinocyclocheilus grahami. The sequence goes on from NW_015505211.1 coordinate 2,542,032, forward strand.
CATCTATCCGTCTATGAGAAGAGTTTTTCCGATTGGGTGTGCTCTGTTCTCTTCTCTCCATGGAGGAATGGGAACTGCCCACTCTCTCGAGGGACGTCTGCCCACATTCGAATCCCCCTACTTGAGCACAGTCGACCTCAGCCTCAGGAGGCGGCTCTGGTGGAGGGGGCAGATCTGCAGAGATGTGACCAACATGTTAAGTATGCAGGAGCAGGATAAATGATTAACTAACTTCATTCTGGAAAAGGCCTGGTCAGTAACTCACCACCTTGCAGTATATCTCTTCGGTATTGACTGCTCTTGGAGGTTTTCTTTTTCACCTTGGACTTCGGCCCAGGAGGTGTGTGGTCTGCAGAGGGCCTCGCTCGACCTACAAGGGGGGATGAGACATGACAATGAAGTGACTAAAACAATTGTAGCTATTCTAGAAGTTGCTTTAGGTAGAAAATGTGGCATTTTAGACTGCTGGGAGCATGAAAATGGCATTTTACTTCTTCTAGAGTAGCAAAACGTCTGTGGCACATTTATATAGAGAACAGAAACACACCTGGCGTGGTGTTGCTGATGTTCTCTACACTTTGGGCAGCTCCTTGGCTCGGGTCCCGTTTATGTGCTAAACGGTGTGGCACAGTGTCGTCAGGGCACTCCTGATTGGCTGACAGGTTTGGGTTGGACTGGATTAGAGGAGGGCTTGGTGCTCTCGGAACTGGCACTGGTCCACACGGCAACCGACTGTCCACAACAAATATGTTCGGTCAGTTAGAACAACGTTTAACAGCATAAAATACCCATTCAAAGGATCTCAGTGTTTTAACCCAGAGCTGCAGCTAACAAGGCACATGAACACTATTATATGAACTCATATTAAACGAAAAACATAGTAGGCCAAGATCAGCACTTTGTAAAAGTGAATGATCTGTCTAAACTTGGCGCAACTGCAGTCTAGCAGGAAGCTTAATGATAGTCTTAATATTTGCTCTGTGCCGTGATAATCTACAAATACGGAATAAATTATTCATAAAAAATGTTTTCTCCTGCAGGAACAAATAATGACACTAAAAATTCTCCTAAGAGAATGAAAACAAATAATCTATTCTATTAATGCAGAGAACTGAAATGCAGGAGAGCAGTTTCCTGAAAGATGAAGGATGGCTTATTAAGTATTTTAAAGTGAACATCACCTCGAGAATAAAACAAATGTAATTTATGCTGCATCTCAAATTTGTTTTGAAATACAACAAAGTTTAGAACAAGCAAATCTTGTTGACTTGTGCACAACTCAAACTGTCAAAAAAGCTATTTATGCTGAAAATAAAAGTGAAATAAACTGTGAAATGCTGACCTGACAAAAAATACAAATGCACAAAATAATTGTGAAATAGTATTTGAAGGTTTACGCGTCTCACCGTGCTATCTGTGGCTGTTCGAGCTGATGTAGTCGTGGTATATCGTGGCAGTGGCCATCGTCTCTGGGAGATGGGGTTAAGGTGGCGGTGGATTGGTGGCTGTAGGATGTGGTGGGGGAAGAAGCCTCTCCTCTAGGAGGAGGAGCGGGACCATCCTCCATCCCACCATCCATGAGGTAAGTCCTATCCGGGAGAGGAGGACACCACTCTTCCTCATCGGACCTTAGTGAGAAAAAAAGTTTCAATATTATTTACATGTCTATAAATAAAGTGCAGCCCTAAAAGATGACTAAAAAGCTGACTTTACAATGTTTTTTAATAATAATCATATTGAAAACATCAAATTTGCCAGATCACATACTCTACCTGCCATATTTCTATTATAAATAAAAAAAATCAACTTTTCTTATCACTCGCTTGCCCTTCTCACTTAGAGTGGGAGAATAAGTGACTTAGTTTCTGCTCTATAACTAAATTCCCTCATTTTTAGCATAAGGTTAAGTAACTCCAGAACCTCTGCTAAATCAATCACAGCTCACTCATTATGATTGCCTGCTGCAGTAATCACCAGGCCAATGCAACCGGTGGCATATCGATTCCTGCTGCTGTTGTGTCAAATGAGACAGCCTGGCCTCTAGATAACCATATGCGTGATCTTTTAGCTCTCACGGGAACAATCCATACAAAAGCGATGGAAAAGAAGTTAAATGCAGTGGCATTTTGAGTGACACTGACTCAATGTTATTCCTTGGGCACTTAGAGGGCAAACCGCTGAGCTGAAAGACACCTACACACAGCACACTCTTGGTTTAATATGTATGCGGCTGCTTGGTGTTTCTGTTCGAGTTCTTGAGCCTCGCTGAGCTGAAGGGTGAGTTCTTAAATTATAGTCATAATGCAGTAACAGAGCCGATGTTCTTGCCTTCAGGCTGCCACAAAGGTTAACCTTATGAGCCACTAGTTCATCACACTTTTGAGCACACTTTTGAGGACTAGTGATGAAAATCCAGTCTGGCTGTCAGTGTTGCATTGCTTGCTTGTGCCTTGAATGACGTCTAATGCTCGGAGGAAGGAACTTGAGAAGGGTTGTACCTTTCACTGGCTAATGCGGTTACTGCGGGAGGCTATGCCACGGTTATCAGATTCACAGATCTTCACTGTGAGTCAGGGCTGGTTAACCGCTGCGGCTAATGTGACTTGGCCCCGTTAGTGCCCCTCACGGGCAGCTATTGGGCTGAAGTGGCGGCAGAAACAACCTGTCAGCGCCCGCGGCCGGGGCATTGTGCGGCTACTGCTCACCGTGCGCTTCACTAACAAGGAGCTAATGTGATACAGACCAGGAAAAGAAAACATAATTCAGTCAGGCCATCATGAGGAAACAGGCCAGATTCAAGGGTAGCATATCGCTAACTTTGTTAGCCTCCATATACGGCCTTGTCAACAGCAATCAAACTGCTCTGGCCCTGTGAATTCTGACTCTTCCTGGAACAATCAGCAACATTTTGTCCAGAAGGCTAAGTGAGGCCATGTTCCCAGCTAGCCAGCATGCTGCAAAATGGTAAAAGATGTCTTTATGTAGACATGGTAATGAAGTTAAAAACTAATGAATTCCTGACATGGTGTGTGAGAACTTGAGGTGAGACTTGACATTTGTTTTGTCTGCCAAAGTTCTGATTGGAACTCTCTCTGGGTAGCTATTTTCTACTAGTTCAGCTCCTATATAATTAAGTTATATAAGTAATAAGTTTTTCTCAAGATTGTTTAAATAACATGTCACATCACCATTAGTATTAAAATTTTAGCTTTTTAGTTTAAAATATGCTACAAAAGCTGGCACAGCACTGAAATTAATCTCTAGCCTTCTAGTGAACTTTACCTCATGTCCTGGATTAGTTCATCATCATCTTCCTCTTCACACTCGTCTAGCTCTCCAGAGAGAGGGGTTGGCGGCAACGCATCCATCCAATTGAGAGACGGCGTTTTCACTGGCTTCCCCATCAACTTCTGCTTTGGTTGTTTTACTGTAGGAAAGCAAGCTATTTTTTTTTTTTGAATGAAAAACACCTTTATTCAGCAGTGTTGTTACTGTTAACTAAAAATAATTTTAGGTTGTTGAAATACAGCTAAAATAAACTAAAATATACATTTTTAGATGAAAACTTAAAGGGGTCATATGATGTTGCTAAAAAGAACATTATTTTGTGTATTTGGTGTAATGAAATGTGTTTATGCAGTTTAAGGTGCAAAAAACACATTATTTTCCACATACTGTACATTATTGTTTCTCCTCTATGCCCCGCCTGTCTGAAACGCGTAGATTTTTTCAAAGCTCATCGGTCTGAAAAGCGAGGTGTGCTCTGATTGGCCAGCTATCCAGTGCATTGTGATTGGCTGAATACCTCAAGCGTGTGACAGAAATGTTACGTCCATTACCATATTGTAATGCCCTGTCCGGCCGGAGCGACGAGACAAAAACATTAAAAAACCCATTATAAACGAGGCATTTGTTGCATCCAATGGGGACATAATTACTGATTATAATGACTTATACTGTCTTTTTACGCGTTGCGTTGCATTGTGCCGCGTAAACATAAAACCATGTCTGCATTTGTGATCGGAGAAATGACAAACAAGTGCTACTCTACACTGCTCAAAACTCGCGTTTGAATCATCAGTGGCAAATTCTTTAAATATAAAAACATACTTACAGACTGTGAGTCAGAACAGCCGGCATAGTAGACTACTCTTCCAGGATCAGGAAACAGTCCTCCATAAAATGCACTGCACACATCTGAATATTTGGGTTGAACTGTTCTGGAACAGTGTTGTAAATGCAACTTAACCACTGATTTCTAGTCGTGTCCTCTTTTGGAAGGCCAAACAAAAGTATTTTCGCTTTCGCAACGAAACACACAGTGTCTTCACAACATGGCGGCGGTGGTGGCAGCAACAATAAAGTTACACCTTTTTTCTATGCGTGAACATTTGGGCGGCGTTATGCAAGTCTTCCCACAGCGTGACGTAGACATGTGGGGGCGTGTTTAAACGAGGCGTTTTAGGAGGGCGTGGACCAGTCTTAACTTTGATAAAGAATATCTCTTTGGGTTTGAGACTTTAGTCTTTGCAACTTTAGGGATCTTATCTACTCACAAACAGCTTGGAACACTCCAAAGAAAAAGGAAACTCGAAATCGCATCATATGACCCCTTTAAACTTAAAAAACATAAACAAAAATTTGAAATGTTGCCACGGCAGCTAACTGAAAAAAATGTAAGTACTAAAACTAAATTAAAATATAAAAAACTAAAACTATGACAAAAGCACATAAAATAGAAAAAATCAAAACTGAAAATGAAAAAATCAAAACTATTTCAAAATATTTAAAAAGAACTATAATAGCATTTAAATAATTCTAAAGTAACACTGTTATTCAGCCAAGCACAGCATTCATATTAGAACTGAAGGAAACAGATAAGACTGAAATGATACCGTTATCAGTCTTGGAGCGCTCTGGCTGGGCATACTGAGCATTGGAGGTTCCAGGCTGAGTCATCCAGTGGCTGCCATCTTGTTCAGGGCTGCAGGGCGCCTGGTTGGTGAAAGGCATGATGGGAGTGCTGGCGTAGGGAGTGGTATGTTGAGAGTACTGAGCAGAGAAACTGCGCAAGTCCTCGCTGGTGGGATCAATGGTGCTGTAGATGGGGCCTTCATTGGAGTCTGTGCTGAACTTCTCGTTTTGGTTAAGGTAATTAGAGATTCCCGCCTCTAAGGAAGCGATGGTAAATTAATTAGGGTTTAATTAATGAGACTCTGTGCTGTGGAAACAGTGTTAAATTAATTTAACAGTACAGCCAGTGGTGTTGTTCTATAAAAGCGAGTCTTACCATTATAGTATCTCTCCGGGGGGTCATGTTTAGATGTACAGCAGTTCACTGAATCTTTCCCATTGTGCACAAGATTGGTAGTTGGCCAAGAATCAGCCAGCCATGGGTAATTTCCCATGTTAGCACCCAGCATACCAGGTCTAGATATCCATACATGTCCAAAAATATCAACAACTATAGAATGAACTAAAGTCAATGTATTTACACTCTGAATTGATGCTTAAGAAGCTAAAAGTTCAATTTACCTTCCATTAAGTCCAGAACTTTCTCCATGCGGAAAACCAACTGTAAAGAGATGAAAAAAAAAATATATAATGCAACTGATCCACAGGCAGAAATTATGAGGCTAAATGTGAGTGTTCTGATGGTTAACTAAAATGATCTTCATAAACCAAAATAAAGCTGAAATCATAAAATTCACAAAAAAAGTATGAGATGGAAAAACTAAAAATAAAAAAAATTAATAAAATTTTTTTAAATGAGAAATATTGCCTTCTGAAATAAAATAAGTTTTGGTACTAAAATTACTAAAACTAAAACTGAAATAAAAATAAATTTAAGCTAAAAAGAAATATTAAGAAAAACAAAAACTAACAAAAAATTGCAAAAGCACATAAAATTACTAAAATTTAATTTAAAATGAAACTGAAAATATAAAAACAAAAGCAAATACAAAATAACTACTATAATAGCATATAAAATAACTAAATCATTATTTAATGTCAAATGTCATTTGGTGTGATATGTGCATGCATACCCGCAGGTGTGTATGCAAATGATGCTGTGTAATGGCTGAGCTCTTTTCTCTTCTTCCGTCTGCAGTAGATCCAAACACTGAATCCCATAAGGATTACCCAGCATGCCCCGCCAATGCCTGCGATGAAGGCAGGCTGCTTCACTACGTCTGAGATCTGCTCAGCCAGACTTACATTCTCGTCAGATTCGCTGCCTCCACCTGTGACTGTAGGCTGCTCTGCGGGCAATTCTGAAAAGGAGAGAGAGAAAGAAAAAGAGAGAAAAGACAGATCAAAGTGTTACTCAGACAGAATGTCTTAATAGGACTCAGCTTATTGGAAAGAATTAAGCAATTTAGTCTCATAGCGGGACTTTAAAAAGCAATCAAAGAGAATTGACACAATTCTTGGTACTTCTACTCCACAAGCTCTTCACTCCACTCTTTAATTCTTTTAGTTTAATAGTCACGGCTGTTTTTTTAGCAAGCACTCACTGATAAGCACAGATACAGGTTGGCTGTGTGTGCCCACTCCTGCGCTGGTCACTGCCGCCACCTCCACCTGGTACAACACACCGGGTAGAAGCCCCTTTAATAAAGTGGTCAGCACGTTCCCGTCCACAGTCTGATTGATGTGGTAGCGCGTCTGAGAGTCGTTACCCAGACACCAAACCTGAAAAGAGATAAGACTTAGATCTGAACCTAAAAATACCTGGTCCTTGACCTGTAGAACTCACATCTGCAAAGAACACCAAGAAACATCCAACATTAAAGAGTTTCCCATTGACCTTCATTGTATTTTTGTCCATACAATAGAAGTTCATGGGAACTGAAACAGTTTTTGCATGTATTTGGGACATAAGAAGTTTGTTTTGTTTTTGTGGTCTGACTTTTGCAATCTGAAATATACCTTATACTCTTGGATGACACCATTTTGCATCTCAGTGGGAGGAGGCTGCCATGATACACTGATGCTTGAGCTGTTGCTGAGCTTGACTGTTGCCACGGTTACAGCACGAGGGGGGGCACCGGGAACTGGAAGAGAATTCAATTAAAATTACATTTTGAAAAGTGAGTGACCTTAATAGTAAATCTACATTAGCCCTCTCCATAATTGTATTTGCCTGAATGAAGCGATTCATCTTTATATTATGTACAACAGAACAGAATTGAGTCGGGCTGGGGTGAATGAACCTGAATTGAATTGATTAGAACGAAATTAAATTGAAGTGCATCAAATGGAAACTGAAAGAGCTGCAGATATCTCACCCTCCTCTGGCATGCGAAACGTCAGCGGGCGGCTGTCCATGCCCTGGAACTCGTTAAAGTAGGGTCGTATTTTAATCTCGTACTCCGTGCCTTTGAGCAGGTTAGCGATGACAGCGTTACGCTCCGTCGCAGCTTTCACTTCCTGCTGTGACCAGGAGCCGCCGACAGGACGATAAAGCAGACGATAGCCCTGGATGTACTGAGACTGACGATCGACCTGACAGATGGAAAGAGGGAGACCAAGACAGAGAAATGAGATAAGGTGAGCCAGCAGGAGAATCAAAATGCCGGTGTGGGGCTGATTTGGAGCACAGATATTAGCGACACTCACATTCCAGCTGATCTTCATGCTGGATGCTGTCAACAGCACTGGTTCGTGAAGCTGCACAGCCATCTCTCCCAGCTCCCTCTGCACCTGCCGATGGTCCACACCTTGACCTGTAGGACTCACATCTGCAAAAGAACAAAAAACACCCGATATTATCATCTTTAAATTATGCAAATATATGAATTTAGAATATATCATGAAAATGGTCAAAACCACCAAATAATAGGTCATATAAAAAAAAAAGAAGATATATATATAAAATTTATTTTATTTTGATTAATGATAATGAAGTACATTTTTTGTGACATTATTGATTTATGTATTGTGACATTATTTAATGTGAAAAATTAATGTAATATGGGAAAACATAATATTTTTATTAACAAATATTAACAAAATATTTTTATTAACTTTTTATTACTATTTTTTAATTGTAACATGTTTATATATCATAGTATTTTGTTGTATTTTATTTAGATTTTGTTATAAAATAAAAACATATAATAAAAAATATAGATTTTATATTTACATTTTTCTCCTGCATTTGGTGTAAAATATTTTTCATGATTAGCCTCAATCCACACTGAATGGAATCGATTTATATGTAATCTTTTAAAACAGGCACAATTTATTTTGCTTTTCACCTGTAATTTGTTTGTATACTTAAAATTTACACAACACATCATTTGTATAACACGTTCACACAATTTTTAAGATCTCTATTTAAAAAGGTCATAAAATTGATTGGTCCCCAGTGTACAGACCTTGTGTGCGTACAGGCTCTGAGATGGGGCTGGGGTCACTCAGGCCGTAAGCATTGAGCGCTCGCACAATGAACAGGTAAATGGTATTCGGAGACAGTCCCGTGACCGTGTGCTTCTCCAATTTCACAAAATCTGCAACCGTCTGCCATGTACTGCCTGCTGATTGGCTGAAAAAATAGATAGAACGATTATATTACTACATTAAATGATTCATCATATTTACACAAACATCAATTACATATGTGTTTATTTATGCTCTACAATATCAAAACCAGCAGATTCATACAGCTGAATCTGAATAAAACATCAATACACCAATGTTTCGTCCTACATTTTTCCCGAAGCTGTCGTATGGCATTAGAGAGAGGAGGGTTTAGCAGCAAAGTCAGTGTCATAGATGTTTATCTGAACTCTTTTGATTGTCATTACACTTGTCTGTTTAATGACCCGGCTCTTCTGTGATGCTATTCTTGTACCCTTTGGCTTGACAGTGCATGGCGTGACTAGAAAAAGATCTCTGTGGTGATAGATTTATTTATGGCATAGACTAGGCTTGTCATAATGCAGCCAAAGCACTGCATGTAATGGATTCTGAACTGAGAGTTTATTAAATATAAACCGAAAACATTGGCTGATTCTGTACAGGGATACATTTCAGCTTCAATTTAAGTACATTCTGCTTTTTATTAACATCCAGATCACGCCTAAACATACAAGAATATTAACTTAACTTAATGAGAACCAAGAGAGCTACTTAGATGTGGCGTACAGGTGAGCAAGATTCATAACATGCATCCCCCTCTAATAAACAATGAACGTTAAGCACATCTGTCTGTGCCAGAAGGCTTTGAGATATTCCTCTTCACTTGTCTGTGGTTAACCATCATCCTTGTTTAGAGCAGTGATCACGTGTGGCGCTTTCAAGGTTTATTTTCCCCCGGTGGCAACTCCTGCCGCAGATACAAAGCCAATAAAAGCCCGACCTGCACAATTAGGCCAAGCCATAAATGCTGGGAACCTCGTAAATATTCCTTCAGCGACCCACCGATAGGAGCGATAAATCCAAGGTCACTTTGCTATCAGCTGGGATGGAATAAACAGGGAAAGGCTGAAGCATAGACAATTCCCTTTTCTCCAGCAGAACCGTGATTGGTGCTCCTGTACGCACATAAACACCTGCATAAAAGTGCATAAATTCAAAAAGTGGGCCGGAAACATAAACCTTTTTTTTTTCCGTTATTGAGGTGTCAAAATCCTAAGCCCAAAAGCCTAAATTCTCCTCATCCGCAATCTCAGTTCTTTTCCATCCCTCGTTTGTTCTCCACCACCCTCCTACCTCCCTTTCCTAGCATTCCGTGTACCACAGCACTGCTGGGAAGGAAATTTTACAGCAAACGCCCCTTTCAGTCCCACAGCACTCTATAAAGAATCAATTTTAAAGATGTGGGGCCATGCTAACTGTTACCAATGGGGGCAAGGGAGAGGACAAAGACATAGTGTGTGTACATGAAATACGCCTGCCAGGGTGAAGATTTTCAAAAACTCCGGTTTCAGTGTTATCGTGTAGACAGCGAAACCGGAGATTTTGGCTTGTGACGTCGGAGCCTGCGCTGTTATCTCCACCTACTGGAAACTTTTTCAGGCTTCTGACTGGCCAACATGGCTTTACGGTTGAGATTATATCACCACCTGTTGGTTTGGCATGCTCTTGACAGTGCTTCATAGCATGCGTTTGCATGTGGACGGAGATTTTTTTTTAAACGGAAGAAGGCAAAACTCTGTTTATAAAAATACCCGTGTACGTGTGGACATGGCCTGAACAAACCCCAAAACAGCTAGTGCAAGGGTTTATTTTTTTATGCCAAGGACACCCAAATATGATGATCCCCTTATGAGGGACCCATTTTGGAAAATATAAAAGCATTTTTTAATGTATTATAAACCCATTTATACTGTGTGAGATTATACTAACTAAATAATTGGCTTTTTGATAATATTAAAGCAAATCGTTACAAAATAAATAGTTTCCATGTTTTACAGACAAAATACTCAAAAGCTGAGAGCATGTATTTTTCTATTCATTGTATTAAAAAAAGATGATCTTATTAGAGCTGCCAAGAGAATAAAATAAGCACAATTCATCTCATAACTTCCACCAAGTCTTTAGAAAGTAAAATTAAATTCAGAAAACATGTTTAAAATTACTGAATTAAACATTAAATTAACATACTGAGTGTAAGTGAGCCTTGATCAAAACATTGGCCTTCAATAAAAAACTGCAAACAAGTAAACACACACAGGCACACACACACACATAGGCACACACACAGGCACGCGCACACACATGCATATATTTTTTATTTAGGTTTTAAAAAAATATTTCTATTAAATTTTACTAAGAAAAGCTTTTTTTTCACTACTCCACTTATTCCGACAACTTATTTTGCCATGACTGTCACACCCATTGAAGGTCCATTATTAAGCTTAACCGGGTTCACCAAGCACATATATAAAAACTAAACTGAAATAAAATAATTCAGAAATCGTGATGATGCCAAAACCATGAACTCATAACTTCCCAGTAACTTAGCCTGCCCTAAGCTATGCCGATATGTAGAGGTTAGCCAATCAAAACAGAGTCCATTTACATAATAGGCAGTTGCAAGCCTCTTAATAAGAGGGTGGAAAATGGTCACGTAAAGCTAAATTACTAAACTGGCACAAACCTATATGTGCAAAATAATTCAATAATTCATAAAACTATATCCCCTTTAAATAAGCCAGAGTTCTCCAGTCTGTGTCTGTAATTCAATTGTAGAACACCAATACAGTTGCTATTAATTTAGATCTCTCTGGCAGTAGGTTGCCGCCTGAGGGGAGTGATTCTTGTAGCAGGCAGGATGTGAGATGTAAGCACAGCATGTAGTTGCCCTCGCATGACTGTGACGAGCAGTAGACCGGGGGAAAGGGGTCAGGGACGGGGCAGCCACTCGGTGGTATTACCCCATCTGTCACGGCTGACCTGCGACGCTAAGACAGTGACAGTGAATTAATAAAAAAAGAAGAATAGACCCCTGTAGTAGCCTCTGGCAAGAAACAATATTATCTTGGGTAGGAAGGAAAACAAACAGGAAGGGACCAGAATGGAGATGCGTACAGTGTGCGCTAACTCACCTGAAAGCCTCAATGATGTAAGAGGTGACAGCCGCTCCGCCTTCATGTGCGTTTGGTTGCCAGGTCAGGGTCACGCTGTTACGGGTCACATCAGTTACGACGGGCTTCTGGGGTGGACCGGGCAGCTGGTAGGGCTCTGAAACCGGGGGTACAGAGAGACCACCACTCTCTGTAAAGATAAGATTAGGATATTAGCATGCCGTCTTCATATTGGTCCAAGTTATCATTCCATGAGCTATGGTTCTGTTTGCAGAATCTATCAGAAAACAGTTGCTGTTTCCGTATTAGTCTAGATTTATAGAACATTATAACAGAAATCAATATTGAACAGGAAAAATCTAATCTCAGGTCAGCACTTCTCCATACGCTGACATCTGGTAAATGGAAGTATATATTTGCTGAACTAACTCACAACAGAAACGGCTTCCTTAGCTGATTATTGCAGTTTAAAGATGATATGATGCAGTTTGTCAAAGATAAGGACACATAAATGTGATGATGGAGCACTTGTGTGTGTGTGCTTTTACCTTTTACTGTGAGTACACCACTCCAGCTCGTCTCTCCACTCAAACTGGAGGCAACACAGGTGTAGGCCCCGGAGTCCGTTTCCTAGCAACAGCAGGTTCAGGGTCAGCATTTGTATGGATAAACTCGAGCACAATGCATTGCCTCACTTCACTTGGAGCAGCGTGGAAATCTTGACAAATGAGCACAAATTCCTCGAAATTGCCTATTATTTCGCAATAATACAGGATCAACGGTTATTACTATTAAAGTAAGCGACAGGAAGAAAATAATGTGCTGTTGTGAAACCTAGTGAGCTGCATATGTTGGCATATTTTTACAGCATCATAGGCATGTACCTAATGCAGAGACTAAATAATTACTTATATTACAGGCAAACTATAAACTGTATCTTTCACAAAGAATGAAATCCCATAATGCACTGTGACAAAATATATATATAACAAGTGCAAAAATATACATTCAAGTTGAGAAAATCTCCTTATATCTATTACAAATATGTGTAATTCATTCAATACTGAAAAGTATGAATACAAATAGTTCAATCTAACTACAATAGAGTGTTTTATTCAATATTGGTGTGCATTATATATTTTTGTGCTTATTAGAATATCGCATAATTAGTTTAGCAACATGCTAACAGCAAATTCCATTGAAATCAATTGTCAGATCAATAGTCAAATCTCATGTGCAGTAAACCATTACTACCACACTAATATACACTACTATATTATTATAATTTAAAATATATTTTTTTCTATTTTAAAATATCGTAAAATGTATTTTATTCTTGCGATAGTGAAGCTGAATTTTCATCATCCATTACTTCAGTCTTCAGTGTCACATGATCCTTCAGAAATCATTCTAATATGCTGATCTGGTGCTCAAGAAACATTTCTTATTATTATCAATGTTGAAAACAGTTGTTTCTTAACATTTTTGTGGAAACCGAGATAAATTTTTTCAGGATTCTTTGATTATTAGAAAGTTAAAAGGAGCCACATCCTACAACTGAAATAAAAAATAAGTTAAAATGAAAAAGTTAGGGGGGAAAAAAAGAATAAAACTAACAAAAGCACATAAAATTACTAAACTAAAATTAAAATAATAACGGGAAAAAACAAAAACAAATAAAAGCTCATAAAAATATTAATAAATACTAAATAGCATAAAAGTATTATTTAAAAAAAAAAACACTGGTCTGGTCTGTTCCTCAGACAAAGCTATCATATGGCTTCAGAAGACTTGAAATACAGTGCACAAATCATATGATATGCTTTCATGGTTTTTCTTTTGTCATTTTGCAGCTTGACAGCCCCATCCTCATTCACTTTTCATTATACTAAAAATACTAACCCAGAATATTCTTCAAAAAATCTCCCTTTACAACAAAAAAGCTATACAGCTTTACAGGAACAATGTGCTGGAGAATAAATAATCACTGAATTTTGGGGTGAACTATTCCAAGCTATTAGTTTTTCTCTGACAAACACGCACACGCACACACACACTCATTCTTTTTCACATTTCTTTTTCCTCACTTCCCTGGCACAGTTGAGAGCAGGCAGTTTCTGGCGATTCTCCCGGTATAATGGCACCTTTTCACAGCGCTCTCCCTTTCTCTCTCCTTCCCTCACACACTCACACACTACCATCTGTGCAAACCCCAAGTCTCCGTGCCCCCTTGTGCTCTCCCATCATGCCGGGGTAATCGTGGACTAAAGGGGGCCAACGGAGGCACCAGACCAGAGAAGACGGGGCCAACACCAGAGCCAAAGATGCCCATCTGAACAAAGCATGCAACGCTTAACAGGCCAAATAAACAAAACTCAAGATTTTTTTGGTGCTAGCTGTCCACAAAGCCACTGTACTGAATATCAAGGGCACATTTAAAGTGTTGCAAAAATTACAGAGAGTACAGGGTTGCTGCGAGTAGCACATAGAGATTGCTAGCCTCCCTACCTTTCTATATCCCAGAATGAGCATTTAATTAAGGCATGAGTGACTGTTAATCATTCCCGGGCACAATCAATTAACACATCAGGCCTGTTCACGGCGGTGCCACGACCTCAGGTGAAACCTGCAATTGCACACACCCCTGAGGCCATTAGGCTAGCATGCACTAACACTAACGACAGCACACACTCCCATTACAATCATAATTACCGGTTTTATCACAGTGCACAACTCTCGCATGAGTGGTTGGGTCACCCCAAAACCGTCGGCGGAGCAAGTATTAAAATCGATCTGCTATTTAAGCCTGCCTGTTTGCTGTAAACTCAATTGCACGTTTTATGCCCCGGCCATTGATCTGATAGCAGTAATTACATTTTACAGCAATCATCTGTGTCTAAACGTCACATCGGTGTGTCTGAAAATGCATGGCAAGTGAAATCCGTTCATATGGAATATCGTATAATAGCATATGGTATCTGTCAATGAAGAGAGCCGACATGCAATGAATAGGGATCGAGTTGAAAAAAAAAAAAAACATATGTTAATATCCCCAGGGGATTAGCATTTTGGAAAATAAAAGCCATGAAAAACAGACCCTCATGAGCACACTTAAAAACTATCTTGACTGAAGTACCTGCAGGGCTGTGATTTGTAAAGTGCCGTTTTCCATTAGGCTAATACGCTCGTCATTGCCCAGGATTCTCTGGCCGTCGCGCTCCCATTGGATGCTCGGAAGAGGGTTGCCCATCACGTGGCACTGCAATTGGGCGGTGGTGCCTGGAACGAGCATCTGGTTGGCCGGTCCTTGGCGGATGATGGGAGGGATCCGGTCGGATGGGGCTAAGGGTGAAGCGAATGAGAGAGGCGTGGGCCACAAGAACCAAATTTGCATGTAACACCACCATATCACTCACCTCGTTCAAATAATACACAAGAGATTGTTGAAAAAGACACATTATGAATTATGCTCTTTGAGATTCCGAGAGTAACATGATGGTAAAATACAATATCATTTTGCAATATGACATATAATGACAAAAACAAATACAGCAACTAAAAAAAAGTATAAAACGTCCAGTGCTAAATTCATCTGTGCACCGATGCATTCAGCAAAAGTTAAAAAAAATTTTTTTTACCAAAAATGTAAATCACTGAATTTAACTGGCCATATGTTTCGCACTCTTACAGCCTGCCAAACAGAAAAGATCAGCAATTCATCTGATTTTAATTGACACAGGCCTCCAGATGTCATTTGATTGAGTTGTAGTGCAGCTATAAACTCTTTTTGAAATTAATGTATAATGTTATTGCATAGTGGAACTAAGCCAATTGCATTGTAACACCTTTAGCAGGCTGCGTTGTGTTATAATACAATTTAGGGGTGCTCCGATCATGATTTTTGAGGCCGATCACCGATCGCTGATCACAGAAAGCAGTATCTGCCGATACCGATCACTGATACCGATCTTTTTAAAGCCTTCTTTTTATCATTTATCACTATTTATAGTGATACTTCAATCAGGATTTTTAGACATTTATTCAGGGCCTGAATTTCATTTTTGAAAATGGGGGGAATTCCCCTCTGAGGTGACTCTTGTGAGAGGGGAAGCAGCTTTCACACAGGAGTCCGCTACTGATCCGTGGCTGTTTACCACAAACACACTTATTCCAACATTATAATCATAACATTATTTTGATTTAAAATCCAAACATTGTCACTGAAAATGCGTTTTCAGCATTGCAATTCGTTTTTTACACAGTATAGTAATACAATCTTTCACAGACATGTTTAAACACTATAAATATGAGCAACACATCATTCAATGCTCTTTACTTTTGCATTTAATTCTAGATTTATATATTAAGTTGCTCAAGCAAGAGGCAAAACATTTAAACTACTTTTCTTACGTTATCACAAACTTACCACTGACAAAAATAGTCAGCTCTACTGCCTTTCCTTTTGCACTGAAATCTTTATTACAAGCAATCCTGCGGTTCATAAAGAACTTTGTTTTCCTACATCCACGAGTGCATCTATTATTGCCTAGTTTATCTAAAAGTGCTCTTTTCCTTTAAAACTAGCCAACAAGCCATATGTGTTGACTGTGAAAGACAGTATACTTTAATTAAATGCATTTATGGTGCAATTGCTAAATTTTCGTTTTCATATGTACTGCAAACAATGTGCCGTCACTTTAATTCAGTGCTTGTATCACAGCAAAAATAGACTCGGTGCGGAAACGATCTCTGCACTGCTGCAGACACGCCGCTCCTGAACGCACTGCCGTGTGCAGTGTGAATGCTTTAATACTTCTGCAAACTGTGCTGCAAACAGAGTTATGTGAACCTGGCATTATGTGTGTGCGCTGCAAGTGTGCATGAGCACACGGTCTACAGGAGAGCGCGCGAGAGCTGAATGGTTAAACTGGCAAGAATTAAAAAGTAATGCAAAAACTTTACTTTACTTGTATAAACTTTAGTGACGATGTGACACTGCCTCGATTGTGCAAGTGACAATTCCTGTGTCAACTGTGCAGCTCGCTTATAGACAGACGCGATGTGTGGTGATTTGAAGCCATTTGCATGTTTTGAGAGAGAAAGAGAGAGCGCGCGGTGATTCACTCATGCTGTTTGTGAAATTACGTCTCACACAAGGTTTTCAAATTACTTTGTAAGTTATTTAATGAAGAAATATTGAACTTATTGAAGAGTACCTCATCTTCAGCATTATAATTATTTCACCCACGCCGGACAGAGACTGAGACATGCTGCATGTCGTGCCAAACCTCTCACGGCAGCAGAAATAGCTTGAGATCATTTTTTTGAGATCGACCTTTTAGAGATCGCAGATCTATCATACCAACGTGATTATCGGCCGATAATGATCGGTAGCCGATCAATCGGAGCACCCCTAATAAAATTATTCTGTGCTTTTAAGCTTGCTGTACAACATTTATGGGTCAATAACTGGTAAAGATGGATCTACTCTAAAGCTGTATGGTATTAAATACACAACATTTCCCCAAGAAGATTATGCAGTTTTTAGGAAATCATCAGTGGTGGAGGTGTTCAGACTAATGCTGTGCTCCATTCAAAGCTGGATGTGGTATATTCCTACTTAATGTCTCAGACTTAAAAACATTATATGTATATATATATATATATATATATATATATATATATACACACACACACACACACACACATTGTACTGTACACACACACACACACACACACACACACACACATTGTACTGTACAAAAGTACTAATAGGAGTAAAGTAATAATCCAGTGAGATTTTTGTATGCACAAGGAGTCTGACAACAGCCAGTGCTGCACACAGAGATCTGATCTCACCATCATCCAGTCCGTCTGGGATTACATGAAGAATCAGAAAAAAACAGAGACAGACTAAATCCAGAAGAACTGTGGTAACATCTCCAGGACACTTCAAGAAACCTACCTATGTGCAAGTGTACCTTGGACAAAAGCTGTTTTAAACAAAAAGGGTGGTCGCAACAAATGTTGATTTGATTTAGTTAATTGATAAATAAAATCTATTTATGACATTATTTTTAAAAGCATCCTCATTTTACAGCATTTTTACACAAGTGCCTAAAACTTTTCACAGTACTGAAGCTTTGTAGGAAGGTTTCTTCAAGCATCTTGGAGACATTGCCACAGTTCTTCTGGATTTAGTCTGCCTCCGTTTTTCTGTTTCTTCTTGTAATCCTTCATGTAAAAAAATCTCACTGTATTATTACAATTAATGGCAAAAGGAATGTTTGGAAATGTAAACTGATATTTTCTACTGACAAAAAATATATATATTTTCTGATATTTTCTACTGCTGGGAAAATTTCAACATAAATATTAAGCAGCAAATCTGTTTTCAACATTGATAATAATAAGAAATGTTTCTTGAGCAGCAAATTAGCATAATTAGAAACATTTCTGAAGGACCATATGACACTGAAGACTGGAGTAATGATGCTGAATTTAACAGAAACCAGTTATTTTAAATTGTAATATTTTACAATGATACAATAGAACTGTTTTTAATGTATTTTCAACCAAATAAATGCAGCCTTCTCTCACAAACATGAAAAAAATTTTACCAGACCAAAGCTTGGTATGGTAGTGTAATGGTTTGAAATAGCTTAAAAATATATTTTTAAATACTTTTTTTTTTTTAAATGAAAGCATAAAATCATGTAAAGCTATAAAGAAACTGTAATTTATGTAAGATTATTTCCACAGTCTACATTAATGATCATATTTATGTGACCATGTACATATACCTCTAATGTATGTAACAGCATTGAATGAAAAAAAAAGGCATTTTACTGCACTTTTCCACACAAGTAGTTGTAAATATTTTTCAGGCTGAAAGGTATGTGGCAATATAGCATGTAAAATGCACGATAATGCTTTTCAACACGGCACTCTAGAATAATTACAGTAGCCTGTGTTCTTCTACAATTTAAACACCGCCGTGTTTCCATGAATAATTTATTATTTGTTTGTCTAGAACTGAAAAACCTACTGTCTGTTGACCTAAGCGAGGAGAAAAGTCCATAGATAAATAATTGACAATTCGGTTACTTTAGCATCTTCATTTGGAAAAACAAGGACCCGGGAAAGGCAGCCTGCATCTCTGACATTTTCCTTCCACTGCGGTAAGAAAAAAAAAAGACCATAAGGTCAGAAAGAAGACGAGGGACGTATCGCTCAAACAAAACTGGGTTGTGTTTCTACATGATGTGAAATTCATAGGCACGAGTACCACGTCCTTGGGAGCAGTGACCCTGTGCCGCACATGTCTTCCATAGATCATTTCATTGTGTATCATGTAAGAACATTACAGCAAACATCAATCAGATGATGCCAACATGCCAGGGTCTTCATCCTTAGAGGCCACTACAGGCACAAGGGTTTCTGGGAAATGTGATTATATTTCATAAGTCAGATTTTTTTTTTTAGCAAACCTACAGCAGATATTGGACTCTTGGCGAAGGTTTTTCATGTACATGCGCACACACGTGAAGTACACATAACACAGTTTATCCTGTTACCAGGGAGCATGATAGAAGCGGCATATGTTCCTGGGGTTATTTGCATAGCTCGATTGTGCCCTGTCCTTTCTGATTACGTCTCCAGAGCTTCCTGCTGTTCTCCCATTTGTAGAACTCAGAAATTTTAATTTGGGGCGGCTTTGAAGACTTTTTAATTTATTTTGGTTTAGAGCAAAAAGGCTACGGTGGGCGAAGCGGCAATTTGTTCAAACGCAAACAAAAAATCTTTGTTATAAGGCCTCACACAAGCAATTCAATTACATGTACAGTTCTGGACCTTTAATGTAGTTAGATTGATATTAAAATATCAATAAACGCCAACCGCCGGTGTTTGATGTAGCTGGTGGGGGTATATGAAAGAGCAACTGTATGTGTGTGTGTGTCCAAAGCTAGTTTAAAGAATTTACTCACTGCTTTCCACCTCAAGCAGGGCTTTGGTCAAGATGCTGCCTGCCACACTGATGGCCTGACAGATGTAGTACCCAGAATCCTCGCTGTGCACATCTGTAATGGTCAGCTCTCCGCTTAACGACACGGAAAAACGGCCTGACTGTGAAGGTGGCTGACTGGGAAACAGCAGGACCTGTTCAAATCAACAAATACTGTTAAAACAACAATAACAAAAAGACTAAACATGATAAATCACATTTAAAGTTGATGATTTTTAGCTATATAGCTCAGATAGATAACTCAGAAATAGATGAACTCACAAAAGACCAATATAAAATGTATTCATTGTTTTCTTTTTTACCAAAAAATAATCACAGTCCCACCTAAATCTGATTGGACAAGTCATTTGAATAGCAGATAAAACGCCAGCATACGTCAGTTAAACTCTATACTAATGCATCAACTATAAACAGTGTTGGGCAAGTTACTCTGAAAATGTAATCAAATTACTGATTACTGATTACTCCTTTTAATAGTAATCACGTTACTGTTATGATTACTTTATTTCAAAAGTAATTAGTAATTAGTTACATTACTAGTTACGTTACTTTTTTTCTCCATGAAATTTATGAAATCCCAGCATACACGCTCCCGATAAATATTTGTTATTAAAGCATCAACATTCACAGAACACTGTTCTTTTGTTAAAAAGCCGCTTGCTAGTTTTATTTGGCAGAATGCCAATAAAGAGCGCTGCATTTATAATCTCTAAAAGACATCTCAGTTCATCGCAATCTCACAAATCTCTGTTATAACACAATAAATATATGCATAATGAATCTTTCATAATGTCTACAATTTGTGTGTTATAATGAGAGGATTCGTGAGCACGCAAATTTCAGCACTGCATTGCTCAACGCTGCAAGTATGTATTCACTTATAAACATTTTATTACCGTTATCTTATAAAAACAATAACTCATTACACACTGTATTTTTTATTTATTTAAATGTGTTTTATTTTCACCATATGAAATATGATAACCAATATTTATTCACTTTTATCATATAAACATTTTACTGCTGTTGTTTTATTAAATCAAATAATTCACTCTAGCCTGTGAGCAAACATGATTTTACCATGTTCAACACCCTTAACCACAGTAAAATACTTTAAACATGCAGCCTCTTGTGGCATATTGCTTTACTGTTCGTGACTGATACAAACTACAAATATATTAAAAAAGGATATGGGATAATCAGTCTGCTGATATAACTGATGAATGGAATTGAATAGAACATCACTATGCATTCAATGTGATACTCGGGTATAAATTTAGTTGACTGCTGAGATTCACGTCCACAAATGGGCCAAACAATAGCTGCAATATCTCAGCTGGTGTTTTAGAGAGGGGGGTCAGGAAGAATGCCAGATACACAAAAGACAAGGCCGAAGGATTTTAAGGAGTCTTCCTCCTTTAGCATGAGGCTGCAACACTGACAGCTGCCCTATTGTTCTTATTTGGCAGTGTGTGTGTCACTGTTTCATTTTTGGGGATAATCCAGTGACCCCCTCACCCCAGCCCTCTGGCTCTGACTGGACTCACCCTCATCCTCAGTTCTGTTCTATATCCACTGACCTCAAAGATCGGCCACACATGCACACACAGAAAAACAAAGAATAGACGAGAGATTAACCGGAGAAGAGTTCATGGTCTGGCGTACAGTGGATATTTGATCACCTCTGGCCTATGACACACAAAAAAAAGAAGGATGAAGGGATATAAGAAAGGATGGAGGGAGGGATATGGGAACTGGCTTCCTTCCTCCAAGTGCTTTAGAACAACCAGAGGCTTATATCTTCATTTCTTCGGCTGTGCTTTATTAATAGGGACATGAGTGTGTTATCTAGCTGGGCCCAGGGACATCTTCTATCCTCCTCTGACCCAATGAGGAGACACGAATATGAACAAGCTCCTCCAGAAATCCCAGAGTTTCTTCTAACCCGGTGAATGGCCTGTCACCAGTATCTAAACTGGCTGCAAGGCATCCTCTCTCTATTTCTTTCTCTTTGTCTGACTCTGAAACCCTTTGAAAAAAAAACTGTAGTTCTTCTTGCTTCTTATAATGTTACACTGAACAAAAAAAAAATACATTTGTTTTTTATGACCCAGGCAAATGACCTGGACATTTCATGAGATTCACCTACTGTACATACAGATTTCATAAACACACACAACACTGATTCGAGTTTAGTTATGCATGATCAGCTGTCAGATACATTGTATGTACTGTCACTTGAAATTATATGTTTGCTGTCATGTCAGCAAACATATAATTACAAGTGACAATACTCATGATTTAAAGACAGACAGTCAGACATTTGTTTTCAGAGCAAAAGTGCTTCTCGAGAAACTCATTCTCCAGGTGAGATCAGCTGAATAATGAAAAATAAATCCATCAGATTCCCAGCCTATATGGGCACTAGACTTGCCTTCCCACTCACAATCTTAGAAGTGTCACTCACAGATCCACAGTGTGCTAACATCTTGCATAATAATACATATCGAGTGACCTCAAAAAGAATTTGGACAGTCTGGTCACACATTAAAAAAAAAGTATTAGCATTACAAAAAAAAAGGTAGCAAAAAAAATAAAAAAAGCGATCGCATTACACTTTTGAAACAGTATTTAACCAACTGGTCTCAAGATGATTTTTAATGGATGTTTGGATTTTTTTCTTTACACTATCTACTATCTTATTAATTTTTATAATTTCATTTAAATATTGTAGCTTAAGTGTCAAAATATTTTGAGCCCACGTTAAAAACAACCGTAAGCTAGACTTTATTCTTTATTCTATATTTATTTTTTATTTGAATTTTCACACTCCGTTTTCTATGAATTTCAGCATGGCCAAACCCATCAGTAAGAGATTCAATTTAGTCTTTTAGTCTTTGATTTCTTTCAAAACAATACTTTGTTTTTTTTTTTACTAATATATTTAGTCACTACCCTAGAGTTTCAACCGAAAGTATTCGGCAGATACCGTGACGTGTTTTGACACTGACTGTAAGGGTTCCCCGGCGTGCATCTGTGTACTGCTGTCTCTTACCTGACTGCCTTCTTTCTGCCAGAACACAGCGGGAGGGGGATTTCCCTTCGTTCCACAAAGAAAAGTGACAGTACGGCCTTGGGCAGAGATCTGATCCCGCGGACGCACCACGATCTGAGGAGGAACTGAAGAGGAGAAAAGAAACTTATGAAGCTGCAGATCCACACACAACAAATCAAGACCCTATAGGGCCTATATGAGCTTCTGGAATGTTCTGCTATCTATATAACTCCTCCAATGTGAGACAATCCTACAGTTACACAGTCTGGCAGTTTTGTTTAGTCTAAACTTGAGTCTCCCAAGGAGAAGAACTGTGAGTGTGTTAGTACTGCTGATGGCATGCAGTAAAGCTATCATAGCTGATATTGTACATAGTGCCACATTCTGGTACCAGTTCTGCACAAGAAGATAAGGTTAGTGTAGAGTGTCTTTACTATGCAAACAGCACTCTGGAGCTATGAAGTCTAGTGAGGTCATGCAGTAACCCTCACTATATTTAGCTGAAAATATGTAACAAAACCAACACTGAACACCTTTACCCATAAACAGTCAGGATTTGCTCTGAAAAGCATGACCAAAACTAATCCACATCACATTTTAGGACTGCTTTGACACAAAGCAGGGCTTTTGAAAACTCAAGTAGGGCTATAACCAAATACATATAACTACTGAAGGCTGAGGTTTCAGTGCTGGTCTTTCTGAGCAGAGAGATGGATATAAAGAGCTTAATTATTATTAAAGTTTTTTCTTCTCTGTGCCTGCAGAGATAATTTAAAGAACATGATAGCACATCTGATGCAGTGCTGAAGAGCCCTTATCTTGTGGGGGATATGCAGGCGTATCGAGAGCAAATATACATTTATATATTAGTAATCTGGCCTCTTTCGCCTAATGTACATTTTCTGTTCATTAATGAGGGTCTGGATATAAATGAGGACCTCTCAAACTCCCAAGAGCATCATTGGGTGGCCAATGGGTTTGTCTCATCTATCTCTCAGTGGATCCATTCCTCCATCTCGTTCACTTTCTCTTTCTCAATCTCTTTGATGAGACCTTGTTGGCTTTTTTTCTGCTGCGGCTGCTTGGTTCTTGCCTTTAGTGTGAGTTTGATCAATGGTTGTTCGTGATGGATGCTAATCTGCTGGTCTTATCTGCCCTGCAGCCATCTATCTACCCAGCAACATCACAAGGCCTTGAACAGTTCCAACCCAGAACCAACACATTTTGTGTGTGTGTGTGTATACTGAATTAAATCACTTAAATCCAATTGAAATGTGTTAAAAATAATGCAATTTTTAAAATGTTCAGGGCTCGACAATAAGCACTGCCCGACGCCCCGGGGCCAGCGTGAACGACGTTCGGGACAGTAGATTTGTCACTTGCCCGATTGGGCCACTGCAGCGTCGTCACGACATTTTATCATTTGCATTTGTTTTTAAGACTTGTTAATTGAAAAAGTACGCGATTAAAACGCGATTAAAAAGCATTTGGGTGCGGAAGACAACTCCTTTCAGTACTCACTTCACACAGAACACAGCCATGCGCGAGTTGCCTGAACGGGCAAATACATACAAAACAAAAGTATGTCAAAATACCCGTCCTGGCAAGTAACTTTGTAGCTTTAACAATGATTAATCTATATTGAATGCATTTAATGAGATGCATTTAAATTAGTGTTAATACGCCAGCGCAGCTAACCAAGGAAACGCTGTATTACTGTACCATAAGCGCCACCTGCTGTCAGAGAGTGAATCTGCGTCTCATTCAGCCCACCTGCTGTTTTTGTTTCATACAGATGTTTTATGAAGCATAATTTCACAAGCTAAAGTCAGGTTATTCTGTTTTTGCTTCAGATTAATATTACAGACAGTCAAATTATACAGTCTAATATAAATCAAACATTGCACTTTTTTTCAATTCATGATTAAAATGCAGTGGTTGCCTCTAATTTCAAATGGCTATGAAAAATCAATGTGCAGTACAGAGCGAAGAATATGCTAATGTTATTTTATATGTGATTTTTCAATTTCTGTACCTGGACATCTACAAACATAAAAACCTAAAGCATCCTTTCATTTCTATTTTTGGGCTATAGGCCTATATTTAATTATACTATTACTTGTAATTTGTTCATTTGTTCTTATTTACTGGCTGTCACTTGTCTTTAATAATGTTTAAACTTTATATTTATGTTTATTTTTGGCTAGGGATTTTTGCTGTGGTATCGAAATTGAAATAGAGAATTGTAAAATCTAAATGGTATCTAAAATATTGGTGTCATATAAGCTTATTTCTTAGAATACAAGATAACATATCAAAAACAATGATAACAGCAACTATTTTATTTTTGTGGCAGGGCCAATGAAAATGTTGACAAGGGCCAGTAGAAAAAATCCTTAGCGTTGATCCCTGAATGTTGCTTGAGACCTGTGTTCAGTTTCGTTCTGAATATCTGTTTTCATACACAAGAAATGTGCCTGAATGAGGTCAAATGAACCCAGAAGAGTTAAGACTTACTAGTCGATTTGTACTCAAAAATATGTAGTCTTGCATATTTTTCCCACTTATCTGTCTTTTTTTGCGGATGGATGGATGGATGTTCAGTATATTCCACTTCCTGTCATTTCAATTCAACTTCCTGTGAGGTGTGGCCATTTCAATTCAAATTCTCACTCATCGATTGAAAGGAAGCCAATTCTTCTGTTTTGAATTGTGCCCAACCCTGATACTTTAGGAATATTAGTTCCCATATTAGTAGAGGATGCTACATGATAGATGGGGTTTGGAATTTTAGCGTCGACGGTGGAATATAGACTAAACTGATGATCAGCCTTCAGTTGTTGGAGCTGGGCTGGGCTGATGGGTATTGATTATTTCCGTGCTATTGCCCTTTATCAGATGCCTGTGAATGTGCAATGCTGTCACCTTTAACCTTCACCGGCTAATTGATTTCTCATCCTCCTTCCCACTCCTGTGCATTTCACACACGATTAGAGTGACGCGTCAGCTCTGACAACACGCATTTATACTCAAGAAGGTCTTTCTCCTTTAGCTCACCTTAAATTTCCCACTAATTCATCAAGCTGAAGGGTTGATAGCGTTTGTACCTTCCCTACTAATGCGCCTAACAAACTGAACTCTATTTGTCTCACGATCAACCTCAATCACTCTTTTATTTCACCCCACCCCACTGGCTTAGTCTCTCCTTATTCTATTTCTTTTTGTCTCTTTCATTACAAAAGTTAAATACAATCCAAAAGATGCAATCTGCATCAATGCAGCTGTCTCAGATCAATTTTCTGATTGGCTCCCTGCCTGCCTGCTGGCTTTTTCTCGTAGACTCTGTCGTTGAACGTAGGTTGCATCACAGCTTGGAGGCGACAGGCATGTTGAAACAGAACAAGGCCCAATAGGGAGCCTGGCCACAGAGGTCATTGAGGTTGCTGTTCAGAGGTCAAGCAGGAGCCATATCGCTGACCCTGGAGGTCATATCTGAAACACATCCCTTGTCGCTATAATTTGGGACACTAGTATAGAGAGACCTCAAAGCAAACTGGAGAGGTAATGATACCAATTTCCAATTCCCTTTGCATTATTGACTGTATTTCTAACCTGGGCTGAAGCAAGGACTGAAATATTGACTTAATGATATGTAATACTTCTCTCTCAAAATATACAAAAATGAATATATATGACTGTGAATATATATGGGGGAAATGAGATGTTACTGAAACACACGCTGTCTCAAGGGATTTCACTCTAAAAATATGTAGCAACAAGAAGTGAAAGCAACTAACAGAATGTGCCTTAGGCTGTGTTAAATAATTACCAGTTAAAACAACATTACAGAAACAGCATGGAGTTTTGAGAGAATGGAGGTGTCATATGCATGCTAATGTGGTATGACAGGGAGAAGATTTAGGGAAAGGATTTAAAAATATACATAATACCTCTACCACCACCAAAAAGGCCACGCTTTTCAAAGACAAATCAAGTGGATGAGAATGCCAGCTCTTTGAAATATGGGCCAAATAATATATATAATATAATAAAAATAATAACTTTGCAAATGAATATATATATATATATACAGTGGGTACGGAAAGTATTCAGACCCTCTTAAATTTTTCACTCTTTGTTATATTGCAGCCATTTGCTAAAATCATTTAAGTACATTTTTTTTCCCCATATTGACAGAAAAACACAGAATTGTTGACATTTTTGCAGATTTATTAAAAAAGAAAAACTGAAATATCACATGGTCCTAAGTATTCAGACCCTTTGCTCAGTATTTAGTAGAAGCACCCTTTTGATCTAATACAGCCATGAGTCTTTTTGGGAAAGATGCAACAAGTTTGTCACACCTGGATTTGGGGATCCTCTGCCATCCCTCCTTGCAGATCCTCTCCAGTTCGGTCAGGTTGGATGGTAAACGTTGGTGAACAGCCATTTTTAGGTCTCTCCAGAGATGCTCAATTGGGTTTAAGTCAGGGCTCTGCTCGCTCTCTCTCTCTCTCTCTCTATATATATAAAACAACAATGCTACAACTATTACTACTACTACTACTAATAGAAGTACCATATTTTCAGTTAAATAAAAAAAAATATTGATATTTTCAAGTACTGAATAAAATACACAGAAATTAATACTTTAAGTAAGGGCACAATAAATTGATCAAAAGTGTAATGATAATAATAATAATAACAAAATAATGTTACAAAAATAATAATGTTAACAAAATAATATTTATAAAATTGGTTGTTGTTAATATTATTGCCAGGGATAAAAATTCATAAAGTCAACTGTGATTTCCTAGTTTAAGTCTCTTCTTCAAAATGGCACAGATGATAGAAACAATAACATAAACAAATATTTACTACTGCTACTATAATAATAATACTAGTAATACTAACTTTATTTTATTATTAAATTATTATCAGGGATAAACATTCATTTATCTTCTAAAGTTAGATAGGGAGAGAAAAAACATAACTGCTCAGCCATAAAATCAACTACAACTATTCCAAATTATAGATAGAATGCCATCTGTTAAGATATCTATAAGTCTTTCTGGACATCTCTTCCTCGAAGTATCACAGATGGTGTATTTAACAGAATAGCAGTAGACAGAGCTGTGAAGGTGCCACACTGGCTGGCTGGCTAGTGACAGGTCAAAAGTGTCAGCCACTCACATAGGCTAAACAAAAGTGCTGAAGCTAAAAATTATTCATGGAACTTCATTTCCTCCCAAGATGGACCACAACACGCGCAAGGATCCGACACCTTCACGCTCCCTCTGGGAGAGTTAGTGGTTAGTGAATACACAGCCACAAACTCATAAGCAGATTCATCGCCAACAAAACGTGTCTTCAAACATTGCGTCTATCCCCAGAGGGACTTGCCATGACAGGCAGTTGTCAGCGTCGAACAGTGAAGCAGACAGAAAGTGTGGAAGGGCCATGCTTCAGTGCTCAGCGCTGCAATTAAACCCCCCTACACGCAATTAATACAGTCTTTAGAGTGTAACCGATTAAACGCTTTACAGCATTGCAGGTTATCTACACCAATACAGGGCATATGTTTTCAATGCCTAGCTGAGCAGCCGTTTCTGTCCGGCAATACCTGCCAAATTCATACGCTGTATATTTACTGCATAATCAAAACGAGAGCGTCATCTGCATAAATGTGGTTTCTCAGAGAGCTTGTGCTGTTTTAAATACTCCCCCTTGAGGATACAGTAATATGCATGGGCTAAGATCAGTCCTGTCAGAGTTTGGAATAGGACCCACTTTTTTTTAGGACAGCTTAAAATGAGCACAGTTGGAGAAGCGCCTCAGTGCATTGGGATTAATCTGGTGTAAATCACTGCTACATGGGTTTATTTCATATTTATTGTCTCAGCTCTTAGACATGCAAATGAAGAGGGCAGTTGAGGAAACATGCCGTGGATTATTTCATGACGCTGTGCAAATGATGAAACGAATCCATCATCTTCAGTGGAAAGAAGACAGAATCTCTTCCTGTTTCTCCCTCGTACAGAGTCTAACTAATCTAACCCAGTGTGTATTAAACGTCTGGCTTTTCAACTGAATACAGAATGTTCTGACATACTTATCTGGCTTAGAAGCCTAAAACTAAGTTAATTTTATAACTGTTGCAAAACCCAAAATCTAGCTTTTCACTGTCTACATAGGCATCTACTTTTAAGAATGTGAAAAACTCAAGTTGATTTCAATAGTCTAGCATGTTGCTAACAACTTGATGCTCTGATAGGCACAAAGAAATTGCATAGACACAAATATTAAGTATTTTATTTTCAATTAGATAACCTCTTTTGTATTGATATTTTCCAGTACTGAATAAAATACACTTGAAAAGGCTAATTACAATGCTTTCTGGGATTGCCTTGTACACTAATGTTCAGAAGAAATTAATACTTGTTTTTAAGAAATTAATACTTTTTTAAAGCAAGGACATGTTAAATTGATCAAAAGTGAAAGACTTTTACATTGATGCAAAAAAATTATATTTCATATAAATTCTTTCTATTATATTTATTAATGAATAAATGTATCACAGTTTCCACAAAACTATTAAACAGCATTTATCAATATTTTCAACATTGATAATAATAAGAATTGTTATTTGAGCACCAAATCAGCATATTAAAATGATCTCTGAAGGATCATGTAACACTGAAGTATGGAGTAACTGCTGCTGAAAATTCAGCATTTCCTAAAAAATTAATAAATTACATTTTAATATATATTAAAATAGGAAACAGCAAAGCCAACTCAAATTATAATAATTATAATATTATAATTATAATAATAGCATTCAATTCTAAACTACTATTTTTACTGTATTTTTGCTCAAATAAATGCAGCCTTCGTAAGCATAAAAGACATGATGGATGACCCCTTTAATAGTGAGAATTGGTCCCTATACTAAAGTGTTACCAAATCATCAAATTCTACAGAGAATCTTCCTAAAACTGGAAATATGTTTTTTATTTTTTAAAGACTTGCCTTGAGCTATTTATAACAAATCTCTGAGCAATACAATTTTCCTTTAGGTACTGTTTGCAACAGCTTTGACATTGACTTCTTTGCCTAAAAATGTTGCCTAGGTGGGCAGCTCACTAGGTTTTGTATGATATTCTTTGTCAGGCTAAACAAAAAAATACCACAAAAACTGTTTGAGTAGCTCTAAAAGTAAATTTCCCAAACTTCCATTTAAATGTAACTCATCCAAGACACAACTAACAAAAGGGAAAATAAAAGCACCAAAGACTCAAGTCGGGTTGTATGAAAACTACCACCCTGCAGGGAACGGTTTCCTTTTACCCCCTTTAAAAAAAAGAGTAGTACGCCCTTGCTTGCCTCTGAAAACATGTTCTTTCTTTCATTCTGTCTGTCTGTCTGTCGGTCTGTCTGGCTAACACTGAAGTGCTCCGTCAGCATCAGATATAGTTGTTCCCACTTGTGAAAAAGCAGTGTTTTTCCTTGACAGAAATAACATATCTGGTCATTACTTCTCGGTCACATGTACTCCTCATTGTGCCTTAAGTTAAATACAGCTCTCGCAAGAAAAACAAAGTAAGTGGTATAAAATTTGATTTCTAAAAAAGCCAAAAGTGAGAGTGTTTATTTTATGCTATTTATGAACACTTTTAAGGGTAAAACGATTGTAGGCTTGGTGACTCCGCAGGGCTTCAAAGCCAAACCCAAGAGGTTTCTGCTGACAATATGGAGTTGTTTTAACTAACTGACCGGCCCACACAGCACAAAACCATTGCGGAAAAAAATCAGTTCCAGATCCCTCAGATCTTCTAGACCTCACATCCACTGATGCATTATGGGCACTACAGCGGTAATGTTCAAGCTTTGGAGCAGACGACCTCTTATTCAGTGTCTCTGTAATTTGATCACGCTTTTCTCATAGTCTGGAGTGAAAGGACAGAGGTCACTCCTGCACTGCGCTAGATAATGAATTTGTAACTCTCCTCAGTAAAGAACATCAAGAGCAGTCAAAAGACAGTCACACTTCAAAAAGCCTCTGAAGTTTCAAATATCTGCATTTTCTATATCATTTGAAAACCAGTATCACTGCTCAGCGTATCTGAGTTAATGAGCTGCACTAGAATAGACACTCATTACTTCTGTATGTAGAGGGATAGTTCAATAGGGTTCCCAATAGGGTTCAGTGTTGTTTTGGACCACATTGATTTTCACTTAATGGACAAAAACAGTTTTTTCAAAATGCCTTCTTTTGTGTTTTGCAGAAGAAGGACATGACATGATGACATGAGGGTGAATAAATAACAATTTTCATATTTGTGAACCGTCCCTTTAAGTAGAATACTTAGGCACAAATTAATGGCCAGCGCAGGGTCTTAACCCTGTCACAAGCAATCACAGCCTCCAAAACATGTGACGCACAACCACACGCATGCGGAGAAATGAAATGGAATGGTACTTACGAGATGGGCCCACTATAATGGAGGTGAGGGTGGAGAGAGAGAGAGAGACAAAAAAAATGGATAAAAATGAGATGAGTGGACTGGAAAGTTGGATTTTGTTTTGTATTTAGAACATGAAAGAAAAAAATAGTCTGACTGATTAATGAAACTCAAGTGGGATGAAACAACAACAGGAGGCAGTGACAGGAAAAGGAGATGAGGAGGAAGTGATGGGAGAAAC
Organism: Sinocyclocheilus grahami; assembly: GCF_001515645.1. Classification (NCBI taxonomy): domain Eukaryota; kingdom Metazoa; phylum Chordata; class Actinopteri; order Cypriniformes; family Cyprinidae; genus Sinocyclocheilus; species Sinocyclocheilus grahami. The sequence goes on from NW_015505211.1 coordinate 2,573,353, forward strand.
TAAATGATGTTTCGTCCATGTCATGTTGGAATTACCATAATTACAAGATGACTCTGAGCTGTTGACATCCTTGGACTCACAAAAATATTTGTTTCTATGACAACACTCATAACGCTATGCATGTGCACTTTTGTGGTTGATGGAATATGTTTAATTTTTAAAAACACTTCCATATATAAACATAATACTTATTATAAATACTTTCATATGTTAATACACTGAACAAAATTATAAACGCAACACTTTTGTTTTTGCCCCCATTTGTCATGAGCTGAACTCAAAGATCTAAGACTTTTTCTATGTACACAAAAGGCCTATTTCTCTCAAATATTGTTCACAGATCTGTCTAAATCTGTGTTAGTGAGCACTTCTCCTTTACCGAGATAATCCATCCACCTCACAGGTGTGGCATATCAAGATGCTGATTAGACAGCATGATTATTGCACAGGTGTGCCTTAGGCTGGCCACAATAAAAGGCCACTCTAAAATGTGCAGTTTTATCACACAGAACAATGCCACAGATGTCGCAAGTTTTGAGGGAGCGCGCAATTGGCATGCTGACTGCAGGAATGTCCACCAGAGCTGTTGCCCGTGAATTGAATGTTCATTTCTCTACCATAAGCCGTCTCCAACGGCGTTTCAGAGAATTTGGCAGTACATCCAACCGGCCTCTCAACCGTAACCACACCAGCCCAGGACCTCCACATTCAGCATCTTCACCTCCAAGATCGTCTGAGACCAGCCACCCGGACAGCTGCTGCCTACAATCGGTTTGTATAACCAAAGAATTTCTGCACAAACTGTCAGAAACCGCTCATCTGCATGTTCGTCGTCCTCATCGGGGTCTCGACCTGACTGCAGTTCATCGTCGTAACCGACTTGAGTGGGCAAATGCTCACATTCAATGGCATTTTATTGATGGCATTTTGAATGCACAGACATACCGTGACGAGATCCTGAGGCCCATTGTTGTGCCATTCATCCACGACCATCACCTCATGTTGTAGCATGATAATGCACGGCCCCATGTTGCAAGGATCTGTACACAATTCCTGGAAGCTGAAAACATCCCAGTTCTTGCATGGCCAGCATACTCACCGGACATGTCATCCATCATGTTTGGGATGCTCTGGATAGGCGTATACAACAGCGTGTTGAAGTTCCTGCCAATATCCAGCAACTTCACACAGCCATTGAAGAGGAGTGGACCAACATTCCACAGGCCACAGGCAAAAACAAAAGTGTTGCGTTTATAATTTTGTTCAGTGTATAATACTTACTAAAATACTTAAATATAATATCATATATAATACATATAATACAATAATTTAATTTTTTATTTGACATTATATTTGCAATCTATTATTTTTTACAAAATCCTGAAGATCAAAGCACACAATAAGCAACACTGGTTACAATAAAAATGTAGATGTTTGTAAGTACTTTCAACTTTCAACTCAATTATACAGCCATTTTGGTTGTTTCTACATGATATTAAAATAAATAAAAAAGTGTAGAAGTCAGAGCTTTCAAAGCAAAATAACAACTAGTAATTTTGAGTTTCGACAAAAACATGAACAGTTTCGCAGTTGGAAAACTCAAAACTATGCTAATTCCAACATGACATGAACAAGAATGAACTCATGTTATAGATTCCTTCTGTCTGACAGTGAAGCCTATAATGTTTCTACAAAGCTGTACTAATAATATTTCCGTTTCACTCACACGTTGAATCATCTTCCATCAGCTGTCAGGTGAAATCATTCACAGCAAGTGTGCTGCTATAAACATCTATTAAGTGTGTGGAATATTCTTAATGCGTGCATGTTCCCAAGCCCACAGTCATGTTTTATGAAGCAAGATATGCCTGTAACCAGATGGAATTATGTTAATCGCATCTGGCAGCTTTAAAGAAATGGCTGTTGCCATAGCACTTCACTCCTGTAATCAGCAAAATGCAAGGCCAGCATGTGTGTGTGGGTTCGGGCTAATACAATTCAGACTCGGTTGAGTGTGTGTGAGAAAGATGCTATAGTCAGAGAGAAGAATATAATAGAATTATTGTCAAATCCGTCAGATGTGCTGCTGTGTGGACGTGTATATGCATGTGTATGTGTGTGTGTGTGTGTGTGTGTGTGTGTGTGTGTGAGTGTGTTTGAGAGAGAGTTACTGAGCTAAGCAGCATTTGTGCATCTGCACAGTTGTTGTAACTCACCGTGGACCTGAAGTGTTCCGGATGCTTCGGCTTTGCCCACGCTGTTCTCCGATAAACAGGTGTACGAGCCTTCATCTTCAGCCTTCACCTGAGTAAGACGCAGGCTGTTTTCGGCACGGATCTCAAACCTGCCAGGAAATACACACATACACACACAACAAGTTATTGACTAGTTTTTGCCTATAAACTGAGTCCCACCGTTCTCCGTCAGCTATATCAGCAAAGTTTCGCTATATTGGATTTTAGTGCTGTAACACTTCAGTGTGATTGACATCTGCTGCTAACAGTGTTCCATGAGATTTTAACTTTTATATACATATATTTAACTTTTATATACTATTTCCCAAAATAATTAATAAAAATATATAGAAGTAAAAAATATAAAATATATTAAGTAATGATTTGCTATATATATATATATATATATATATATATATATATATATATAAATAAATATATATATATAAACAATATTAAACATTTTAATTGAATTCTTTTATCAAATTATATTTATATAATATTTATATAATACATTAAAATGATTATTATTAGTAGTAGTATTACTAGCATTATGCATATATTCAATATAAAATAATTAGTAATTGTTTTTTTTTTATTCATTAATTTTTGTCTTTTATCACATTGCTGAAGCCACCATTTTATTGCTTGTGATTGAGTCTCACCTTCCCCGAGGCAGTTCTCCTTCCTCTTTCCTCCAGCGTATGGTGGGAGTGGGGTCTCCCTGAACCTCACACTGAAAATCCACTGTGTCATCGGCAAGGACCACCTGATTCACAGGTCTGCGTACAAACATGGGCCGCTCTACCGGAGAAAGAATTTCCAGAGACATCAATGTGAGAGAGAAAGAGAGAAAATGAAAGATACAGCATAAAGTAGAATTACAAACCTACCAAACACTACAAGCTCAGCAGGGTCACTGTCCTTCTCTCCAACCATATTAGTGCCGACACACACATACATTCCTGCATCGCTCTTCCTTGTGTTTGAGATCATCAGCTTTCCTCCACGGATCTGTAAGAGAAAAGCACACCAAGATCTGTCAGGGGTACGCATTTATAAAACATCTAAGAGAAAAAGACACTAAAAACTGAGTTGGTCCCCATAGGAAGTCAAACATGCTGTGATGTTTTATGAACATGGTTTCTGGGCTCTGGAAAAACGTAAATACTAAAGCAAAAGCCAGTTTGGTTGTTTATGAAACACTTGACACAGAGAGGACGGCCAAACTGATACATTTAGTAAAAGTGCTTTAATAACCCATTTAGTCGAGTGGCTGATAAGAGAGTCATAGAACGGACAAAAAGAAAGAGAGACACACAAACAAAGGGACGGTGTTGTAATGTTGAGAGAACACAGAGAGATATAGAAATATAAATTCCTATTTTTTAGTTTGTGCATGTTTTTTTTTAGTTATTAAGAGTAATGTCCTCTCTGAAATTCTTCCTTTGTTTTTCAAAATGTTACCATACATATGTTTTTGCTTCTATTCAAAACTGATTTGTTTCCACGCTTTGTCAATATTAGATGGAAAAAAATAATAAAGTACATTGAAATTGAGATTCGTTCTAGAGTCAATAAAAATTTTATCTTTACTCTTTAATATTTGAAGTCTTCAGTGTCACATGATCCTTCAGATATGATTACTTTGTGCTCAAGAAACATTTCTTATCATTATTATCACCAATGTTGAAAACATTGTGCTGCTTAATATTTTTGTGGAAACCATGATGTCTATTTTTTTAGGATTCTTTGATGAATAGAACAAGAATGGTATTTATTTGACACGTAGGCCTATTTGAAAATGTATAGAAAGAAAGAAAAAGAGATAAGAGAAATTAGGACATTCACCGTTATCCTCTCGTCCTTGTCGTTCACTTTCACATTGTTCCTCTTCCAGGAGATAGTGGGTTCTGGGTGGCCTCGTGGAGGGATGCACTCCATCACTGCCGGCTCCCCTGCTGCCACCACCACGTCACTGGGGGTCTGTCGGAAATCATCCCGGAGAACTGAAGAAACCGGGAGAAAAGACTAAAATGATCAGCAACCGGGATTGACGATCACTATAATATCACAATATAATAACTCCACAAACAGCTACACTTTATTGTGCTATGCAGCAACATTTTGGGATATTAGTTTATCGCTTTGCAATCATTTTGTTAGTTGGCTTTCCTAGTTTAATTTGTTTGCAATGTTGTCCTGTTCTCCCCCTGGTTTTAATTTGCTCATTGTCCATGTCAGCCTAATAAATAATGCATCGTTTCCTCACATTATTATGAATAATTAAATCAGTTAGACACTGGCAAAACCACCCTTTTTTGTTACTGATACTGGCAAAAAAAAGTCACAAACAGAACACAAGAATGACAGTGTGAGCAAAAACACATACAGTGCATGCAAACACAAAAATGGCAACGTAGGCAATAACCAGCAGCACAAATATCCTTCAATCGACCTTCCTGCACCTTTGTGGCTGATGATATCAGTTCCTCCTCTCAATCTGGATTTCCATTTTATTGCCATTTATCAGATTCCTTAGTGCCAGCACTGCCAATACTTTAAACTGACCAGTGCTTTATCAGCCCCTCTAAATCGTTCTGCAGCTGCACGTTTCCAATTGGTGTTTGTGGCCGAGAGCGAAAGGTCTGCATTCAGATAGAGCGGATGAAGTGGAAGGCTTTCGATATTGTGCTGGATCAGATCCAAAAATGAACCAATCTACGGCTCTCTCACTCAGAACACAATATCCAGAGCTCAGACAGCAAATAAATCCACTGAAATAGGACCCTGTTTTAGTCGGCAAGCCATGAGAGAAGGAAATTTAAAAGTTCCCTTTATAGCCAGAGGGAACAGACTGAACTCGAACACTAAAACAGGCAGCAGACACTAAATAGTGCCTGAAGAAATTCTGCTAGCAAAATCCTATTGTATTTTTTTCATATCTTGATAAATCAGCAATTTCACCTTTCCTTTTTTTCATTCACTAATAATTGCTTTTTGCTTATTCACACAGAAATAGTTTTCATTTCAATTTCTGTCAGCTTCACAAAGGGAACAATTTATAGAAATTCGTTTCTATTCAAAAATATTTAATTTAGAATATTTTCACAATTGTATATCCCATAATTCTATTTTTCTTGCAAAAAAAGTTAGAATTCTGAGTTTATATCTCGTAATTCTGACTTTTTTCTTTCAATTCTGTCTGAATTGTGAGTAAAAGTTGCAATAACCTTTATTTTTATCCTGTGGTGGAAGCAAGCTTCCATAGAAATTTTTCATCCTCTTTCTTTATTGATGAATTATTCTAAATGAGGGGGGCGTGCGCCTGCTGTTGGTGATTAGCATAAGACACGCCCATCTCCATATAAAGGTTTACCGCACAACCTCTCAACTCTACAAATTTATCTCAAGGCCAATAGAAACACAAAGCATTTTCATATGGAACATTTTTATTCAAAATGTATCCAAGACGTTTAATACACATCATTTTTCTTACTCTGAAATAAGAAAGACTATTAAATTTCTAATAGACATACTGTGTCTGTGTGTGTGTGGTTTTTTTTTTATTGAAAAGACTCAAATACTGCGATGGATGGATGAATAAATAAATAAATACATAAGTACTACACAGCTGCTCTAGCATCTCTAGGCTATACAAGGTGTTTAAATACATTTCTCTTATTTTTAGCAAATGTACTTTCCATCCTTTCCCGTTCTCTTTTTCTCTTGACTGACCTGAACCTCTCCAAATTCTGTAATCCAATCAAACTGACAGAGGTCTCATAACAGTCCGAAGGCAGTCATTTCTCTCTTCCCATCCATCTTTTTTCACGCTCTCGCTCAACCTGAACACTTCACACGTCTCCTCAAAATCACACAATCTGAAAAGTTTGAGGGCTGAGAGAACTTTTTTGTTACAGCTGAAACCGGCATATCAGAAGTATTACATCAACTTTCTGAACGCTTCCTAACATAAAGGCAGATTTCTGAAGCTGCGGAGGTTGAGCTTTATGCCATAATTTGTACATCAAGCCCTAACAATGATTAATTAATTACAGAGAGATGATGGGGTACAAATTTTGCATATTAAACCAGTCCAAGTGGTGGTATCTCAATTCTAGACAGCACTGGTGGGTTTAACACAGATCTAGTATGTGTGAAATTTGTATCTGCAAAAATAATTCACAATAATAACTTTGTAACACTTCAAGCCATTAACTGAATATAATTTTTTTTTTTTAATCTTTGAAAATTATTCAGGTCAAACCATATCTATTGTATATAACAACAAATTAAACATGTTCACAGTCCCACTGTCCTTAAAATTATCCCATTACAAATTAGCATTTTAAGATAAATGTGTATGAGTGTTATGAATACTCTCCTAAATGCAAGACATTAGTCTTATCTGCCAAAATTGATCATTGTCATGCACATAATAGATCGACGGCCCCACAGTCAAGGTTTGCGGCTTGGGGACACCGTCTGTCCTTCAGCAGTGAGAGTTTGATGCTATCTCAAGGTCCCTAATACCTCTTGATGAGCAGAGGAACTGGAGTGTTTCTGCGGTGGGTCCTCGAGATTAGAGTCACAAATCGCTCTAGAGGCGCTATGGATCGATATAATGCAAGATTTATTATGGCCGAAACTGATTGAAAAGCCACACATGGACAAAAAAACAGCCTGACACCAGTTGCAATCAAATTTGTTTTTGACTATTAATTACGGGTGAGAATTAATTGTTGCATAGGATGTGTTTACGTGGGCGTAAGTGAATCAGCGTGTACGCTTTCACTTTAGGATGGATAATGTACAGCCATTACGTCTAAATTACTGCGCTAATGTCGCTACAATGTCATCTAGGCGGGCGGGAGAGTTTGGTTTGATGAATGAAGCTCTCCGAGCATGTGCTAGTGAATATATATTGTTGATGAATCTAAAGCAGGACAACAGAACAGGCAGATATTAGCGTTAGCTATTTGGGTGCCCCTCTTTGCACCTCTAATGGATGTCTGTCAGCTGCTGCTGTTTTAATTTCCTTCCCTTCAAATGTATGCGATGGAGTGGCGTCAAGCTTTAATATACATTACACTTCATGAGGATGTCATGGTGAATGATGGTGGCATTCCTGCTTGACAAACATGAGTATAATTGGATGTCTACTGACGTAGCATTTTAAAATAGGAAAAAAACGTGTTTCATTTTTTTTTCCCGTCGTCCACAACGAGTTCCGTCACATCTGTGACACTGGCCAATAGAAGCACAGAAGCGCCTTCGTACATGGTTTGAAACAAGCCTGATATGGAAAAGAGAAAATGGAATTTTACAATAGAGGAAATGTTCGTGGAGCTATGGCAACAATACTCCTGCATTTAAAAAAAAGTCAAATAAAAATTATTTTACCTCCGTTCTCTTTGACAGTCCATACTGTCCTCTTCATGTAATCCAGATTTGTGTCCATTGTCAGGTTTGCTTTCTTATTTGGGCTTTTCTGATTACAAGACAGGGCAAAACACGCTGTTTGCTAGCCATCGTTTGTTTAATCTCTCTGTCTAGTCCCACCGTATCAATGACAACACGCACGTCGTTAAAGATGGCAAGCGATAGCCTGACATGTTTCTTGTTCACGACACAACAAGATTTTAGGAGTCAAAATCGCATAATCTGACACATTGACTGTCGTAACCGACAAAAAAAATGATGTAGTCTGAACCGGGCTTTAGTTTACTAGCAGTTTTTTTCCCCCTTTATTTGCAAGAAGAGCAACAACAACATCTCGATATTAATCGATTCTCATTTTTACGGGACGATATCGATTCTTAAATCCCAAGAATCGATTAGTCTAGCCTGTTTTCAGTTAATGGACAGAACGTTGAAGGGCACTTCCCATCCAATATATCAGCAGTTTTTTTCCCTTTATTTGCAAGAAGAGCAACAACAACATACAAAAAAGCACATGAATAATAGTCATCTTCGGAGGAGTCGTAGTAAAACAATCATACAGTCGAGAGCAAAGCAATTGCCAGGAAAAGACAAAAATAGTAATGATAGTAGTAATAAAAAATAAAATAAAATACATACAGTTCAAGGCACTGAGTAATATCCATGTTCATCTCAATTCGATCCATGTAATGCCACTCAGTCCGTTCTTCAGTGTCCAACTCAAACTGTCTCCCAAGTTAGCTCCCAAGTGGGAGAGAAAAGGGATCCAAGTTTTGTAAAACTGAAATGGTTTGTATTTAAGGAAAAAAAAACCTCAAGGCTTCAAATGGCACAATGTCCAATACACTCTTAGTCTTAGTCTTTCAGCAGTATGGTGACCCATACTCGGAATTAGTGCTCTGCATTTATCCCATCCAAAGTGCACACACAGCAGTGAATACACACACACCGTGAACACACACCCGGAGCAGTGGGCAGCCTTTTTTTTTTTGCTGCGGCGCCCGGGGAGCAGTTGGGGGTTCGGTGACTTGCTCAAGGGCACCTCAGTCGTGGTATTGAAGTACAATCCCTTCCAGTACGAGACTCGAACCCACAACCTTTGGGTTACGAGTCCAACTCTCTAACCATTAGGCCACGACTTCCCCTTGATGTATGCAGACGTATGCAGCATCTGGCAGTAAATAATGACATTTTGAGCAGCTGGATCTTGGAAGATCTCCAGGTGTTATATGATCCCTTTATTTGCAAGAAGAGCAACAACAACATACAAAAAAGCACATGAATAATAGTCATCTTCGGAGGAGTCGTAGTAAAACAATCATACAGTCGAGAGCAAAGCAATTGCCAGGAAGGAAAAGACAAAAATAGTAATGATAGTAGTAATAAAAAATAAAATAAAATACATACAGTTCAAGGCACCGAGTAATATCCATGTTCATCTCAATTCGATCCATGTAATGCCACTCAGTCCGTTCTTCAGTGTCCAACTCAAACTGTCTCCCAAGTTAGCTCCCAAGTGGGAGAGAAAAGGGATCCAAGTTTTGTAAAACTGAAATGGTTTGTATTTAAGGAAAAAAAAACCTCAAGGCTTCAAATGGCACAATGTCCAATACACTCTTAGTCTTAGTCTTTCAGCAGTATGGTGACCCATACTCGGAATTAGTGCTCTGCATTTATCCCATCCAAAGTGCACACACAGCAGTGAATACACACACACCGTGAACACACACCCGGAGCAGTGGGCAGCCTTTTTTTTTTTGCTGCGGCGCCCGGGGAGCAGTTGGGGGTTCGGTGACTTGCTCAAGGGCACCTCAGTCGTGGTATTGAAGTACAATCCCTTCCAGTACGAGACTCGAACCCACAACCTTTGGGTTACGAGTCCAACTCTCTAACCATTAGGCCACGACTTCCCCTTGATGTATGCAGACGTATGCAGCATCTGGCAGTAAATAATGACATTTTGAGCAGCTGGATCTTGGAAGATCTCCAGGTGTTATATGAAAGAATCCCTAAAATACAGACCAGTGGGGCAAGGTCCAGAGAGATTCCCAAATTGTTATGTCTATGATGCTTTTAAGAAACAGCATACAAACACATATACGTGTGATCAAACATCAGTAGAATTTAATATTATGCTCAACATAACAATATATCTACAGCTATAAAAGCTATAAAATATATATATATATATATATATATATAAAACCCTTAATCATGGCAAAATAACTGTTCTGCGTGTCCTCTTATGGCTTATTGCTTTATTAGATGCCAAAACAACATCAGTAATGTTTTCAAAGCAAGTCTTAAACATCTTCACAAGATTTTAGTCAGCAGGTCACTGAGCATTAGTCGAATCTATTTGAGCAAGTTTGAATCCCTGGCCCTACCTGCAGCTTTAATTAACCCCCATGAACCGGTCCCGAAACACACTGTATGTGAGCTTTCAACTAATTAATTTCCACACACACGCACTCACATGCATATAAACAGCATTGAAGAGGAGAGTCCTGTGGGCTTATGGACATCTAATGTTGCCCTGTCAAGTCAACAGCAGATCCAGTTCCCCTGAGAAAAGCGCCCACGGATCAGAGGGAAAATGAAGTTCTCGTGAACTTTCCCATTCTTGCCACAAATACGGCTTCTAGCAAACAAGCAATCTCACTATAATTATTAGATGTGCTTGCTAAGCCAATAAAAAGTAAGTATCATCTTCTCTTGTTCCTATCTTGACAATCATGACCTTAAGATAATGTACAAATGACTCTTTAACAGGTGGGAAAGGGTATATTTTTAAACTAGTCCTGGACCATATCTGACCAAGAGAGCTTCTATAAACCCTGATTAGACTGCCAATTACCCATAAACCCTAGGGATGAAGGCTTAGGACTATGACCTTCGACCCCTTATGTCGGCCTCGGGGGTGGGGGGGGGGATTCTCTCCATCTTTCTATCTTCTCTGAAAACAAAGTCAGTGTAATCCTACTCGTGAGCGCTGCAGTCAACTTCAATTACCTCCCTCGGCTGCCACTAAAGCTGCATTCTGTGGGGCATGGCTAATGAATCCCCCGACTCGCAACCTTTCCCCTCTCAAAAATCAATTCTTCATCCCCACTCCTTCATTAATTTTAAAGTCGGATCTCTGACATTGTAAGGTATCCCTGAAACCCACCAGCATACGACTCTGCTGGGGGCTTTCACTTGCACCCAATGCAGCTGTCTATAGAGTCTGTTTGTTTGAGTCACTCACTAAGCGGCAGGTGAAAAGCTTTACGAAATTAATTTAAAAGCGGAGACTGGTCTGTTTGAGGTCTTTTTCAGCATTACAACCAGTCTGGATTGCTGAAATGTGCATTTAAAGTAGCTCTAAACATGACCACAGGCTGTCTTTATGTTTTTCGAGACCTTTTTCAGCTTCAACAAAGCAGAAATTTTGACTAAACACACGAATGCATCCACTTAGCAATCACTCACACCTAATGAAACGGTATAGCGTAAAGTGTGATCAGGCACTCAAAAGCATGTTACTTTGTTGCCTGAAAGCATGTGTGTTTTACGAGCCCTCATGAATGAAATCTAATATTCAAATGTACGAGGAGAAATGACAAATGGCTCTCTCTCAGTGATGAAAGGTTTACGTTCACAGGGGCGCTTTCAGCATTTGAGTTGGTTATCTGTCAATCTGTCCTCTCTTCATGAAGCGATCCGTCACATGCTCAGACATACACATAGAAAAGCGCCTGCTGAAGACGGCTTCATTGAAGCAGACATGGGCTGTAATCTCAGCGCATGATCATTACGAGGCATTAATCTTATTAAATTCGGGTCAGGAAATCATGAACTGTGTCAATATCACTTTTACAAACTCTAATCCATGTGCCTTGATATTAAAAATCTGCACCACTCCCTCCAAGGTGAATTTGATTTACGAATGGACAGGTGCCCAATGATGCATCTTACATGTTTATGATTTCATACTATTTAATTACTCTCACTCTATTCGCTTCAAATTCAAGCTATGTGTGTTTAGCATGCATAATCAGGTGAACAGGTGGTAGCTGACTGGCAGGCTATTGATTTATCTGACTGATGAAGTATAATGCTAATCATTATCTGCGTGTGTGGACATATGGAGAGCTTTAGGCCTGTCCGCTGGCCCCTCAACCCTCTCATCTTCTTTAAATGGCCACATTTGTCCTCCAGCCCCCTGGATGTCCACTTATCCACAACAGACCACCCCTGACCACCCTAGACCAAAGAAGGCCTGAGGCAGGAAAAGGAAAAAAAAACCTTTCACTCAGACAGACACCCACCACCACTAAAAAAAAAGCCCTGGGGGACTCTTGGTTTTTTAAAGAAGTCTTTTATACTCATCAAGGCTGCATTTATTTAATCATAAATACTGTAAAAACAGTAATATTTTGAAATATTATTACAATTTAAAATAGTTGTTTTCTGTATTAATATTTTTAAAATGTAATTTATCCCTGTGATAGCAAAGTTGAATTTATTCAGCCATTACTCCAGTTTTCAGTGTCAAATGATCCTTCACAGATTTTTCTAATATGCTGATTTGATGCTCAAGAAACATTTCTTATTATCATCAATGTTGAAAACAGTGCTTAATTTTGTAGAAACTGTAACACTTTTTTTTCAGGATTCTTTGATAAGTAGAGAAGAAAGGCATTTATTTGAAACAGAAATATTTATAACAGTATAAATTCACTGAATGTCACATTTGATAAATGTAATGCATCTTCGCCAAATAAAAGTATTAATTTGTCTATTATATAATCTGACCCCAAACGTTTCATCTGTAGTGTATATAGAGATTACACAGATATAGACTAAGAGTTCGAAACACTGCATTTGGTGCATAAAATTTAGAGCTTTAACAGTGTGTACAGATCCTTTTTACAAGGAAATTGAAGAAACACACAAACATATTTACAAAAATATGTTCTGGGAAAAAGATGGGTCCTCATGGGCAACCAAGTAGTGGCTAAAAATATTACAGCGAGATATTTAATGGGTTTCTCTTGAGATGTCTCAGTGTATGAGTGATTTCCTTCTGTTCTCTTTAGTGAAGAGTTCCCTTGTGGAGTCAACATAAATTACAGCAGCTTTGAGAAAGAGTACTTCTCCTGAATACACCTGTCTCTGGCACACTTGAAAGGACATCTCAATATCTTCCTCCAAATCTCTGGATAGATGTGGCTAAGCCTCTGCTCTGCAGTCAGTTATGGCAGGAAACAATATATCAGACCGGCCCACAACTGCAAGCAAAAGAACTCGAAGAACCTGTGACATTTTGAGGAATTTAAACTCTGATCTTCTCTGCCATCAATGACACTTTAGAGGATAAGAGGCTCTAGATCAGGTTTCCTATCTTCTGGCTATGAGATGCCACAGCAGCTTGGAAGTAGTTGGATTTCAGAGGTCTTCTACAGTCATATTAGCATCAGTATGGCCCCGTGCCGAACACATCTGTTGCCGCCGATGGACCCACGGGCTGGACCGGCTCCTGACAGAAGTTGGGGGGGTGGGGGGTGCGGGGGGACAGGAGCGAATAGGGGTGGAGAGGTAACAAGGGAGTTTGGGGGTTGGATCTGACGCTTGAGGCACGTGCAGCTTGGACATCTGTCCCTCTCTCCTACCCCCACCAGATAACATCCCCTCCACCATACAAAAATACACACTACAGTGTGCGCTCACACACAGCGATCTCCTGCCTTCGACGTTTCATCATCCCAAACCCCGATAGGATCAAAGAGGCCTCTCTAGACATAATGAGCCCAGTGCGAGCTCAGGGCAGAAGCCCAGACTGATATTGCCTTGGGGACAGTGGGAAATCAACGCTGCTTGTACGCCATACTCACTTTTTTCTGTCTCTTTCGGCTTTTGTTTGCGGTGGCATTAGCATGTGCGTGTTTGTCATCATCTCGACGTTCATTCAGATGCTGTCTCTGCTGCTTAGCTATCACCTGAGTCCTGTTAGAACACAACAGCTGGGATCCCTCACTCTCTCCATCTCTCTCTTTCACAGCTGATTGATGAAAAGCATCTGGATGCACTGATGTGGTGACTATGCACGAAAAATTTATTCCTCCATGTGTGAGCAACGCTCAGACCCACCAGGCTGACATTAATATTCAGGTTTTGTCACAGCTTAAGGACTAATAGTATATTAAACAGGACAAACAATCCAAGTGAAAAGGCTTAAAGCTAAATTACCAATTTTGTGCGGTTTCACAACCGCTGACAACTTTGGTTTAAATAGAAAAAAAACTGAAGTAAAGCTAAACACAAATAAGCAGTAAAAAAAAAATTGTTTTCTACATAAAATAGCGTCTGCTGTACAAGCAAACAAACAAGCAACCAAATAAATATAATTAAGCAAAATAATAAAAATAAATAAAATAAAATACTAAACTAAACTAACAAAAAAAAGATTAAAGCACTTATTTGTTTTTTGTTTTTGCATATTATAAACAAATAAACAGCAGCTGTAATAACGGGCATAAAACATCAAACTAACAAGTAAATAAGGAGAGAAATAAATAGCACTTGCAATATCTAAGTCATATATATATATATATATATATATATATATATATATATATATATATACACACACATACACACGCAATATATAAATACATTTTGATTTATCTACAAACCATACAAAAACAAGTAAATAACTAAAATACCATTTAAAATATCTGCATTAAAAAAACATACAAAAACAAGTAAATAAATAAGCAACTTCTAAATACACAAGAAAGAAAGAAACTTTATAAATAAATAAATACATGTTTGTATCACTGCAATCTTTGGGTTGCATGTTCTAGGACACAAGTCAGCTTTACAATGCTCGTAAACCCTTAGCTGCAGCGGCAGACACTGTGTCAAGAAATAACAGTGATATTTCATCTTTTTACGACCCAAAAGCGCTCCCCAGCACACCGATCCAGCCTGATGAAATGATATGCATTCTATATGAGGGACGGAAAGAATGAGAGATGGAGAGAGGTATGAGACGTGCTGCCAAGGTACATCATTTCAAGGCTCTTAACTGCTCATAAACAGGCCCGTCTGGTCTTCCCCGAAACCTTTTAGCCCTCGCCATGTCAGGGCGACAAATTGAAGTTATAAATTAGTATTCTTTATGGGCAAAGCCGCATGTGCAGCGCTGGAGGTGGGTGTCATTATCCAAGAAAGGAGGAAGAGGAGGAGGATGAGGGGGCATTTGACCGACGGTGGGATCCAGAGGCATCGACTCTAACCTCCACCCCATTCACTGTTAATCACTGTCCCACCAGCAGCTGTCTGAATTGGCCCATGCTAGCTACATCAGGGTACGCCAGCCTCATTTAAATGACAGAGAGGTGGTGTTTCATACAGAGAAGACTAATGAAGAGATGGCCATCAGGGAGGGAAACAATCTAGTCATTTCAAATGTGCACTCAGACTGCATGAAGATTCAGTAAATGGTTTTTTGAGAATATTCGAATGGTTGATGCCCATCACACATAATCTTTCTTCTGAAAACTGTTTTAGAAATGTGTTCATGTCTAAACCTTTCAGAGCCCTCTATAGTAAGTTCATACACAAGATTCAGCTCGATCCTCAAGATAATCGCAGGCTCTCTGGTCTGACGCTAGATGGGGTCTTTAAAGGGGTAGATCACCTAAAAATAATCATTTTGACATTTACTTACCCTTATGTCATTCCAAACCTTTACAGCTTTCTTTATTTGGTGGAACTTAAAAGACATTTAGATTTTATGTCCAATGATGTTTTAGGCCCAGGGACTTCCTTTGTTTGGACAAAAACAGCTAAAATGTTCCAGTGTTGTTCTTAACCAAAACTAAATCTAAAAATGTTTTCATTAATTGCAATAAAGCCGAAAATAAAATTAAAATAAAATAAAAAGATTTTTAAAAAATTGAAATTTTTCTTCAGGACCTAACTGAAACTGTGAAGTACTGAAGAACTAAAATTACCTAAACTAAAATAAAAAAGTAAAGCTATATAGAAATATTTAAAAATGTAATTTTATTAAAATTTTATTTTCATTTATTTAAAAACATTTTTAAAAACTAATAAAAATGACAAAAGCACATAACAAAATTATTCAAACTGAAAGTTAAAATTAAAACTGAAACTATAAAAGAAAAAACTCAAAATATTAATAAATACTATAATAGTATAACATAATACTATAGTTAAAAAAAAGAGCACATTTTCAAAATATTTTTTAAAGTATGATTTTTCATACTTTTGGAATGGCAGAATTTTCATATTAGGGTGGGCTATCCTCTCCGCCATATAGTCTACTACAGTTTTAAGAAATAATTTTGCCTGTCAGTCACATTTGCAATGCAATATGGGTAAGTTCCAGTTGCTTACATCACTATGTTTCTGTTATGGAATCTAGACTTCAATGGAGGCATTCTAATTCTCCACCAAACACAATAACACTTCATCTTGGCTGTTTTAGCTCTTTAACAATACATTTGTTAGCACTTACAGATCAAATCCTTTTTTATCAGAATAAATTATCTAAACTAAATCAGACAAGCCTTTCTCATCTTTGAAGCCTAATAAGAGGTCAGCCTCAAACCATTGGCATAACCTCCCTCACGTCCCAATGTCATTGTATTATGAAGCGTTTCGCAACAACTGAAGCTACAAGACCACTTCAATCAAGTGTTTTGGAGGGAAAACAGCTGCTCTGTGGGTGGCTGACTGTCTAACACATTCACCCTACTGTAAACTCATCATTATTCAGTGCTCGGGTAGTTGCGTGTGCAAACCGTTACCAGCCCCTGCGCCGCTGGACACAACGCTGGCCCACAAAATGCCTGAGTGGAGAACAAAAGTAGAGGAGATAAGGGGATGGGAGGATCTCTGTATTGATGGAACATCCAGGAGGAGAGCCCCAGGCCCTTCCATAGCTGGTCTTTTTGTATGCAGATACCGACAACAATAAGTCCATTAGTGATGTGGTCTAATCCGGTGCGTGTGGCAAACCATGGTGGAGGCTAATAGAGACATGGTCTTTGGAAAGAAAGAGGATTACTTTAATCTAGTGATGGTCTGCACTTCTCGAGCTTAATGAGAGGAGGAACCAAACTTTGTCTTTGTCCATCAACGCCCCCCTCTCTGCTAATGAAACGTCCCCCAATAGTGATCCACAGCCATCTGGGGAAACTGAAACGTCCAACTGTCCAAAATGAGCCAGCAGGGTGAATTAAGGTGATCTGGGACTTTTTTCGGGGTTTTTTTGTTTACTTGTGTGATTGTCACTGCAACACTGCAGACCAACAAATGAGACCTCAACCACAAGATTACAGTTAGATTATGACAGTGGTCATATAGATTTGATAGATTAAAATACTCTGGCCGATACGGATATTCAAATTCTATATATATATACGCACGTTTCTGAAGCAGCTCTCCACGCTGCATGACTAAAAATAGTCTTTTGTGAGTTGTCACAGCGTGGAGGATGGAACAAAACCTCGTCGGAGCTGTAAGGGGTAACGGTAACATAATACGCTGATCGTGGGCTGCTTTTAAATCAACATTTATTTATAAAACAAAATATCTTCTTTGGCCATATTAGCCAACTCAATAGCATTAACACAGGCTTTACGTCGAACACACACACGAAATTGTCTGCCTCATGAAAAAAATGTATTTAATATTTGCATCATTTATGATTTATTTTATCCACCCGCGACCCACCCACAAATAATCAGAATGCATTTTTTTATTACCCGAACTGAGGATTATCCGCAGCGCCTGTGGATATAACCATGACCGAACTGTTTTGTTCTTTCAGTAGTTTAAATGTTTCTATTTATTTTTCCCTCTTCAGTCTTCTATTGGACAGTATTAAACCTTATGTGTTACATCAGACTTCTCCATGTTGGGAGTTTATATTAATTTTGTCCTCACTTTAACATTGGACAATGTTAAACTAAACCTAATGAGTTGCATCAAACTACTCCAATTAGTTATTTTTTTATTAAATGTTTATTTTGTCCTCCACAGTTTACTATTGGATAATGTTTAAATAAACCTTATATATATATAAAAAAAAAAACTTGCTACATGTACTGTGTTAGGCTAACCGAGACTTGTCATTTGCACTTACATATTGTTGCTATTTTGTTAGTTTTGATTGCTTCTATTGTCCTCATTTGTAAGTAGCTTTGGATAAAAGCGTCTGCTAAATGACTAAATGTAAATGCAATGCTCCATTTTGTTTGTATTTATTTTTGTCTTATATCAAGTATCCTGATATACACAATGTTATGCATAAACCCCATTTTAAAGGCATATTAAAATGTTCACTGTATAAGGAATAATTTTTGTGATTATTTATATAACATTATTACATATGTTATAGACGGTTTCAACGGCAACAACATAAACAAACGTTACTGCGCATGTGCGCTTTTGTGGCCCTAACTTAACTTCCGGTAGACTTCCAAACAGAATCAATAACAACAGCTAAGTAGTCCCTCTAGATTATTTTTGTTAACAAGCAAAATATGTTTGCTGTGTAAATCAGACGGACTTACTGAAAATGCTCATTCATTCTCTGCCAGCAGGAGGTGCTTTAAAGCGGGAGAAACAGAGGTTTCCCCGGTAATGGCTGTACACAAAACAGTGCTGAGCTCACAAACGCTGCTTTATCAGGCATATAACATGCAAGATGAAATGAAAATGACATCAAAAATTTTCTAAAGATATACAGTGATATAAAAACACCCGCGCCTCGTTATGATTTTTAAACGTGTAGTACGTGCTCATGTTTATTCAACGAAGCCTTTTGGAAAATCGGTCAGTTTTGATATTGATATTGATATTGTGGCCAGAAATAAATAAATGTATGGGAAACACATCCCACAGCACAACCACCTGAGCCCAACTTCAGTCTACTCATCACCTTAACTTTAACTGCGTTTGTAGCCGGCGCCATAGCCAGACTGATAAACAAACACAGACCGGAAGTTAACTTCGGGATAGGCGCATGCGCCCGATGAAACCGTCTATATAAAGCTTGAAGCATCAGAATCGGCATTGGTATATCACCATGACAAGAAATCGGTACTCAGTATCGGCTGCAAAAATCCTGATCGGAGCATCCCTAATACATATATATATATAAAACTTAAGACTGCAGCTGTTGCTGGGAGCTCTGGGGGGAAAAAATTATTTGGTAAACACAGCCAGTTCTTGCCTGAGGATCGCTTGAGGTTGGAAAGCTGATGCGAAATACATTTATTGATTTTAGGACAGGTACTTTCTACAGAAATGTGTATAAAACAAAAGATTAGCTTATGTAATACACAGAGAAGCACAAACGTGGACTTGATGCTGCTTTTGAAGGAGTTAAATGGCATGAAACCTGCATCAAATATACTGTCAAAAGCTTTCATGCTGTTGTACGAAAATAAGTAGAGAGCTTGTAAATGGAATTTAACAATCACGAGAACAATGTCTAAAATAATCAATGGATTCTCAATAGACTGCAGAAATCGAATGGAGTATGAGCCTACGAGGCAACTACAGTGCTCTTTTACCACACCACACGTGGTACTGAAATCATAAGAGGAGACAGGGTTCAAACTCAGCGGAGCAGTCAAATTCTGAGAGCGCTCTGCATGATGCGTCAAAGCATATCAGTAGGACAGGTCTCGGGATAAGGCTTGACGTTGAAGCCTGTCCTCGCAGGGGTTTGGGGAAGCATTCTTGTTCATCCAAAATCCTCTGATCCTTCAAGGTGAGCCCTTCTGCTTAAAGGAGCTAGGTAGAGAATTATACGCTTTTGAAACAGACGTCACAAACGTACGCAGGCTGAGACGTGCGTCGTCTCCTTTTTTTGATTAGATTGGCTGGGGAATTTGATTGGTTGAAACTACTTGATGAAATTGAACTGTCATCTTTTGTTCCAGAATCTGTGTGTGATCAGTTTTTGTGACCTCAAATTTTAAAATTTACAGGAAAAGAACTGGGCCGGATTTGTGTTACTGTAAGGGACCAAAACCAGTAAAAGGAATTAAAGGCCAACGGAAATGTAACGGCTTAAGCAAGTATTGCTTTTGCTGGCAGTGTGTGTGTCTATGCCCTCCTACCTTCTAAAACAGACCAATATCCTGGCCCATTGCTCTCTCCCATCTCTCCGATGCCAGCTGGCAATGCCAACGCGAGAGAGGCAATCAATCATCCCAGGGCTGGTGTCTGCACAAACTCTCGGGGTATATGGATTGCACAGTCACATATGCAGTGGAAGGAAAATAATTCAGCATTCCAATGACCAGTTCCCATCAATCACAGCACATAAACAGGCTTACTAACTTCATTTTAAGCTTAACTGTTGTTTCCCCACTCTACAGATCTGAGGTGTTTTAAAAATGCTAGGCTAAAGTTCAGATCTGGATCAAGGGCATTTAAAAAAAAAACATGCCAACCTACAGGAAGCACTTCAACTCACCTTGCAATTTACTATGCCAGTAAAATGGACAATTACAATTTTATGATCTCTGTTAGGAAAATGAATAGATGCAATTAAACAGACCCTATGGTGGTCAGGCTCTCCCAAAGTCAACAACAATGATTACACATCATTTAACCACAACCACAGAGTGAAATGACTGAGGGATATGAGGGATATGAGTAAGCAAAATTGCAAATGAAAATGTTAGAAACCAGAAAGTTCAGACTAGAGACCTGCGCGGGATTTTTCAGTCCCGCTCCCGCAAGATTCTGTCCCGCGCCCGCCCGCTCCCACAGAAATATATCTAATCTGGTCCCACTCCCGCCCGCAAAAGCCTGCATAAAAGTAATCTATATAGATTTTTTTTCAGTACATCGAAGAAATTTACATAAAATGGTTCTGTAATATCTCCTAAGCTCCACAACATACCAGCATAAACACTCCCGATAAAATATTTGTTATTTAGGCTAAGCATCAACATTCACATTCACAAACCACTGGTATTTTTAACAGAAAAGCAAGCTTGTGCTGCTGCGTGCATGGTTTGGCATGGCAGAATGCAAGCAGCGCTTCCTTTATTATCACTAAAAGCTGACATCTCAGTTAATCGTGATCTCATAAAGCTCTGTTATAACACATTAAATATATGCACAATGAATCTTTCACAGTGTCTACACTTCGTGTGATAAAATGAGAGGATTCGTGAGCACGCAATTTCAGCACTGCGGTGAGTAGATTCTAACTTAATCACCTCTGATTGGCCATTGCGTTCCAGAAATCAGCTGAGTCTGTGATTGGCTACATTGCTCAACCTTTTAAACACGTGTTATAAATAGAAACTATGCCTAGCTTGCGCATGTCAATCATTTTAATGTTAATATTAGTTGTTCTTTTTGCTTTTGTGCAACAGATAAATAACAATTTATATTTTTTAAACAATTTATTGCTTTATCAGGCATATAACATGCAAGATGAAATGAAAATGACATCAAAAATTTTCTAAAGATATACAGTGATATAAAAACACCCGCGCCTCGTTATGATTTTTAAACGTGTAGTACGTGCTCATGTTTATTCAACGAAGCCTTTTGGAAAATCGGTCAGTTTTGATATTGATATTGATATTGTGGCCAGAAATAAATAAATGTATGGGAAACACATCCCACAGCACAACCACCTGAGCCCAACTTCAGTCTACTCATCACCTTAACTTTAACTGCGTTTGTAGCCGGCGCCATAGCCAGACTGATAAACAAACACAGACCGGAAGTTAACTTCGGGATAGGCGCATGCGCCCGATGAAACCGTCTATATAAAGCTTGAAGCATCAGAATCGGCATTGGTATATCACCATGACAAGAAATCGGTACTCAGTATCGGCTGCAAAAATCCTGATCGGAGCATCCCTAATACATATATATATATAAAACTTAAGACTGCAGCTGTTGCTGGGAGCTCTGGGGGGAAAAAATTATTTGGTAAACACAGCCAGTTCTTGCCTGAGGATCGCTTGAGGTTGGAAAGCTGATGCGAAATACATTTATTGATTTTAGGACAGGTACTTTCTACAGAAATGTGTATAAAACAAAAGATTAGCTTATGTAATACACAGAGAAGCACAAACGTGGACTTGATGCTGCTTTTGAAGGAGTTAAATGGCATGAAACCTGCATCAAATATACTGTCAAAAGCTTTCATGCTGTTGTACGAAAATAAGTAGAGAGCTTGTAAATGGAATTTAACAATCACGAGAACAATGTCTAAAATAATCAATGGATTCTCAATAGACTGCAGAAATCGAATGGAGTATGAGCCTACGAGGCAACTACAGTGCTCTTTTACCACACCACACGTGGTACTGAAATCATAAGAGGAGACAGGGTTCAAACTCAGCGGAGCAGTCAAATTCTGAGAGCGCTCTGCATGATGCGTCAAAGCATATCAGTAGGACAGGTCTCGGGATAAGGCTTGACGTTGAAGCCTGTCCTCGCAGGGGTTTGGGGAAGCATTCTTGTTCATCCAAAATCCTCTGATCCTTCAAGGTGAGCCCTTCTGCTTAAAGGAGCTAGGTAGAGAATTATACGCTTTTGAAACAGACGTCACAAACGTACGCAGGCTGAGACGTGCGTCGTCTCCTTTTTTTGATTAGATTGGCTGGGGAATTTGATTGGTTGAAACTACTTGATGAAATTGAACTGTCATCTTTTGTTCCAGAATCTGTGTGTGATCAGTTTTTGTGACCTCAAATTTTAAAATTTACAGGAAAAGAACTGGGCCGGATTTGTGTTACTGTAAGGGACCAAAACCAGTAAAAGGAATTAAAGGCCAACGGAAATGTAACGGCTTAAGCAAGTATTGCTTTTGCTGGCAGTGTGTGTGTCTATGCCCTCCTACCTTCTAAAACAGACCAATATCCTGGCCCATTGCTCTCTCCCATCTCTCCGATGCCAGCTGGCAATGCCAACGCGAGAGAGGCAATCAATCATCCCAGGGCTGGTGTCTGCACAAACTCTCGGGGTATATGGATTGCACAGTCACATATGCAGTGGAAGGAAAATAATTCAGCATTCCAATGACCAGTTCCCATCAATCACAGCACATAAACAGGCTTACTAACTTCATTTTAAGCTTAACTGTTGTTTCCCCACTCTACAGATCTGAGGTGTTTTAAAAATGCTAGGCTAAAGTTCAGATCTGGATCAAGGGCATTTAAAAAAAAAACATGCCAACCTACAGGAAGCACTTCAACTCACCTTGCAATTTACTATGCCAGTAAAATGGACAATTACAATTTTATGATCTCTGTTAGGAAAATGAATAGATGCAATTAAACAGACCCTATGGTGGTCAGGCTCTCCCAAAGTCAACAACAATGATTACACATCATTTAACCACAACCACAGAGTGAAATGACTGAGGGATATGAGGGATATGAGTAAGCAAAATTGCAAATGAAAATGTTAGAAACCAGAAAGTTCAGACTAGAGACCTGCGCGGGATTTTTCAGTCCCGCTCCCGCAAGATTCTGTCCCGCGCCCGCCCGCTCCCACAGAAATATATCTAATCTGGTCCCACTCCCGCCCGCAAAAGCCTGCATAAAAGTAATCTATATAGATTTTTTTTCAGTACATCGAAGAAATTTACATAAAATGGTTCTGTAATATCTCCTAAGCTCCACAACATACCAGCATAAACACTCCCGATAAAATATTTGTTATTTAGGCTAAGCATCAACATTCACATTCACAAACCACTGGTATTTTTAACAGAAAAGCAAGCTTGTGCTGCTGCGTGCATGGTTTGGCATGGCAGAATGCAAGCAGCGCTTCCTTTATTATCACTAAAAGCTGACATCTCAGTTAATCGTGATCTCATAAAGCTCTGTTATAACACATTAAATATATGCACAATGAATCTTTCACAGTGTCTACACTTCGTGTGATAAAATGAGAGGATTCGTGAGCACGCAATTTCAGCACTGCGGTGAGTAGATTCTAACTTAATCACCTCTGATTGGCCATTGCGTTCCAGAAATCAGCTGAGTCTGTGATTGGCTACATTGCTCAACCTTTTAAACACGTGTTATAAATAGAAACTATGCCTAGCTTGCGCATGTCAATCATTTTAATGTTAATATTAGTTGTTCTTTTTGCTTTTGTGCAACAGATAAATAACAATTTATATTTTTTAAACAATTTATGTTTAGATAATTTCTATTTTGCGGGAGTCCCGCGAATCATTTTATTCTCCCGCATCCCGCACACACACACGAGTCTCTTCCCGCCCGCACCCCGTACTCGCCCATCAAGAGTTGTCCCGCACCGCACCCTGTTACGTTGGGTCCCGCGGTCCTCCCGCGGGAGTGCAGGTCTCTAGTTCAGACTCTAACTGGATGAGCCACATTCTGTGTGAGCTGCACACAGGTAAATGTACATGCAACTACTATTATTATTATGAACTATATTACTTGGCAGAAGAATTATTTATTGTGATTATTATTTATTATTATTATTGAATTGTATTTAGTTGAAATAATAATAATAATTAAGTATTTAGATATTATTATTAATATTATTTCCATTTTATTATTACAGTACATTTAGAATTATTTAGATGATGATGATTAAATGTACTAATAATAAATGTAACTACTAATTTAACATTCAAACAAAGTAAATTGAGGTGTAACTACAGAGAGATAAATGAGAGTTGTTGATGTCTCAGAGTTGGTGGCAATGATTGAAAGTGGATGGTGGCTCCCCTAGGGTGTCAGAGGTGGGCTGCATTGTCCCTCGTGTCCTGTCTGCTCTGGTCATAACCCTGACTATACAAAAGCACACAGATGTACCCCTGCTCATCAAGTTGAGTGGGGGTTTAGTCCAAACTCCTCCTTGCACCACCTGTTGCTCATTCAGCTAAACACTCTCTCGTTTCCTTTTACATTTCCCTCTCTTTTTTTTCTTTCTGTCCCCCAGCAGTTTATTATGACTATCTTCACTGCATATCTCTCCTCTCCCTCCGAGGTGGCCTTGTGTTCATATGTCTGATCTGTGTTACTTGTGGCTGGCTTTAATTAATTCATTAGGTAGTGAGAGAGTTAAATAGCCCGGGGACAGAAGGCTTGTGTCTGAATGACCCCACCCTGTCAGCGGTCTCCCTGACCCCTGGAGTTCGACGGGCTAAGTGATCTCATTATTACTGCACGGACACACACGCGGCCACATGCGCGTCTGGACAGACCGGGTCGGTTTTGCTGGTTAATATGCATTTGCTAGAAAAATGCATTTGCAACTTGGCACCTCTTCAATATTTCGGGAAATTCAGGGAGATTAATAGCTCACATAGTCACAACGAAGGCTCTGGAATAATAAATCTACTTTGTGGATGCATCACATCAAAGTCTGAACGAAGTTTTACTGAAATTGTCTTCTGAGCCAGAAATCTGATTCATGCAGTTTTTATAGCTGCATCAGGGCGTGTCGTGCATTAGTGCTACAGTAAAGGTCTGCTCACATTTAATTAAAAATCTTTACAATGCTTTTTTACAGTGCTCTTTTCTGCTGGTTTCATAATCAATTTATACTGAGGAGTTTCAAAGTCTTAACTGCTCCGGGCCACCCTTCAGCACTTACACGGTGTCTAGATCCAAGGCAATAAGGTTAATAGCACAGAGGGCAGGCGGCCCAGAGGGGGACAGCATGCCCTGCTGACCATAAGCCACTATTACTTTAGATTTGTCCTAGACTGAGGGGCTTTACCCCTGCAAGTGCAAGGAGGAGTTTAGACTAAACCCCCACTCAACCCCCATAGGCTTATCTGTCAGGATGTCTCCAGCTTAAACCCTAGAGGTGCAGAGTGACCCATAAGCAAACCCTTCCATCGCCAGCAGAATGGCACAACTCAGTCTTTCTGCAGACCTTAATAGTATGTATAATACTTTAATATTACATTTACAATATATTAAATTAATTCTAATTTAATGATGATTAATTATTTGGTACAATATATGAAAATATTGTTAAATTAAATCAATAAAAACTCAATAAAATAGATAATATATTTATATAAAAATCAGTGTTTACATTTTTTTAAATAAATATTTGCTATATATTGTTAACTAAACAAAAAATAATAATAATGTTAACTAAATATAAACTTGGAAAAATGGAATGTGTTCAACTGAATAATTTTTGCTGTAGTGTCGAGAATCATGAAATTTCACCTAGGTTGAGGACATCATGACAATCCTAGTCACAATTCAGTCCGAACTGGTTGCTGACCTGTGTTTTTGCAGTACAACTGGTTTTTGGGACTGTCCCCATGAGTGGAAAAGTGTGAAAGTTTCTCGTCTCTCACAGCTAATCAAAACAAAAGTATAATTTCTTTCTTTCACCTGTTCGTTCACAACATTCCACAGAACAGCTGCTGTTCTGTCTTCGCCTGTTCTCCTGGAAACCAGTCCTGACCCCCCCAAATCAACTTTGATTAGAAGCTCCAAATGGCTGATGTTTACCCATAAGCCATGCAAAAGCATAAAGAGGGGCGACACCAAATGCTGAGCATCATTTAAAAAGTAATAAACCACAAACCACAGTTGAACCATCACAGATCCATTCCCTTTCATCTATCATTTAACGTGTGAGAGTTCTGTCACTGTAAATCATCCCAGCTCCGGCTTCATCATCTGAGTAATGTAACCGTGCCTACATAACTCATCACCTCGACCATAAATACCACCTTCAAAAGCAGCGTATATAAACAGGCTGTTAAAACACTCTCTGGGAATTCGGTCCCTCCCACGCATACCGGGCCAAGAGCCTGTTTATTCTCACCAGAACATCTCGCGTTTGACCGAAGATCTGTGCCCTCCTAATGTACGACACGCTGCCTGCTGGTGGCAGATCAACACGCCTGGCATATGGGTGCCCTCCTTCTCCTTTCTATTTATCGTTCTACCTCCCTTTCTCGCTTTATATATACCTCTCTCTGCCAAACCCCCAAAACCTATGAACCAGACAAGCTCTATGGCTGGCAACAGACCCTCATTCCCATCTCCCGTCCACCACCTGGCTGATGGAGCCGTGCCACGATGGAGAAAGATGATCTCCATGCAGAGAGCTGGCACTATGTGCCCAAATCTCATCACCACAATGCCCACAGAGCTTATTCCATCAAAATAAAGCTATTCTGAACTTTTATTGCATTAAAGGAATATTAAAGGGATAGATCAACCAAAAATGGAAATTCTGTCAGCATTTACTCACCCCTTACCAACCGGTGCGACTTTTTTCTACTGTGGAACACCAAAGAAGCTATTCTGATTTTTTGTTTTCAAACAGTCATTTTTTGTTCCACAGAAGTCGCAGTAAATGTGCGCAGTCATATGTTAATGTACCCGTTATGATGTCACAATCAGTTTAGTCTTGCATAAATGGCCTCATTGAACTAATTAGGGACATTTACATTGTGAAATGAAGTTTATATACTGAATATAGCTCATATTTTTGACTGACTAAGCTATACAATCAATGTATATTATATATATGTGATTTCCTAGAGGAAATGTCACATTGTCATATCACAGGAGAGCCAAACATATCATAACTAATGATGTAGGCCAGTGTTTCCCAACCATTTTTTAGTCGCGGCACCCTTTGGAAATTTTAACAAACTTGTGGCACCCTACAAAATTTATATAAATATTTGAATTTCTAACTTCGATATGATAATTTGAAAAGTATAGATATTCGGTACAGCAGGGAAGAACTGCAGAATATAATGTCATACAGATATTTTTAATATTATTAAAAAATTGTGTCCATCAATGGTGGTAATCATTAGGCTAATTTCTAATGAAGAGACCAATTTATATGACATATTTTAATGTAGGCTTTTATACATATCTAAACATTATTTAATTACCATTATAACTAGCTATCTCACAAATTTTTGCTCACTCAGTGTTTTTTTAATTTTACAGTGGGGTAATTTTGGTGCAGTAGCACGAGATAGCTTGATTTCAAACTTTGAATTGAATAAAAAATTACAAGTAAGCAGTCAATAATAAAATAAGAACAAATAAAGAAATTAATAATGATAGCACAAATAAAAAATAACGACAGGCCTTCGAATTAAATAAATTGCTTTTTAGTTTTTCAGGTAGGTCTAACAAGTAGGGTTAAGATATTTAACTTTTTTTTTTTTTTACCAATTATCCAAATAATGTTTAGTCCTAGAAAGCTATTATGATCAGAACACGTGAGCATAACATAGCGGTTAGCATATCAATGAATGAGAGAGCAGCTTTACCATAGTTGCCCATATACCACACCATGTTACAACACAGTAGGGCTATTGCAGACAGAAACAATACTGTACTACATCGATGTTTCCTGTCGGCTCAATTTTTGAGTGGACTTTGCTGTTCCGATGAGCATGAATGGTATACGAGTGGAGCGACTGAACACGCATAGAGCGGGATAACGGATAATACGCAGAGCGTCACTCCCATAGGGTCACACCACGTGAAAGTGAAACCTGAGCGGTGAACTAATTTTCGGCAGCTGAAATTTCGGTGCATCTCAAATTATTGGCGACATCAGAAATTTATATTATATAATAGATGCTTTTTTGAACATTTTAGCAATTTAATTTTTTACACGGCACCCCTGCTCTCGACAGACGGCACCCCGGTTGGGAAACACTGATGTAGGCAACCTGGATGATGGGGGCACAGATAAAGGACAGGACGGACGGTTGTGCGGTTCAGGAATCTAGACCTAGAATCAACTCATGCGGGGCTCTAGAACTATTTGTGTACCAGAATTCTTTCCACTGCGCACATTCAGTCTACAGTTAATGATAATGACAGTCTCGTTTGAGGAACATAGACTGCAAGCGTTTCTGCTCAATGTGAGAAGAACTCATCCAAAAACCTTTCATTTGTAGGGGTAAACTTGGGAATTTCAGATGTTTGATTATGCGTTTAGCTTGTTTTCGGTTCACTGAGGTAAAAACATATTTTGTAGACACTCCTTTGTAAAAGGAGTTACCAAATTTCCAAGCATAAAATGTATAGTTTCTATCGTATTCTGGATGAAAACCGCTATTTTTAATGCAACTTTGGAAAATTGCTAATTGCTAGTTGCTAATTTTCTCAGCAACAATATAAAATGTTTTATTCAACAGACCATCTGTTCTGCAACCCTCACGTATCACGAACTTACAATGACCTTAGAGTTTTGAAACCACACAGTGTCTTTTAGGTGCCGGATATCACTAATAAATGAATCTGAAATGTAGGTTAATGGTTTTGGTAATAGCATCACACAGTCAGCCCTATATAATTGAATGGAGTTATTGTTCAAATCCAATCTGAAAACTCAAATATTTTTGATATGAAAATATGAGAGAAAGATAATTTTCAACGCTGATAAGAAATAAAAATCAAACTGAAAAGAAACCCAATCTGAAAACACTCATTGAGAATGAGAATAAATATGATCCTGCAGCAAATAACCATTATTTCCAGCTTTAGAGAGCTGCAACAACTTCAATTAATTCTGAAGTCATCAAAAGGAATACAGTTTCTTTGCTTTCCCTTTTAAATAACGATATTGCAGCTCGATGGGGAGGTTCAGATCCTAATTAGATAGCAGAGTGTGAGTGAATTGTAAATGCTTTGGGTTTTGAAGCATTTTGCAATAAGAATGCATGGAAGAGGAATTTAATAGACAGAATTTATGAGTAGCTGGAGACCAAATCTCCGTTTTGGCTTTGAATTGTGTGAGAATGGTACAATTCTTTCCAAGCAGTGCCAGAACATGGGGACTATTATGTCTCGCTGATATCTCAGAGCAGATGGTGAAATACTCGAGCAGGTGAAGGATCTTTCCTTTGACAACACTAGGGATGCACCGAATGTTCGGCAACAGAAATGATTCGCAGAATAAGTGAAAAGACCGAATAAATTGTACCGAACAATGATATGACGCGATCAAATAGCAACCAGCGAAGAGTGAGAGGCGTGCTCTTTATAATGCAGCACACAAGCAGTGTGGAAGCATTTAAAACTGTCCGAGAAAGACGCAAAAATCATTACAAGCACTGACAGCGAGAGACGGTTTAGGACTGCATCGCATGTCTTCGATGAGAAGAGGAAGGGGTGATTGTTGCTGGTTACTGTACGATGATTGAAATCGCGAAAGGGTCTTAAACAATTAGTAAATAAACTGCAGAGCGTTATGTTTTCTAATACACGCACGCATTGCATGTATTCTGACAGCGCTGCATGAGCTCACGGCGCAATCTGCTTGTTAACCTATTCGAATTATGCAGAATAAGTGAAAAGACCGAATAAATTGTACCGAACAATGATATGACGCGATCAAATAGCAACCAGCGAAGAGTGAGAGGCGTGCTCTTTATAATGCAGCACACAAGCAGTGTGGAAGCATTTAAAACTGTCCGAGAAAGACGCAAAAATCATTACAAGCACTGACAGCGAGAGACGGTTTAGGACTGCATCGCATGTCTTCGATGAGAAGAGGAAGGGGTGATTGTTGCTGGTTACTGTACGATGATTGAAATCGCGAAAGGGTCTTAAACAATTAGTAAATAAACTGCAGAGCGTTATGTTTTCTAATACACGCACGCATTGCATGTATTCTGACAGCGCTGCATGAGCTCACGGCGCAATCTGCTTGTTAACCAGGGTTCAAAGTGCGAGGAAAATCTGCTCTGGTCAGTTGCGCAGTCACATTTTTTTTAATTTTTACAAGGCACGTGACAATGCGATACGTATGACGTATTCGTAATGAGACTCATTTATAAATCTGCCATTGTCAACAAAAAGAAGCATTGAGGTCTTCCTGCGCATTTCCACCAAAACAAAAGTTGAGAAAAACTCTATCAACATTCATAAATGTTAGTATTGTAATTTTACTGTTGTTCTGTAAAATAAAATAAAAAGTAAGACAATAATAATGATAATAAACATTACAACAGCTCTGTTAATACATTTATTATAACATTCCCACAGTGTTCAAATTAGGATCTGTAATATTTTCTAATGTTTTAATATAAGTTTCTTCTCAGCAAGGCTGCTTTTAATTGTACAGTAAAAATACATGCCTGACTCAAGAAGGGGGTCTGATGGCCAAAAAATAAAGAAAGAAAAAAGTTTATTAATTTAAAAAGTTAAATTGTGCTTTGTTGGTATAGTGTCTGCTATAATGTTAAAAAAGTTCAGTGTTAAATATTTTTAAATTGTTGTTTTGTAATTGATTTTTTTTTCTTTGAAAAGCAAGACAAAAGAGTAAAAGCACATTTTGGCTATTTAATTCATGCAATGCTGGGGGAAAAAATTGGCAAAATACTTGGGGAAAAAACTCGAAAATCCGTATTCGGTATTCGGCCCAGTGATTCATTTTGTTCGTTTTCGGCTTCGGCCGAGAATTTTCATTTTGGTGCATCCCTAGACAACACCATTTAAGGTCTGCAGGCCACCTAGAAACGATTCTGTATAAGAAATCACAGAGCTCTGAGGTCGCATGACAAAAACATTATGTAGCGGAAGCATAATGAAAATGCCGATAATCTAATGACCAAAATCAAATAGTGCCATCTGCATTAAGTTAGTGCGTATTGGATATGGGAAGCCCTGCTGTTAAAACCTGGAGCCATTCCATGAGAAACACTGAGATGCTGGTGGATTTTTTTAAGCTAACATCTGTCACCTGGAAGCAGCCAGCATTACGCTCCTCTCTTGGCTATTTCTGGGGTTGAATTTATCTTGAATACCAGCTATCATCCATCTACATTAATACCACAAATCAGATTACCTCCTCTAAAACTAACAATGACCTCAGTGCTTTACTCCATCCAGGGACGATGGTTATGGGCCGCCGCAGCGAGTGGAAGACTAAACAAGATCGAGTGGAGATGGAGGAGAAGGGAAAAAATGAGGAGAGCAGGACAAAATGGGAAAGCTTTATAGAAAAAAGATGAGCACTGCGGAAATTTGACGCCGGAGAGATTGAGGAAGAGGGCGCGAGGCAAGGATCAGAGAACAAATGAGCCGACTTACTTGCGACCTCCAAAGAGGCATTACGGCTGACAGCCTCGCCCAAGTAATTCCTTGCTACGCACACGTACACCCCTTCGTCAGGCTTGCTGCGCCTTCCGTGAACGATTCGGAGGAAGAAGAGGGAACCGCTGGGGAGGAGCATGCGGTGGGAGCGTGGATCCTCACGGTCCGTTTCGACACGCTCGCCATCTTTGTACCATTCCACCATAGGGGTCGGCCGACCTTCGGCCTTGCAGTTTAAAGTGGCGGGCTCGCCCTTGGAAACAATGAGGTCTGAGGGGTGTTCGACAATCCGTGGCGCGGCATCCTCCAGCCTCGGTCGAGATCCTACAAGAGAGAGAATCGGTGGTCATTATTTGCATTACATGCAATTGAGAGAATTTGGTATACAAACAATAACACCAACACAGTGTCTAGATGAGACTCAATTCAACAAGCAATACAAGTACAGTTGTGAATCTCTGACAGCGAACTGATTTGATTCATGATTCACTGCTTTTCAATTTAAAAGTTGCATATATACACTACACAATTCAATTCGATTTTCTTAACAACAATTTCATTCGGTAGTCTTTAAAATTCATATTTATTTATACGATTCTTTATATACTTTCCTTAAAGGAGTAGTTCACTTCCAGAATGAAAATTAATTTCATTCAAAATCATTTACTCACCATCCACTTGTTCCAAACCGAACAGCAGATGGGCACCATTGACTTCCATAGTAGGAAAAAAATACTATGGAAGTCAATGGTGTCCGGATACTAACATTTTTCTAAATATCTTCTTTTGTGTTCAACAGAAGAAAGAAACTCATACAGGCTTGGAACAAGTGGAGGGTGAGTAAATGATGACAGAATTTTCATTCTGGAAGTGAACTACTCCTTTAATGTAATGTGGGCAAAAAAAATAAGTAAGAATAAGTTTACTGCACCAAAAGTAACTTTGGACAGAGAAGAGAACGGGAGCTTTTCTGCCATTAATTTTGTAAAAATTTCACATAAATTTGTAAAATTATTTCATAATGTACATATGCATTAACATAACATTTTAAATTACATAAATATTGCATCTTATTTTAACGAATCATAATAATTTTTTTAATTACTGACCAGCCTAAAAAAAAAAGAATAATTTAAGTAATATTTCAAAGTAACATGACCAATGGGAAATCTCACTGAAAGTAGACATTACTTGTCATCAGAAACTTCACACATGGTGTTCAAAATCTATATAAATAAAGTAATCTGATGACTACTAATTAGCCAAAAACTTTAGTTTATTCCAGGCACAGAGCAAAAATTCTCACTTTACACCAAAAACAGCTCTTAATTCCAGTTGTAGCTTAGCCAATAAGATGCACAGACTTGGATCCAGCACCTGCTTTACCAAAGCCATCTTTACAAGTTGATTATTCATGTCACTGTTGACAAGGATGTAAAATACAATTTCCGTCAATACTCAGCTAGGTAAAATTAAGAAGTTATACATATGTATTGCTCATATGCATGTCATAAACTGGCAGCATGAAAATGATATGCTCTAAATTCAACCGCTATCAAAGAAAACAGAAATTTGTTTCAATCCCGCAGTAGCTGGAATGCTGGGATATGTAAATATAATTTGTCTTCTGTTTTAAGGCACATATGAATTCATGCTGACTGCCAAGGGTTTTTTGTTTCACACAGTTGTTGAGGGGGGTAGGAAGGAGAAACCGGTGGTATGGTAATTCAGGTAGGCTTTCAGAAAGCTTTGAAATTGCTTTTTTCTCTCCCAATTTGAATGACAGTGTGGTGGTGGGACAATTACAGATGAATAACAACAACATAAACGTATTCTCGACAAGATCGGGGAATTTCAGCCATCAGGAGATATCTGGGGATGAAAGTGAGACATTGAGCATGGTGATTTTGGAAATAATTACCAATCCCAGTGGCAACAATTATATTGGGGTTTAAAATCTGTGACAGGAGAGAGACTGTGATTCCCCGCAGTCAGAGTGAGAGATGGTGAAAATATCCTTCAGTTGGAAATGAATCATGTGTGATAGCTCTAACAAAAAGCTATAGACATCCCCCTGGGGAAACGTCCATCACCACCTTAAAATACACAAAAGGTTACAGAGGATTATGAGGAAAAACAGTAATGCATTTCACACACACAGAGATAAACTCTAATCTAACAGTTTACACCAGCAAAATGGCATTAAAAATTGTGCTTTTAAGGATTACTTCTTACCATTCAGATCTGCAAGGTTTTACTTTGCTTTATTACTTCATATTCAGTCGAGTGGATAAACACCCCTGGGCCAGAGACTAATGCAACTTAAAACAAACCCATTTCCCAACCACTTTACCCCGGCCATGAATAACATGACACAATGACCTTACAGTAGTAGTACATTGGGCCCCGTCCACAAGAGACGGCAAAGGCCAAACCGCAAGCTTTGTGTTCACCTCAGAATCCCCAGGACTGTTGCCCTTCTACTTTTTGAAAACAAAAAGCCCCGTGGCCCCGTTGGGTTAAGGGAATGGAGACTGCCAGGGTTTGGCTAATAGCTTTTAGCGGACACTTATGGACTGCTAAACAGACTGCGGTTGGCAGGGGGTGGAGGAGAAACAGTGGGGTAAGAATCCAAAAACAAGCTTCTAAATAAAACAAACCAAAGTAAAGCCTGAGCTAAACTTCTACCAAAACAGAACATATCTCACCGAAATGTGACCTCGAGAAGACCAGGGGGACTTGGGACAGTCTAATAGCGACCGAATGTGCATAAAGAAGTGGAAAACAACATCTGGAAAAGCTGATTAATCACTCGCTCTGAGCTTTCCGAGTCTTCTAGATCAACGAGTCGCCCATTATGAGGCGCTAGAAATACTACTTGAAAAAAAAAAACCATGATGGGCGTTTGGGGGATTTTGACGACTCTAAGGAACTCTGTGGTCTCACACCCTGTCAGAGAAAATCAACCCCTCTGGGAAACAGCGCACTTTAAGGGCCTTCTGAGGCAGATAACACATGTCAAAGAGCATCTTTTATATAACAACCCTCGGAAACTAACATTAAAATGTCTCTGGTACTGACAAGGCAGGAAAGAAGTGCTCAAATACGGAAGTGAAGAAGGCAGAACAAAGGTGATATAATTTTAATAACCTCGTCACAAATGGCTGCTTGGCTCCAGTGTGAATTGTGGGAAGTGCTTTGATTTCTGGTCGCCGAGCGAAATAAAACTGAGACAATCTTGCTTGCATTAATTATTACTGCTGTTCACCACGGCAAGTCACTCTTTTTCAAGTATGTCTGTACTACAGACATGAATGGTACTTCAAACCATGTGGCTTGTTAAGGATTACATTTCTTAGTGACCACACTTATGATTTTCACATAGGAGATAAGACTATCCCTCCAAAAATACTCTTAAGTTACAGGAGGAACCTGAATCATATTTTGTGGATACTCATGGAGACTTTTAACTTTTAACCTAGGCCAGTAACTAACCACCTAGCAACCAAGCAACATACCAACAACCTAGAAACAGGGTTTTTGTTAGTATGCCTTTTAGATTCCAATTCAATTTCTGTATTTGAATTGAATTTCATTTTGAGGATGCAGAATTGCCTACAAGATAGATAGATAGATAGATAGATAGATAGATAGATAGATAGATAGATAGCTGGGTCAGTCATAAACATGAGCAGCCCCGGCATGGCTGGATACAAGACTGACATGAAGGGAGGGAAGAATTTTCTACTTGAGAAAGGCATATGAGATAAAAGACTAATTAATGGATTGCATAATAACGCTGTGCATTCATATGCTGACAAAGTGAATGCATAGCATTAGCAGCCAAATTAATAATACTACTTTGCATTTTTAGATTTAAAACAGAATATAATATTATGACAATTTTCAGATGAGTAGTGTCATTTTTTAAAAATGTTATACACATAAAATATATCAAATGTTTGATATGAGATAAAAGAGAATTCCCTCAGGGAGCACTTTTGCCCTATTTTGGGTAACTGGGGCATTTCTGTCACTTTTGGTGGCAGTTTTGCCCAAAGCACTGGAACCCACATTTCTGACTGGTCTGAGAGCTAGAGACTAGAGACTGTTAATTTGCATTTCTTAGTCTCTCTACGGCACAAATCATAACGAGGAAACTCCCAATAAAATATTTTGTCATTACAACAGACAAGATATCTCACAATAAAAAAATAAACAATAATAATAATGCTAAAAAAAAATTTTAAAGCTGTAAATTCACACAAATTTTTTTTAATGTAAAATGCAAAATGAACTCAAAACAGTAAATATATAAATATTATATTAAATATTAAAATATGAAAATACATCAGATGTAACATATCATAGCATAAAACATAGTACAGCGAAAAACTCTCTACTGTAGTTTGTTGGTCCATCAGCACTAGCCTGCAAAAAGCATAAGTCATGGTATTTTCAGCAGGGAAAGCAGCAGATTCCTGCAGTAAGAGAAACTATTCTGCATAGAATAGAGCTGATAATATCAAAGTTTTGCCACACGTCTGTGGAGACACGAACAACAACCTGTTAACACTTCAAGTGCTCCGACAGAGACAAAGACAAAGAATACTGATACCACGAAAAAAACAAACATTTACAACATTCTTTGCATTGCACTCAAGGACCAATTCCAGTTCTGCCAAGCTGCGATTTTGATCTACACGGCCATTAAACGACAACTGCGCACGTAATGTCCATGTCTAATAGCCCTCTGAACCTGGCAAGTGTTATTTACTGAAACAACACAAAGATCACGACTGATGAGGATAATGGGGTCTCAAAGCCAAATAGGAGTGTGTGTTAATGAAGATAATCTAATAGCAGTGCCCATGCATACAGAGACTGAGTCATTAAATTGGAGCTCCTGATGAGACAGCACAGACGGCCCCGGGCCCTTTTGTTTACAGTGTGCCCAAACACACAACTATATACACTATTAGCCAGGTCTGTTTGCATCAACTAGTAAACGGAGCGAATAAACACAGACCAGAGTAGGGCTGCATGATATATTGAAATATCGCAATATGCATATCGCAAGGGCGTGCGATATCTGAATCATTTTAATAATAGGCTACTTAAATCAAAACGTTGCAAAAGGTCAAAGTTTTAGTTTGACGCATATAGCAGAGAATTGCTTGACGTTAAAAAGAGTTAAGTGCAATAAGTTGCAGAAAACAACTCTTTGCCGTCTCGTCTTGCTGTCTGACTCACACCTGAAGTGCGCGCACACATATGTAACTAATGTTAATCAAACAACAAAACGGCTATAACAAAGATTAATATAAATTTAATTCATACATTAAAAAAACACTATAGTGTTATTTTACACTTAATTATAAAATTTCTGCACCTGAATACTACTGTTTATTTCATCTATGCTTGTAAATTGTGTATTTCTTTTTTTTCTTTTTCTTTCTTTTTTTTACTGACTGTTCACTTGCCTTTAATCATGTTTGAACTTTCTAAGACTATAGTTTTTGCTGTGGTATATGAAGAAGTACTTAAAGTGTATGGAAAGCAAAGTTACAATGATATAAAATTAGTGTCATTATTTTTTGTTTGTTTGTATGTTCACACTGATGTTAAAATTACATTTTCTGATTTGTGACATTACTTTTTTTGTAATGCTAAAACACTGCCGGTCACTTTCAGAAGTTGTAGTGATTATTTCTTTTCCAAGAAATGTGAAACAAATTGATTATATAATTTTAATTTTTAAATATTTTAAAATATAATTGAAATTGATTTTACACACTTTAAGCAATATCGTATCGCATATCGAATATCGCATTTTTTAACAAGGTATCGCATTTCGCATTTTTCTTCAATATCGCACAGCCCTAGACCAGAGGTCTCTGTTTCTCCAAGGACAACACAGTTGCACCATGTAAACACTCAAAGCACAAGCCAGCTGTTTAAGAGTTGGAGTGAGTTGTTACTCAGTGTGAGAGTGTGGTAATCTAGGTTCAGCAGGTCCTGATAATGAGCAGTCATACTGTGCTGTTTGTCAGAAGGAGTGGATCAAGAGGAATATCGTAATTTTTCGTCCAAAAGTGATCCAAAAATCAAAAGAGTGGCTGAGAATTCATGCCATGGGAACTGTGCTCCAGGCCTGGAGATACTAAGGATTCTTTGTCTGGATATGTAAGTGGTATGTCGCCTTGGCATGTAGGTGGCCCCTGCAGTGCCCCATAGATGCCCACAGCTTCTTTCCACACACTGGCACACAGATAAACTGCAGAACCCACTTGAAATTATCCAAAGTCTTCAACAAGCTTATCTTAATGGGTATATTTACATGTTGGGAAGAATGAGTAAGCAGGGTCTAAAGTTAAAAGCTAGCACAACATGTGTGTAAAAACTTAGCAACTCTTCTAGCAACTCTTTATCCATTCATCCATTGAAAGGTGTGGAAACAAGTTAATGTTGGACCTTTAAGGTATGTGTTTAACTGCAATATATATTAGCAAGTATATTATTGTGAGAAAAAAAATATACATTTGAGGGCCAGAAAAAAAAAAAAAGAGAAAACTTGAGGAGTTTTGGGATTTAAAAAAATATATAAAATTTACAAATTAAAAAAAAACCTGTCAAAACAATTTACTGTGATACCTTGCTGTTGGATTGCAAATGCAGCTAATGCATGTGTTTCAAAAGCTTATACTTTAAATAAATGTGCTGCTTAAACTCAAACACACTTTCTCTGTCTCTCTCTCTCACTCAATTTCAGGGCTTCCCAGATTTAAGAAGGCATTGATCTTTTTGCCATTTTAGTTACATGGATGGATGATGGATGATGGATGAAAAGACAGGGATGATGGGGAGAAAAAAAAAACCTGCTACTGTTACAGCCTAATGTGCGAAAAGCCCCAAACTGAAAAGATCCCAGGAACAACCATGAACTTCCTTATTGTATTATTGCTGATATAAACCACGCTGACTACTATCGAGTTATTGGATGGGAAAGATAATCACTAAGCCGCTGCTGTAGGGCATGTCAATATCGAAGTGGTGAGAAATTTTCTGATTAAATAGAGAGGCAGCTATATTTCTTGACAGGAAAGATAAATATCGAACTCAGTCAGAGTTAGATTGCTAGATAGAAAAAGTCATTCATTAATTAAAGATACAATCTATAGTCATTTAAAAAACAGCCAAAGAGAGTCAAAAGTGGGTTATGCACTTTTCCTATCGACAGCTATCTAAATGAATGATGTATTTGCAGAGACAATATCTCTCCTTAAACCAATTAATCCTTGTATGTGTGTCACTTCTTCAATCCAGGTTTCCACATGTTCAACAGTTCTGCAAACGTAAAGCAAGCTACCACTTCAAGGAAACAATCACAGACGCATATTTAAGAATGCTGAAAAGCTAACAAATTATAATTGAAACTACTAGTCATATAAACACACTCCGAGAGTTTAGTTTGGCCTCTCTGATTCCTTGTATAGTGTTTCCCATTTGGAACACGGCTTTGAGGGTCACCACAGCCACTGGAACTAATGCGTAGGGCCATTAAACTGTCTTCATCTGTGGCCAGAGACACAAGGCTGGACAGATTGATGCCAAGGCATTGTGTTGTGTCCCCATTCACCCCCACACAGCAACGCCAGCCAGAGCCGCCATCTTTAGGGTTCAATTCAAACTTCCTGTCTCATAAAACCAGAGCCGTATGTGTTTCTGGCTTCCTTACTTGACCAATTAAAAAGCTACCACAAAGAGGAGGTGATAAAAATGTGCTATTTTGGAAGATGAGCTACGCACTTGCATAGTGAAATATGTGCTTTTAATCAAAGGTGTCAATTTTTAAAGCACATTTGTGGTGCAGCTATATTAATTTTTAAGTAAGATCTCAGCAACAACAAAAGAGTGCCGGAAAGATATTGCCAAGCTGTTTTGTTTCCCGGCATGGATCCAGTAAAGAGCATCAATGTGCCGGGACAGAAATCAGACTGAGACATCAGAGCGTGCTCAGTAGGAGATGCGGCATTTATCTCCCTCCTTATTGACAGCCTCTCAACAGCACACTGTTTACACAGAGGAGACAGGGAGTAACTGTGCGAGCGAGCGTGTGAGAGGGAGACGCAGACTTCTCTGAGTCACACTTCTCATATACACGCGCGCGTGCGCAAACATGCTTCGCTTCAGATCTAAGGAGCGACGACAGTCCTGGAGATGCAAGACATCAAAATAAGCTGTCGTGCATGGAGGGAAAACCCTAAATGACACGCTTTACGCGAAAAGTCATAGAGTTTTTGAAATGCTGCCAATCAAGCACATTTTACAGTATAGGACGTATTGGCTACAGATCCTTGTGTGTTCATTGAAAAATACAAAAGAAATGCTGTGCTAAAAAGTCATTTTCCACTAAGGGTGTCATTACCGAATGAGTCAAAGGCCGGCAGTCGTTACTCGTTAAATGCATTATTTGGGGACAATCCGGGAAGAGCCAACAGCTGTTTGTGGCTGTTTAAAATGACTTCAAAAGGAGCCGAGCAAACACACGTCCTCCTTGAGCTACAAACATAACATAGCCAAACAACAACTACACAACAATCACACTCGGAAAGGATCAGGCACCTATAAATGAAAAGTTGAAGTGTAAATCAATGCTTTTTCTTTCAAAAACCATATCAGGTGTGAGAGGGTGAGAGGAGATAGCCAGCGGCCCTCACCACATACCTGAGCTGGATTAAGTCAGAGGTGTGGGAAAAGAAGGGACAATGATAAATTCAGCAACAATCTGACCCAGCCTCACTTTTTGGGATGGTTTTGAGCATGTTATAAAAAACAGAAATGGTTTTGGTTTGACCAGATCTGCTCATGAAACAAAAGAAGAGCACAGTATTGACAACACAGTTTAGACTGGACTATAGATCTGGTCTGATCTGATCTGGTTGTGCTGCCCTTGATTCAGTGGCAGATTTTGTCAGCGGTTATATTGGAGGACAGATCTCAGAGGTAATGTTTACTGCCCCCTAAAACAGAACTTCTTTTGACCAGCACTGCCAGCAATACCACTGATCCAAGCACGATTCAATTCAAGTTATGCAAGATTGTGGCTCAGTGTTTGCAGCCAGGGGTCCTGAAGGTAGAGACATGAAAAGAACATTTTCATGGCATTTCTAACTCTTAGCTAATTTGTACATTATTTCTAACTAATGATCTATCCTTCGTCCCTGAGCTGGTTGGAAGTCTGAATGAGAGGTCTTTCAGACTGTAAGGGTTAAAAATCCCTAATACAACGGAAAAAGTATATGCAATAGATTAAAATAGTTAAATAATGAAGATATCCTTAGTTTACTATATATTACGCATTATCTCTAAGAGAATCCTCTTGAATTCAAAAGCTAATCTGTCCTAAAGTGAGGGTATTTACTGTAAACTGGGTCAGCTGGTCTGTTTTGAACATATGTTCATGTATAAACAACACTAGGTATTAAGGATAAATCTATAAATCATCTGTTTATTGTTTACATTAAAAGCATTCTATATATAGGCTATGCCTTCTAAAGACACACGAGATGCTGTGTAATTCAATCAAAAATGAAAGGTTTGACTTTACTATAACTTAAGATAAAGAACATCTCAACCAAAACATATTAACTGTCTGAATATTAAAAACAAATATTGTTAGGGGGAAAAAATAACTGTTCTACTGCTGTGTATGAGTTCTGTGTCTATATAAATTATGTGCATTATCACCGTGCAACCTAAACAACACCACCCATAAGACAATATTGACGTTTAAAAACACCAGAGAAGGTGTCGACAACTATTTCACTCATTTATAATCCTCATCTGGCCATCTGTCGCACTGTAGTATTTTCTCCACCTTACCTTGAGACACGCAGATGATGGCAAACACAACGAGCAGCGCATCTAAAGTCCTGCGAAACTCCATCACCATCAGATATAAAGTCCACTTCAGTCGCCTTTATCCGGACAAACAGTCCCTAAAATCACCCCAAAAGCGCTACAATCCGGTTGAAGTGCGAGGAGACACTGAAGAACTTTACAAACTAGACCCAAAACGTACCAAAAAAAACTGTGTCGGATGATATGATCATCACAAAAACTTCATATTCCCGTGTGCGTGATCTGGGGGTTTGACTTTACCATAACTTAAGATAAAGAACATCTCAACCAAAACATATCGACTGTCTGAATATTAAAAACAAATATTGTTAGGGGGAAAAAATAACTGTTCTACTGCTGTGTATGAGTTCTGTGTCTATATAAATTATGTGCATTATCACCGTGCAACCTAAACAACACCATCCATAAGACAATATTGACGTTTAAAAACACCAGAGAAGGTGTCGACAACTATTTCACTCATTTATAATCCTCATCTGGCCATCTGTCGCACTGTAGTATTTTCTCCACCTTACCTTGAGACACGCAGATGATGGCAAACACAACGAGCAGCGCATCTAAAGTCCTGCGAAACTCCATCACCATCAGATATAAAGTCCACTTCAGTCGCCTTTATCCGGACAAACAGTCCCTAAAATCACCCCAAAAGCGCTACAATCCGGTTGAAGTGCGAGGAGACACTGAAGAACTTTACAAACTAGACCCAAAACGTACCAAAAAAAACTGTGTCGGATGATATGATCATCACAAAAACTTCATATTCCCGTGTGCGTGATCTGCAGATAAAGAGTCAGTGTAACGGACAGATAAGATGTGATGCTCACAGTCCGTCCCAGACGCTCTTACTTCCTCCAAGATTCATTTCACAGGCAAAACATCTTTCGTTTCTCGCTTTCCTGGAGTATGGAAAAAGTAATAGCCCATTCAGTCAGATTTCCATCCCAGCCGCTGCCCCGCACTCTTCCCTTCGCTGTGAATGAACGGATTTACTACTGTCGCGTCTCCGGGCGACTGTCTCGTGGCTCAAGCCCACCCCGCGACTACATTCAGCAGTTACCCACACTGGGATAACAGCGCTCTTAAAGGGCCAGGCGCTTGATTTCGCACAATCTGCAGATATCGCTGTAAATAATGAATGAATGAAATTCTGGAGTGGTTGTGAGAGATGGTTCACCCAGTAAATCTATCATTATTTACTCAACTTCGTGTTGTTTCAAAGTCGTATGATTTTCTTTCTCACTTGGCGCACACAAGAAGATATTAGGCAGAACTGATAGCCTCACTCACCATTGACTTTCACTGTATCATTCCATACAATGAAAGTGAATGGAGACTGGCGCTGTCATTCTGCCTAACATCTCCTTTTGTGTTGAGAGCGTACAAAGGATGAGAGTTTTCATTTTTAGGTGAACAACTCCTTTAAAAACATGACAGTTTTAGTAGATCACATGTTTTCTGAGAATAATGTCTAAAATAGCGTTTTAAATCATTTAAAGGAATAGTTCACTCAAAATGAGAAATCTGTCATGTCCTTCCACATTTCTCTCTCTCTCTCTCTCTCTCTCTCTGTGGAACACAAAAGGAGATATTTTGAAGTATGTTTATTTCTGCTCTCTTCCGATGTATATTAATAGAGACATGGTTGCTCCAAAACTGAAAAAATAAAAGCACCATAAAAGTATCATGAAAGCAGTCCACTTGTGCATTATACTGCAAGTCAAACAAGTGATAATTCAAATATATTTATTAAGATATAGCTAAAATGTAAAAAATAAAAAAATAAAGAAATAAATTGTAAAATGTAAAAATTTTCACTGAAAATCTTCCCTCTCTGCTGTATGGGTCATTTTTATAATACTTTTATGGTGCGTTTTTCTTGGAAACTGGCAACCCGTCATACCCAATTCACTGTCATTGTATGGAAAAGTGTTGCCAGAATATTTTATAGAATTACTGTTTTTGCATTCCACAGAACGAAGAAAGACAGGTTTTTAATATGTGTGGGTGAGTAAATGATAACAGGATTTCCATTTCTGGTTCAACTACTCCTTTAAGAGCAACTACAGTGCTATATACTGTATATATATAGGTCTAAGTTTAATCATCATTAAAATGAAGAGCCTGTGGGTCGAGGTGCTAAGGTGCAAGAAAACTGTTCAATTCATTTCACTATTACTTTTAAATTCTGTTCTGTCTCCAAAAAAGCAGCATCAATCAGCCCCTGAAGATTCCGGGCTCTTAGCAAATCATCAATCACAGAAATGTCAGTTTCATGGGAATGACTAGATCAGAAGTGAAACGCAATATCAGAGGTATATCAGTGTGGTATGAGGTTCAGACAATGAGACATGACACAGAAGACCCTCTGTCTGCGCCAGGTAATGATGGTGGATGATAACAGTGGATTCAGCCCAGGCAAATAACAGCAATTAATCGCTAAAGAGGGAAAAGAGGGCTATTTT
The DNA here is from genome assembly GCF_001515645.1 of Sinocyclocheilus grahami. NCBI lineage: Eukaryota > Metazoa > Chordata > Actinopteri > Cypriniformes > Cyprinidae > Sinocyclocheilus > Sinocyclocheilus grahami. The sequence continues at coordinate 2,617,519 of NW_015505211.1, forward strand.
GTATTCACCGCATTTCACTCTTTCCATCCCAGCCGTTTTCTCCATTATAATGAGACTGTATTTGTAAAAAAAATTAACCAACAAATTGCATTTCATGTTAATTTGAAGATTGAAAGCTCAACATGCAAGTTAGGGGTTGTATTTATCTTAATTTTCCTAACGTAGTATATTCTCTTCCATTATGTTCACAGTGGAGGACAGTCGGCGCCTGGAGCACGCAGAGAGCTTCTGGAGCAACTACCCTTGATATTGTCCTCATGTATGATGCATGAGCAAGTTTAACTTAATTGCAAAAATTGATTAATTGAGCTTCAGCGTGTAATTGAATAAAACATGATTCTGTTTTCCCCTAAATACATTTCATCTCTCTTATGACTGATGCAGCATACTCCAGCTACCATAAAACATCAGCTGGATGCGTCAGGACGAGCGTGCAGTCTGTGAATTTAGCTGAATAATCACATTAGCATGAGAGTTATGGTGACATCACATCATCACGTCTTAATGATGCCATTAAGCAACAGTCGCTGGAGTACGCCAAGAGCGGGAGTTCGGAGAACATCGCTGCAGATGACAGATTATCACTGAATTTATAAAAGCTAACAATGAGTTGCTTAATCTTTCTCACATTGAGGAGCACAAACACTCTGCTGTTGTGTTATTTAACATCTGCTTTATTCATCTGAGAACTACCATAACTTAACCTCTCAAATAAGGTGGCAGCAAAACTGACATCAAATTTCTTAAGCTACACAGAGATAAAAAAAAAATCACCTTGGTGGAAAAGTATCAGACATCATATCAGTGCTGAGCAATCAGCATTGACAGCAGAAAACGTTCTGAAAACGTTATAGCACTATAAGTAATTAGCCCATCCACCATACAGCCGCTTGAGTCTGTGCCAGCAAAACGTCATTTATTACACTGATCAGCCATGAACACCTGATAACTCACACTGAACAAGGCCCAAGCCATCTGACACTGTGAATTTAAAGCTCAGCACATCCCAAAGAACAAATTAACACACAAATGAGACATATTCAAGTATTTAATGGAATATTCAAAGATCAGTGGTAGTTAAGCTTAATATAGCTTTTGTGAAAACGTTCTGAAAACGTTATAGCACTATAAGTAATTAGCCCATCCACCATACAGCCGCTTGAGTCTGTGCCAGCAAAACGTCATTTATTACACTGATCAGCCATGAACACCTGATAACTCACACTGAACAAGGCCCAAGCCATCTGACACTGAATTTAAAGCTCAGCACATCCCAAAGAACAAATTAACACACAAATGAGACATATTCAAAATTGGCTGCTACTAATAATCCCGGGGGGCACGGTGCACATTTAGATGCCCAATTTCCTGATGCTCTTCAATGCATTAGTATTCCACTTTCCCTAACTCTGCCTGCCTGTCTGTCATTCTATCTCTCTCCCTCTTTCTGTCTATCTCGCTCTCTCTCTCTGTCTTTGTCTTTGAGCCCCTCTGTTTGAGGCCCCCTTAATTGTAGCTCCGTGAAGCGAGAAGGTCCCTCTGTTCTCCTCCACCATCCTGAAAGGAGCTGAAATTGGTGTGTATCAGACGACCAGGCCCCTTCTGTTAGCATCATATATGTGGCACAACACCGCAGACTCGGTAGGAAGTCTGACATTAACCCCTTTTGTTTTAGCAGGTCCGGTTTTCAAAGGAAACGACTGGTTTCAAGAGTTAATTATGTAATATGGCCACATTCACTCTTGGCACAGGAACTATGTAAGGTCGACTCGCATGCACAAGCCTCTCAAAGATGGCTGCTAATTGGATAGCTTTGACAATATGGTAGTTTTTTTTTTAGTCAGATGAGCTTATGTTTATGAAAGTGCAGTCAAGTTTCATAGGAAAGACAGCTCCACTGTCATGTCAATAGTGTAGTGATTTATGAAGCACTGCTCACACACAAGTCACTTTTAAACCAAGAAGCTTTCTGTTGGTCATCGTGGTGATTCTGTGTGGCCAACTTAAAACAGTTGCAAAATCTGAAATGTTTTGCCCTAATGAGAAACTCTCGATCATACAGATTCCAACTGGCTGACTGGATTTTGCCAGCAAAATTTCACTGAGCAATAGTAAATGTAATCGCAATCACATTTCAATCACAAAGCTACCAGAGGATAGTTCGTATTTTTGGAACTTTGCTCGTAAACCACCTGAAAGTGAAAAATAAATTTTACTGATGGTTTCTAAACTTATTTCATTGTTAATTTTCATGTTGAGATTGCAACTGAGCGGTACTGAGTTGCACTTGAACCCGTAGTGAAATCTGTGAGGGGAAATCTTTTACCCTCAAGCGAAATTCCTAGTCGAAAATCTGCTGAGAATCGGTATAAGTGCCTGCACCTTTAGCATTTCAGTCATAAAATTTACGGAAAATATTGCATGATTTTGCTCAATGGAACTTTCTAGATCACTCGAAGAACTAAATTTTTCTGAAGGTTTCTAAACTTATTTCATAAAACACATTGAGATTGTACTGCGCTGAGTTGCACTTGCACCAATTTCGAAATCTGTGAGGGGAAATCTTTCGCCCCCAAGCAAAATTCCCAATCGCAAATTAAATGTCTGGATTTCACCTCCAAAAAGCCGCCAAACATTGATAAATGTGTCCGCACCTTTAGTAATTGTTGACTACTTCTTTGTACACTCCTGAGGAAGACCTTTGCAGGTTAGCTAGTAATTTAGTCTATAGATGTACTAGCAGCTCGCTAATGATATGTTCCGCGTCCTCTTTTTCCATTCAACTTGTGCTGGAAAATTGGAGCTCCTATCATTTTGTTTCCCTGGAGATGAAATGACTCTTCCAATTCCCACAGTCTGTGGCTGGATCCAGGAGGGAGATGACAGCAATTACAGTCCTCAATGGCTAGCAGCACTGGGGAAATATGCTCTGACACTCAGTTTTTGGCTTTAGCTGGGTCCAGAGAAGCTTGGTTTGACACTAACTATCTCATCAGAGTGGCCATTTCTTTCTCTCTCTTGGCTGTCTTTGCGTAATACATTAAGTTGAAATGAGCTGTTTGTATGCCTACCCTCATGTGTTTAAGTGAACTCACAATATGCATGTTTATATCTCTGAGAATACTCATTACAGGCAATGCCATGCTGTTTGCACCGGATAACGATGTACAATAGACAAACGCCATCTCCATCACGGATGGGCTACAGAAACACTTTTAAATATGCAAAGGCTTGACTAAAATGCAAATTAGTGTATCACAACATGGCTTCTGCTCTCGGTCTTGGTGTGGGAGGTGACACAGAGACAGTGAGGAATCAATGTTATCAACTTGCAGCTTATTGCACTTATGCAGGTGGGGATTAGTAGCTGATCTGGAGATGGTAATTCCTATTCAATGCCATGCTGATTCTTATTAAATGCCATGAAATTCAAACTTAAAATATGCATTTAATGCTTTTTTTTTACAGTAAATTGAAAGTTATTGTGCTATGTATGGTTAACACAACAACTGATAGCAGCTTTAGATGGTCCTCTATGAAAACCCTGCAACGCTATTTAAATTCCAATATTACTTAAATTACAATTATGAATGCTTAATATATTGTCTCCAAGTTGGTATCAGCTATTAGTAATTCTTTAGATCAATTACGCCAATATTGGAAGAGAATAATACTTGTTGTAAACAGACTACACTAAACGGTTAAAAGGAACAAATTGCTAATGATATTTTAATAATTATGTATTATTATTATTATTATTATTATTATATATTTATGAGATATTTCATATAGTTGAGATAGGAAAATGTATTTATCAATTAATCATATATATATATATATCATAATATATATGTGAAACATTGATAGACATTTTACTGAAAAACAAGAAATACTTATCAATACAAATATTGAATGCAGTTAAAAAAACAGTAGACTTATAATACTGGCTATAATATTTGTTTTTGGTCACTAAACAAAAATAATTATCTGATAATATTCTGGCTGCCTTAAACGTGTACATATAGGGCAACATTCTTCATTTTGCTCTTACAGCATTTCAGTGTGAACTCTCGGCAGCTCGTTCTCCGGTGATCTGGTCCAGTGGTGTGTCAGAGCTGGAACGCTCTGGTTGGTATAAGAGTGACAATACTGTTTTATCTCTTAGCTCTCTCAGGTTGTTCGCACTGGACGAAAACTGCTCAGGGGTAAAACTCAGGATGAAGGCAGGGTGGGCTCAGAGTAATCCAGGACTGGAACATTCCTAAAGTCTGTTTACAACATGGAGAGATTGGCCAGGGGGACTTAGAACATTACTGCACCAAGCCGGGACCCAAAGAATAAACCTACTCTGACACAATGGATAAACACCAGTGGGAAAAGAGAAAGGAGGAATGAAAAGAGATGCAGGGAGTGAGAAAAATGGAAACAGAGCTGGGAAAAAGAATGAGAGTGAAAGGTGTAAATGTAAGCAACACGAGCTTGGTGAGCACAGGCAGTTAAGCCTGTGCCAGCTTTCACCCTTAGGCCCACATTTTGTGTACCACTGATCACGTTTTATGTAATAAGCAACGACGCATGGAGACCAGCCCCATCCCACTGAGAGACACAAACCCTCATGGTCCGCTGTGCAGAATAAACCCCGGCAGGCTTTCTATTGTCCCAATACACATTTCCTCCCATGTGAAGAATTCTGGTTCCTCCTGTTCAAGAGTGGACAGGGATTCCACTTGTGATTCAGGAAAGAGGGTCCTTTAGATGCGAGGTATGATTATAATTAGAGAGAAGCAGTGAAACACAAGTACAGAATGAATTTTCTGATAAAAATAGTAAGCGTCACTATTACTGTTGCTCACTAACCCCCAACCATAGAAGAAACAAAAAAGGCAAACTATGCAGGTTTTTGAGTAGAGAAGTGCTATTAGTTTTCTAAGGCCGCATTTACACTGCAGGTTTTGATGCCCAATTCTGATTTGTTGACTATATCTGATTTTTAGGACAACCAGCCATATCTACATTTACATACTTGAAGAAACAACCCAAGAAAGCCATACTGACCCAGAAACAGGGTTGCCAGGTCTGCGAAACAAAACCAGCCAAAAATTATATTCAGATCAGACCAAAACTAGTTACATTATTTTGCTGCGGTTTTCCCATCTGTCGGGGGCATCCTCCATCAAAATCATGTTCAGGTTAGGCTTTAACCTGTGGAAACAGTGTAAAAGTATCCCAATTCCGCGGGGAAACCACAGACTTGGCAACAATGCCCAGAAAAGATCATCTGTGTCACCTTCTCTTGTGTCCTTTTTTGTCTTAGTACACCACACTTTCTCCAAATAGTGACATCAGAGGTGGCCTGTTCTAGCCGTAATGTCTCTCTCACACACACACACACACACACACACACACAAGCTTTCTCTTGATTTACAGCACCTTAGTAAGCTCTGTGTGTGTGCTGCAAAGATGTCTCTCTTATTTATGGAACATCGAGCCCTGCTGAGAATCTGTGATGCCTTAGGGAGTGTCCGAAGCCTGGGAGAGAGTGGCGGGGATCGTCCCCTGGGCCGCCAGAGGCCAACTTCAAAGCTGCTGTTGTTTGGGAGACAATAGCCCATGCCTATCACCAACAGGGAGTCAGATGTGCTCAACACGGCAGACTGGGCCTCAGGTCCGACCCAGAGCTCACTGCCATTGTGAATTGTTCTTACTCTGAAATATATGGTAATGGCTGGACACATAGGCCGCCTCTCAACGTCAGTTACAGACAACGGCACTGCCTGTAACCCTCCCTCTGGGAGTTATAACAAGTTTAAGGCATGTCTTACGCATTCACGCAAGAACAATGCTAGTGTAATGATACAAAGAAGAACAAACATTTAATTTCACAGGAGATAGAAAAAAACAGACAAAGAAAATTTAATTTAATTTAATTGTTATTTCATATCATTACTGCCATATTAATTTCTATTTTCTCTCTCTTTTAACATATGGGTCAACACAAAAGGAACAACGGATGCTGTTACGGATAATTAGCTTTTAGATCACAAGCACTAACAGGCTTTTAAAGTCGTAAAAAGGGCGTGTTTTAAATGGACTACTCTGCGTCTGATTGGTCCACACCTGTTTAGGCCGCTGTGGGAGCAGGCATACCTAACATTTAAGGGTTCAGAGTTCAACATCCCTGAGGTCGCAGCACCGAAAGCGAAAGCACAAAGGTGACGCTAAACCGCAGACTGGGCCAAAAAAACGCAAAGCTGGTGAGCAACCGGAGCTCAGTAGGTCTAAAACACTGCTGACAGGGTGTATGTATCATGCAGCTGTCCAGTTTGTCAGTGGGGACACCTTTAGCCGAGGCTTTCATCACCAGCTGAACCCTTAGAGCCTGTGTATCACCTTATCGTCACACTAAACTTGTTGTTAAGGCTTACAGTTGAAACACAAGGGATGATGGGAAGGAATGTAAACAATCTGGGAAGATGTTTCATTAACAGATCTTTCATCATGAGGTCAATGTATGCACATAGCCACAGTCAGAGTAGCAGAACATTTGCCTTATGTTACAAAAATGCAATCTTTTGTCTGTATTTGCAATACTGATGTGCTAAAACAGTCTACACGTCGATTAATACGACACATCTGCTCGTGTAAATATAGAAGAACAGATCTGTATGCCTTCAGAAATGCATACTTACTCAAATAAGCTTACACCTACACACACTTACGAGCTAGTGAACTAAAATGTCACAAACAGGAAACAGGAAATCTTATCTGTACACAAATGTACTGAATAGCATGCAATATTTCTCAATACATAAAGACATGTATGTACTTATGCAATGTATCCTCTGCTCATAAAGCACTGATATTCACTATACTTCAGTTGAATCAATTGAAATTGATACCGTACACTATACAGTGGGGAAAAAAAGTATTTAGTCAGCCACCAATTGTGCAAGTTCTCCCACTTAAAAAGATGAGAGAGGCCTGTAATTTTCATCATAGGTATACCTCAACTATGAGAGACAAAATGAGAAAAAAAAATCCAGAAAATCACATTGTAGGATTTTTAAAGAATTTATTTGCAAATTATGGTGGAAAATAAGTATTGGGTCAATAACAAAATTTAATCTCAATACTTTGTTATATACCCTTTGGTGGCAATGACAGAGGTCAAACGTTTTCTGTAAGTCTTCACAAGGTTGTCACACACTGTTGCTGGTATTTTGGCCCATTCCTCCATGCAGATCTCATAAGTAAAATGTAAGTTAATAACTTAACATGTTATTTTAAATAAGAAAACAAATCAACATAATATATTGATATATTATTTATATAATTTGCATCTAATCATGCATCTAAATAAAATGCATGGGTCCCAATATTTTTAACCACGCCTGTAAAACTTAAATTTTTATTTTCCTACCTTGCAAGTACCCTTTCTTTCAAGAAATGCAAATCTAGGTGAACTGTTTAATGTGCTTCAAGGCAGGAGTGCTCTGCCAGGTCTAGACTAGAAAATAAAAGTGATGTTTCTAAATAGATCTTCTACTTTCATTGGTGTCTATGTATCTGTCTTTACTCCACCTTCTCTCCCCAGGCCAGCAGGCAGCAGACAGTTTTAAGTGTGCTAATGAGTCATATTAGAGTAAGAACGTAACCAAATGTCAGAGGGAGCTTAAGGGGAGACTAATAAAAAGATAATAAACTGTATCTGGGAGTTCGTTCTGCTGTCACAGCCTCAGCACTGGTGCAGAGTTTATTATAAGACCGACACATGTTTCGTTTCCCTAATCAGGCAGAACGACCTAGTTCGAGTCACCCCAAATACATCTTCATCAAAAACCAAATGCGAAAAGGAATCTCACACACATCAACAACTAGCTTCAGACCAGGGTGCAAAGTCACAGACAGAAAATGAGAGTGCTGGAGTTATTATGTGTCTGACTTGGAAGAATCTGCCCGTGATCTGAAGCTATGGCCTGACTGGCTCAGAGCAGAGGACGAATGGAGGACGAGAGCTGGATTGTCCTATAACTCAAAGACTTTTATAGTGAAAAAATAAACAGTGTGCTTGAGGAAAAAAATGTTCTCAAAAGACGGAGGGTGCATGGGATTGGACGGGATCTTTAAATGGATGGGATCTTTAAACATACACACACACATACACAATTTATCTGAGCAGTTGAGGGATTTCTGACCACCATGAGGCTGCGGAATAAAAGACTGAACTATTAAATTCATAAAATGAGCCTTGCTTTGAAGGATGGACAGTAGTACTGTTTAAAATTTGTAGGTAAGATTTTTTTTTTAATTAATAGTTTTATTCAGCAATGACACATTAAATAGATCAAAAATGACAAAGACTTCACATTGTGAATTATCATGATTTTCAAAAAAACAAACATTAAGCAGTAACATTGTTACTTATATAACTTATACTTATGTAACTTATATAATAATAAGAAATGGTTCTTGAGCAGGAAATCAGCATATTAGAATGATTTCTGATCATGTGACACTGAAGACTGAAAATGTATGCTTTGCCATTACATAAATAAGTTATATTTAAAATATATTTAAGCAGAAAAAGGTTATTATACATTGTAATAATATTTCATAATATTACTGTTTTTACTGTAATTCACATCCAATAAATAACATTTGGACTATTTTGGAGACCCAGAACAATCTAACAAGTGCTAAAAACCATAACTACAGCCTAGCAATATTTCATTATTATTAAATAATATTCAACTCCATCTATGAGAACTGGGCATTTTAACATTCCCTCAACCAAAATGTAATGTTTGGAATTGTTTTAGAACACAAATTTGCTAGCCGTGAAAGATACATGGAGGAACAACAGACACACAGGGAGGGTGAGAGAAAGCTGCGTGGTGTAATGTCAGGTTGCATGGATCAGCATTTAGACTGACCTATCCACACATGGGAAGTGCCATGTTTGCACTGTTATGGGATAGCTCAGATACCCAGCTGTCCGTCCATCTCTTCACCCTTGTGGCTTCTTCTTAGATAAAGGCCTGAGGCCAGCTGTACACTGCCCGTCACTCTCTCTCATATCAACACACACCTATTATTCACACACATCCACTAACATGCTCTTTTGTTTTATGACGGTTACCAAAGCTATTAGTCCATGTGGGTAGCTGGTGATGTGCCAGGTTACAAATTACACGTGTCTGTCCCACCCACACCAATAAACAACAAACAAAGTCCTCGCCTAACGAGCTCATTTGCATGTTCCCTAAATCCCAGCCAAATTGAGCAGACTGCATATTCTTTTTCCCATGGCGGCTGAATCCTCATGAATCCTTATGCACTGCGGAGTTGAGTTTGGACCATGGACGCACACACGTCCAGACGCCTTCTGTCACATGACACGTGCCTCACACAGGCTGCTTTTGTCTCTGCTCCTGTCAATCACTCAAGCTTCCGCTCAAAACACGGATATCACACCGGCAGCTGTCTCGGTTTAACCCCCCCCCACTTTTTGCTCAGCTAGTCGTTCCTGACCTTTGACCCCTGCTCTGTGAACAGCAGACTTGCACAGACACCTCTTTATACGGAAATACCAAATCACCTCATAAGACCAGAAATAAGAACTTCTTCCACTTGGACATTTCTGAACAACAAAAAGCAGAATTAAAAGGCACTCTGAGAATTTCACTGTAATATTTTTTATAGGAAACTAAGAGAAAAAAAAAACTTTTCTTTGATTGCATTTATGCACTCGATTTCTCTAAGGTAAAGATGTTGAAGGCCTAAATGGATTTTCTTGATTGAATCAATGTCCTCATGCAATTCTCTCTTTTATGTTGCCAATTCAAGTCTGAGATCAATCTGTAACACTCCTACAACCTTTCTGAATAAACGTTATTCCCTATATACAGCAATTTAAATAATGCAGCTAGGGTTTGCTTTTGAATGCCTAGAGCCCCTTCTCTTTGAGTAATAAGTCATGCGGCTTTGTACTGAGGCCATTATTATGTTTGAATACCATATACAGTGGGGCAAAAAAGTATTTAGTCAGCCACCAATTGTGCAAGTTCTCCCACATAAAAAGATGAGAGAGGCCTGTAATTGGGAAATAATTCTACATTAGAGAGCACATTTATGTGCAACTGGGGCAACTACTGGCAACTGTTGCTTTCCAGAAGAGCAAGAGTGGGTTTTTACAGCAAATGAGACAAAAATTAAACACAGCCAGTTTGTATCTGTTTGCATTTAACCATGTGTTTACTGTGGTAACAAACATTTTAGTACTGTTATTCACATTAAGTGTAAATAGTCTAACACCATGTCATACACCGCACCGCGCAGCAACATCTAAGTTCTGTCTACACTGAACGTGACAAAGCGACCGTTGCAAATCATTTGAATTTTGTGTCAGCACATCATAAATAGAATGAGGCATCAGTTTACTGTCGGGGATTTGTCATGTCATATCGCGTTGTGTCGCACCACATCCAGTGTAGACGGCATCACTGATTATAATGGATTCTATTGTATTTGTCACATCATGTTTAAAACATGAAAGAGTTGGACAACACAATTTTTAAATGAATTCATTCATGTCAATGAACTCTTTCACCTTGATTCCGAAATACCATACTGTGAAACATTTTTTAAAATGTTTTTTAATTGTATTTTTTATTTATTTTTAGAGACAAAGATTTTTAAAAAATATTCTACAATTCATTTAGCTATATAAATTTCAGTTTAACGTTTAATGCATTAGACAGACAGACAGAGAAAATTTAATGTTTTTGAAATATTTATAAAACTATTTCAATACATAAACATTTACATAATACTTTATAGTATTATATTTTCAAAATAAATGATAAATGATGAAGTGATGTAATTTGTAATTTCAATCTGATTGTATGCTGAATTTAAGAGCTCAGAAAACAACCCAAACTGTGCTGTTGTTTTGGCGTATTATAAAAACAGATTTGTTTAGTGTGAATTTTATCGTTCACAGAGTTAGTATTCATCAGATGACACAGCGTTGTTCCTCTGGCTTATCTTAGCATCATTAGTCAAATCAGATCCAAATGCAGCTGTCAATAAAAGAGATATTTTTTCATACTAAACACAAGAGATGGACACCAATCTACTTACAAATGCATATAAATCAGGACAGGCGCGACTCAAAGGACCTGGAAATAGGTGCGCTAACTGTTGCTTTGCTACTACTGCACCGCTACAAAACGTGAATACAGATGTGCTATTTAAATATTATGACAGAGTGTAATCATCTTCAAAGTTAAATATTGAAGAGCGGATTAAAGCTGACATTACCTTAATTCCTCAATGTCACTCATAAAGCAAGGACACACTCCATTTGACAGGCCTAGCTTAAAACAAAAACCGCTTTCAAACAGCTTTTCTCAAATTTCAACAGCGACAAACGCTAATGGTTTTCACACCGCCGCAAGGTAGCAATTATTGGATATCACGTCTGCTTCCCAGAAGACTTTGCTTGAAAATCAACAAATATAATCATGCTAGCTGAGATCTAATTCATCTAACAGGTGGACTGAGGAGAGAATACAGATTTTGCTAACCAAAAATTGCATTATGAAGTTCAACTGACTTGTGAGGGGCAGCTAGATTCATCCCCGCTGCATTTAAATGAAAAGTTTAAGAAACAAATTAAGATAAAATCCTTAATTAATGTGTTATTCTCGTTTCTCCTTCGAACCCCAGAGGTTTCCAGCAACAGATTTTAGGGGATGGAGAGGAGGGATGATTGGGCTGGAAAGTCCAAGCGGTTGGGGGGGAAGCAAGCGGTGCCCCGGGAAACGGCGTCGGTCCAAAACGAGCTTTACGTTCCTGCCAGCTCGGACTGCAGATCCCCGCATTGTTAGAAAATAGATTTGACTCTCTAGCCGATGGAACAAATTAGCTGCATTTGTTCACTTCTCCTCTCTGCCCTTTTGACTCCGCATTTGATTTTAATTTACAAGAAAGTTTTTCTTTACCTGAGACCATTAAAAAAAAGTTGGCCTTGTGTTTGCAAGCACTAATCTTAGTCAGGTCAGGTCTATTCGGGTACATTTCACGAAGGCAAACTACCTAATGAGATGAAAATGTTATGAATGTTTGCCTGTGCAAAAAAGTTCTGGAGGGTTTCTGGATGGTTGTCAAGGTGTTGCTATGCAGTTGCTAGGGTGTTTTGGGTGGTTATTTAATGAGAGACTTAACAAGAGACTTCCCTAATTGTCAAATCTCAAACAATGTTTTTGGCCTCACAAAAAGCTATTATATGACTCCAGAAGACTTGACATACGTACTTCTCTTCAAAAGTTTGGGATAGGTAAGATTTATGAAATAAGTTTCTTATGCTCACCAAGCTGAATTATTTGATCAAAAATACAGTAAAAATAGTAATATTGTGAAATATTATTACAATTTAAAAGAACTCTATTCTATTTTAATACTATTTAAAGTGTAATTTATTACTGCAATGGTAAAGCTGAATTTTTCAGTCTTCAGTGTCACATGATCCTTCAGAAATCATTCTAATATGCTGATTGGTGCTCAAGAAACTTATTACTATCAATGCTAAAAACATTGGTTAATATTCTTGTGCAAACTTTGATTCTTCTATGAATATAAAGTTCAAAAGAACAGCATTTAGTTGAAATATATTTCTTATAATATAATAAATGCCTTTAGAGTCACTTTTGATCATTTTAATGTGCCATTGCTGAATAAAATATCAATTTCTTTAAAAAATAAAAAATCTTACTGACTTCAAACTTTTAAAGGGTGGTGCTTTCTGTTTTAAAAACATTTCATTAATCATTAATGAATTAATTTCAGTTTAATTCAGTTGCTTTGGCCAAAACATCCATTCTAATGAAAAAAATAAAATAAAATAAGGGGTATATAAGGTTGGACATGCAAAAGATTTTCCACTTCCAAAAAAAAAGCATGACAAAATTGAGCATCAATACTCTGTGATATTCCGGGCCCTACATGCCTCATGTTCCACTTTCAATGTAAATCTAAAGATATTTTTCACCTGATTTACCTTCTGCCAGGTGAAAATCGCCAAGCACTCCCCAAAAAAACCTTTGTACCAATGTTGGCAGCCCTGTATTCTCAGGGTGTTCAGATATTCTAACCGCCAAAGACAAAAAGGAAAGATACTGGCCTTGTGCAGCACAGTCATTTTCTCAATGGTTGTGATCAAAGCCTATACATCTGCTGGGTGGTGTATGTGGATGCATTTTCTCTCATACACACACTCTGTAGCTCCTGTCCAGCAGGTCTTTGTGAAGGCAGCTGTAGTGTGAGATACCTGCAGAGTGCTATAAAATGAATCTCTCGCTGCTGTCACAGGAAGCATCTCCTGTTCGCTTTGCATTCCGCACCTGGCCTCAGCAGAGAGCTCCCGATTAAGGGGATCATTTGCAGGCGGGATGCTTGGAGAAAATAGCACAGCGAGTGTGTTTGTGCAGGTGTGTATTGCTTCTGAGTGGGAAGATTACAAAGATAGACCGCTGCACACTGGCTTGTTGTCTGTCCCTATGGTGCATTGTCCCTGCCCTCTTTCAAATCTACATCCCCCATATTCACACCACGGCCGTAGCTGCACATTCTCCCAAGAGGGAGCCCTATTGATCAGGCAGGCATCTCCCTAATTAAGCTTGAGACCAGAGGAGAGAAAAGCAGGAACAAGGGGGAGGGGAAACAAAAAAAAGAAAGAGAGTAAAGAAAAAAGCGGAGGAAGAAAAAAAGCTGTATGTGCTGAGACCAGGCACACTTGTTGTTCAGAGAAGAATGGAGGTGGAGAGAGGGGAGAATCATTCTGACAGAGAGAAACGAGAGAGAGAGAGAAGTGTTGGAAACAGCAGCCGCTCAGCAAAAACACGACACGCAACATCTAGGGAGCGTTAAAGGGCTGCCGACAAAACCAACAGGAAACTTTACTATTTAATTCCAGTCGTCTTCAGGGTTTTAAATGCTCTTGGGATTCAATTAAGAGTGACAATTATCGTATTCACTGTTTCTCTGCTCCTCTGCCCCCTCCAGGCACAGAATGTGGTGATTCAGGAAAAGAGAGAGACAGAGACAGAGAGAGAGAGGGAGAAATAGAGATTTTCCCCTGCGTAATCTTTCTGCTTCTTAGATAAACTGCTCTCGCACTCACCCAAAGGGAAAGAGGTCACTACAGTGCATCCCAAATGACAGTTTCGAATGCAAAAGCAACTGCGCCAGAGAAACAATCGAACCGTTATTAGTTACACCACTATATTAAAGTCAAGTCGAGTCCAAGAAAAACAAGGAAATATCATTCCTCCAGCCCCACAATAACACATAATAATGAGTCTTAGTAAGAAAACAAGGCTGTGAGGCGTAGTATGGCCCATTTAATACTAACTGCTAAAGCCAATAATGATACTTTTCCACTTTTCATACTTCTACATCGAAGAAACTTGAGGGTAGGACCACTTGAGCCAGCAAGCAGCTCCTTAGCAACACCCTAGCAGCCAACATCCTGGAAGTAATGAAAATTCCCACCATTTTCACCACGTCTCACATTCTGTATTGTGTTTAATAACGTTCTGTGATGGAAATTACATTTCAAAATTTGACTGGGAGTGAGGCAAACACAAATATTTTGATTACAAGTGATATTTACCTTCATTTTTTGTATCTTCACACTCATATTTTATCCCAGCCTCTTCACTGATACCATTATCTCCTTGGTAAACAAGTGCATTTTGGGTAAATGATGGGCAACAGTATTTTTGAGTAAATAAATAAATAAATGAGATCATATAAAAGATCACATATTGTGCTTCATGATAATTTCAGTCTTTGTATTACATCATTATCATGTTTTAAAAATTAAAAAATGTATTTTTATTATGGATTTTTATAATTTATGACTGAAAGTCTGACTCTGTCAACACTCTCAGAAAAAAAGGTACACGATGGTACAAATAATGTTCCTTAAAGAACAGTGTTGTACCTTTTCAATAACTGTACCTTTAATGGTACAGTAAAGACCTCTGATGATACTGTTTGGTACCTTTCAAGGTACAACTGAAATGAAGATACATAAATGTTCTTACAAGTGACAAAATTACTGTTTCATGCATGATTGGTTGCTGTTTTAACTATTAGACATAGCAACAAGACTCTGATTGGTCGAAATCGCTGCAGCCGTTACAGAATTTTCAAACAGAACAGAGAGCGGGAAGCAGACTACTTTTGCCCTTTTATCAACAGGGTAACAATAAATCTATACAAAACAGAAGAAAAAATAAATGATGAAGGCATAATAAAAAGTTTGCGATACAGTTTTAGCCGTCATATAACTAAAAGAAAAATATTTTAATTAAAAAACTGTGATATAACTGCATAAAGAAACACCCAGTTGTGAATATTAGATGTGAACCTTAAGTCTATTCCACACAGCCTCATTTTCATTCACGTCAAATTAAATATGGCTTCCACTATGACAAACGTCCATTGTAAATGCCTCTAAACACACTTTAAATAGCCAATAAAAAAAACTAAATTTTGTAAAATAATACATAAAGTAGATGGTAAACAAGAGTATGTATTGATAAGTTATAAATATGAGAGAAGCTCATGATATTCTCACGGTCTCAATGGTTTCAAAACATCTCTCACAGAAGCAATATCTAAAACAAGAAAAGATTATGAAATCTGTTTGTTCTCAGCAAGTGCAGAGATTTGGCTTGCTCGGATTGCCTCAGATTGAGTTGTGTACGGTGTGAAAGTCTGGGGTGTGTAGGATAAGACCTGCCAAGCACATTAATGTGAGCACGAGTTTGTATGTGTGTTTGTGTTTCACCCCGAGACACACCAACGCTGCGCTGTCTCTCCTGATCGCTGATTGCTCCTGATGCTAATTTGATGTGCTGCGGCTCATCAAACTACGCTGCCCCACTTTCAACCATCCTGCAATGCTAAACAACCTAATGCAAGCTTCAAACAGCAAAAATAAACATCAGAGAGCGGCTTTCTCCCCCAAGCAGGCCTCGCCAGGCACACTGCCACCCCACCCGGGCACATCGCCTGCCTGCCTTCACAGCTACCCGTCTGGAACCAGCCTGAAATCTGCTAATTACTACTGAGACAGACAGATGAAGAATAAAGTTAGTCGTTACTCGCAACAGGAACAATGTCTGGGAAAACCCAGACTTGATAAACAAAAAGTAGATTAAAATGCAACAGATAATTTGCTCAGCGCTGCTGAATTACCACAAGGCTAACTGCTACACTAATGAGGGAAGTATTGCTAACAGCTAGAAGTAAACGAAGAAAAGGCTGTGGAATGAAATGGAATTTGTCTGTTCTGTCTACATGAAGATGCTAAGCTGTTTCTCAAGGCTTTAACAGCAGGAAATGCTCGACAAGTGTTTGACATTTCCTACTGAACAGGATGTTTGTAGCTTTGACATATTGCAGACCTGTCCCATTTTAATAGCAAATAAGCTTTAAACACATCAGGAACCATTATAGTGGGAGGGGGATTCATTGTAATGAGCAATTGATTGGACTATATATATATATATATATATACTATTACTAAAATACTTACTAAAAATAAAATAAAAAAAATATATAAAAAAACGAAGTAACAAACGCACATAACGAAATTACTAAAACTTAAGTTTAAATGAAAGCTGAAAATATAAAAATCAATGCAAATGTAAAATATGAAGAAATACTATAATAGTACACAAATATTATTAAAATAATACTGTTATATTTATTTATTTATGCTATACTGCTTCTGATATGTTTATTCATTCTTGTTTTATTACTGACTATTGCAACAAATTACCTCATAGAAGCACAAATACATTGAGTGAGCAAACATTTCGGTGATAACTATAATAATAATAATAATATGTTTGTTTTTTACCATGGTAACGACTTTGGTATCAAGTATCGTCTGCTTTTGGTGGTATCAGTACCGACTACTTGATTTTTGGTGTCGTGACATCCCTAGCTTTGAAAAATGTTTCTCAAGCAGTGTTTTTGCTTGATGGTTTCAAACTAAATTAAATTAAATAAACTTCATTATATTTTTTGCTGTTGGGCAACAAGTGAACACAATAAAACCACACTAGCACACAATATGGCAAGAGTCGCTCTGTAATTACAGTAAGTGAACAGAAAAGTTGAACTGTGTTCTCAGGATGGTGTTTTCCATAAATATCATGTCAGGGCAAAAAATGTTAAATGCCACATGTTAAAATGTATGCAGTTTATTAATTACAATATTTTTTGTCCAAAACAACGACATTGTATCTTTTATAGTTTGCTGTTTCATGAATTATTTTTATAGTTTAAATTGAACTGAAAGGCCTACAAAAGATTCTTTCTGTGACAACTTAACCCATATAGTGTGACAACATGCCCCAATACCAAAAGGTATGTGTGTGCAATGAAATATGTTTTAGTAGTCAATGCTTTATGGAGTAAAACACTTTTTACTCAATTCTTTTACTAGGAGTAAACAACTAGCCCCAATCTACTTGTATAAGAGTGCAATAGCACGACCTCAAGGATAGCAAACTTGGACTGAAATCCACACAAGAACTCTATTAAACGATAAAATCACAACTCAGATTTAATTGAATGCAGTTTTGCACACTGCAGTCGATGGACAGTGTATTCCAGATGAATGTTTACCTTGTAGCAGCGCTGTGTAAACAGAATGAGAACAAACAGCTGATGTACTTCTGAGAGAAAGAGGGGCTCGCGGCTTACATCACTTGCTCGTATGGATTTTGTGTCTTAAATTGCGGGTGACCTTATGATGTCTCCAAATGGCTGGAGTACACAACCAGAGGTAAAATAGAGGAGAAAAGGAGGAGGAGGAGGAGGAGATGCAATTCTGACAGGGGAATATGAGAGAGGGAGATAGAGGGGGAAGGGAGAGAGAAAGACAATGAGAGGAAGAGAAAAATGATGGATGACAGGTTCAACAAATGGAAATAAGTCCGTGAACCTGTGGCTCAGCACTCCAAGAACCCACGAACTACACAAGCACGCATACATGTGGCAACACCCATGAAACATTAATAATCTCTATTGATCACGTCTGTCCTTCACAGGGCGAATGTGACACACACGCTCTCGCATACACAAACACTTAGAGACGAGTCCCATCCAAAGCTATCAAGTTAAATAAAAGGAGGAAGTGCCTTCATGTTGATTTCTTCTAAAATATCAGCAGCCTTCATTTTCTTCAATACTGTGTCTTGAAGCCTCAGAACTGAGGTGTCAAAGAGTCACACATTTCATTTATATATAGTCCAATATAGTACAGTATAGTACACACCCCTAAATACATGATGAAATAGCATCAGGCTAGCTGTCAGCAATATTGTTACTGTTAACTAAAACTATTTTAAAAAATAATTTCCAGTCATTAAAATAAAGCTGAAAAAAATAAATAACTATTAGATTAACTTCTAATAATGAAACTTAGACTTATTAGATGAAAAATGCTGGTTAAACTTAAAAAAAAAATCTTCTGAAAATTAGAAATGTTGTCTTGGCAGACAGCTGAAATAGGTTTACGATGAATTTAAAAAAAAAATACTATTACTAAAATACTTACTAAAAATAAAATAAAAAAAATATATAAAAAAACGAAGTAACAAACGCACATAACGAAATTACTAAAACTTAAGTTTAAATGAAAGCTGAAAATATAAAAATCAATGCAAATGTAAAATATGAAGAAATACTATAATAGTACACAAATATTATTAAAATAATACTGTTATATTTATTTATTTATGCTATACTGCTTCTGATATGTTTATTCATTCTTGTTTTATTACTGACTATTGCAACAAATTACCTCATAGAAGCACAAATACATTGAGTGAGCAAACATTTCGGTGATAACTATAATAATAATAATAATATGTTTGTTTTTTACCATGGTAACGACTTTGGTATCAAGTATCGTCTGCTTTTGGTGGTATCAGTACCGACTACTTGATTTTTGGTGTCGTGACATCCCTAGCTTTGAAAAATGTTTCTCAAGCAGTGTTTTTGCTTGATGGTTTCAAACTAAATTAAATTAAATAAACTTCATTATATTTTTTGCTGTTGGGCAACAAGTGAACACAATAAAACCACACTAGCACACAATATGGCAAGAGTCGCTCTGTAATTACAGTAAGTGAACAGAAAAGTTGAACTGTGTTCTCAGGATGGTGTTTTCCATAAATATCATGTCAGGGCAAAAAATGTTAAATGCCACATGTTAAAATGTATGCAGTTTATTAATTACAATATTTTTTGTCCAAAACAACGACATTGTATCTTTTATAGTTTGCTGTTTCATGAATTATTTTTATAGTTTAAATTGAACTGAAAGGCCTACAAAAGATTCTTTCTGTGACAACTTAACCCATATAGTGTGACAACATGCCCCAATACCAAAAGGTATGTGTGTGCAATGAAATATGTTTTAGTAGTCAATGCTTTATGGAGTAAAACACTTTTTACTCAATTCTTTTACTAGGAGTAAACAACTAGCCCCAATCTACTTGTATAAGAGTGCAATAGCACGACCTCAAGGATAGCAAACTTGGACTGAAATCCACACAAGAACTCTATTAAACGATAAAATCACAACTCAGATTTAATTGAATGCAGTTTTGCACACTGCAGTCGATGGACAGTGTATTCCAGATGAATGTTTACCTTGTAGCAGCGCTGTGTAAACAGAATGAGAACAAACAGCTGATGTACTTCTGAGAGAAAGAGGGGCTCGCGGCTTACATCACTTGCTCGTATGGATTTTGTGTCTTAAATTGCGGGTGACCTTATGATGTCTCCAAATGGCTGGAGTACACAACCAGAGGTAAAATAGAGGAGAAAAGGAGGAGGAGGAGGAGGAGATGCAATTCTGACAGGGGAATATGAGAGAGGGAGATAGAGGGGGAAGGGAGAGAGAAAGACAATGAGAGGAAGAGAAAAATGATGGATGACAGGTTCAACAAATGGAAATAAGTCCGTGAACCTGTGGCTCAGCACTCCAAGAACCCACGAACTACACAAGCACGCATACATGTGGCAACACCCATGAAACATTAATAATCTCTATTGATCACGTCTGTCCTTCACAGGGCGAATGTGACACACACGCTCTCGCATACACAAACACTTAGAGACGAGTCCCATCCAAAGCTATCAAGTTAAATAAAAGGAGGAAGTGCCTTCATGTTGATTTCTTCTAAAATATCAGCAGCCTTCATTTTCTTCAATACTGTGTCTTGAAGCCTCAGAACTGAGGTGTCAAAGAGTCACACATTTCATTTATCGCAGGACAAGGGAAAAAACTCTTCAACATCTATTGCTTTCACTATCTCCCCATTTCCCACAATAAAATGCAGCACTGGTGACCGCACAAGGTCACGGGCATCGAGAGAATTAATATTTCATTCTTTATGGGTCTCGTCCTCTCGCCGTTCCTCGGGACAGAATCTATTTCTAGGGAAAGAAGGATAAGAAATTGGAGAGAGTGGCCAGCACGAAATGTGCATGAAGAAAGACCTCTATCACAAACTTATTTGAGATCATAGGAGTATGTGAAAAATTAACTCATGAAAACTTTTGGTTGTGGAAGAACGAACAAAGTTTGTGATCCTTTACTGTTTTGATGTTTAAAAGTTGCATGTCAGTCATTCCTGAACAATGGAATGTAGATGTTCTCTCAGTCAATACAGCTTCCCTTATGTCCTTATGTAAAATAGAATATATATATATATATATATAATATATGTACACACTGTATATGATTTGTCAAATTTACTATAAATTTTATAAAAAAAATAACTAAGTATAATCAAAAGATTTCTATTTTAGATAATTGCTGTTCTTTTTACGTTTTTATTAAAGGGGTGGTTCACTGGGTTTTTTCAAGGCTTGATTGTGTTTATGGGGTGCAGTCTAACAAGTGTTAATGCTTCGTTTTGAAAAAACGCATTCTTTTTAACATAATTTACCTTTATTCCACACCGCTCTGTCCCTTCTCTGAGAAACGCGCTGATCATTTCCTGCTTTTATGAAGCCCCTCCCTCAGAAATAGGCGATGGGCTCTGATTGGTTAGCTAGCCCAGTGTGTTGTGATTGGCTAAACCGCCTCTAGTGCAGTTTAAACATCCCCGCCCCTCACCTCAGCGGCATGTGCTTCAGTTGTATTGTAAACAACGGCATCGTTAATATCGCTGATCAGTTTGAGCCCGATTGAGAAGCAGAGGATATTATTGAAGAGCTTATGTTAGCTTTTAATATACGGTTTTATCCTAATTAAAGCTTTAATACAGCACAGCAACTGCACACGCGTCCATGTTTAACGCTTCTCATAGCTATGTGAAAATAAGTGTATAATTGGAACAGTTCATTGTTGGAGCTGAGCTGAATGAGAGAGCGAGAGACAGAGAGATGCAGAGCGTGTGCAGAGCAGGGGGACGCGAGGAACAGGATTGAGAACCGCTGCTTTAGAACATTGATTTTGAAACTTGTGAATCCATTAGAAGTTAGAATCCATTAGGGTTTATCTGGGTTTGTTACGTCACGAACCCGGGAAGTAACTTGTTGTAGTCCCTACCAGCCGTTTTGTAGGCATTAAACTGCCAGAAATTTAAAAGACGATATCTCCGTTTGCATTGAACTTTCAGCTTCGTAACTTTGCAGATATTGTTTATGCTCAAACAGCAACATTACACACTAACTAACGTTAAAAAGTGAAATCGCAATCAACCACCCCTTTAATCAATGAAAAAAAAAATATTACAGGTTGCAAAAAAATATTAAACATCACAACTGTTTCCAACATTGATAATACAAACCCGATTCCAAAAAAGTTGGGACACTGTACAAATTGTGAATAAAAACAGAATGCAACGAAGTTTCAAATTTCATTCAGAATACAACATAGATGACATATCAAATGTTTAAACTGAGAAAATGTATCATTTTAAGGGAAAAATAAGTTGATTTTAAATTTCATGGCATCAACACATCTCAAAAAAGTTGGGACAAGGCCATGTTTACCACTTTTTTTATTACTGTTAATTACATTTTGATCAATCTTTTTTGATCAAATAAAAGCAGCTTTGATGAGCATAAGAAACTACTTTAAAAAAACATTACAAATCTTACTGATCCCAAAGTTTTGAACGGCTGTGTATATATAAAACAATTTTGAATAAAAACAATCCACACTCAATTATTCTTTATGTATAGCACCAGCCATATATTACAATCACTTCTTGTCTGATCTTTGAAGCAATTTGTGTTAAGATCTTTCCACTATTCACGTCGTGTTATACTTGGCTCCCAAATTGAAATATCTTTAGCTGCTGCATATCAATTCAAGCGCCTGGATAAAACTCAGTATCTGCTGGTAGAGTAACATTTGACACACTCGCAAATTATAACCTCACATGAGTAAAATTAACTACCATAAGCGCCCAAGGGAGCAATAAACCCTCTTGACTGCAAACATGCTACAGTTATGTCAAATGCAACCTTTAGGATGACAGCCCACCCAGCAACAACAGTCTGCATTTCCAGAGCCAGATGTAACAACTTGATTAGATCGGGTTAATTGGCCTCATCTGCCTAGGATCCATAGACATCTTGTTCCTCTCAAATTGCAGCGCTCCTGTCAAACTAAGCTAAATTCACTCCACGGCGACTGTCATGCATCTCGTTAGTTATCAGGAATTTATCAAGCAATCTCTGAATGTTACCTTATCCTCTAGACAGTCACACACAAAAGTTAGCAGTTTTCAACACCGCACAAGCCAGGAAATACATCTGAAATTTGTTTAGGAGTGCGGACAGGATGTACACAGATGGATGGACTCTGAAATGTAATTTTTGGGCCAAATGCGATGGGTCTAACCCAGCAGGAGATTCAGAGTGGTACCGCAGGCACTGAGAGCTATAACACACAGCATCCAGCTAATGGCCATTACAGCGCTTTCCACTCGGAGAACTCAGCAGGTTATATTTCATCGACATGCTCTTGCTGCATTCCAGATGTTGACAGTCCTATACGCACACAAACATGCCCTGTGTGTCATTACTAAGGTAATGTCTACAAGTGCTGAGTGGACTGAGGCAGTAGGCCACAGCGGGAGTAGTGAACACACACACACACACGCATACACTCTGCTCTATTTGCTGCTGCAAAGAAGACTGGGCAATGAGGAGAAATGTTCAGTCTTTCAACTTGACTGAATTCACCTCTGCATGGCCCGCAAAAGGGGAGGAGAATGAGATGAGGAAAGAAAAGTACAGATAAGAGGGGTCTCACTGCTGGGGAAAGGTTTGAGAGACTCAAGGGCTTCATACCCGGAGAGATCGACTTTGCAGCAGCTCACACACACATACACACACAATACAACATGCCTGTGCCCCTACAGGTACTACTGTAATGGTTTCACCTTACAGTGCTTTCTGTAGACACTGTCTGTTACATCTGCTACAGGGATGGACTTGGCCTCAAAAACAGCCCGGGACTTGCCTGCTATATTATCTATCTCAGAAGGTTTCAAACTAAAGGTTCTAGGGGGAAATATATATTTTTAGGACTATCAAAGTTAACTGTAAAACTTTGTATTTAATGTAAAACAAAAAACACACACACATACAAATACATATGAATTGAACTGAAAATGATTCTCTTTTGATTTATATATATATATATATATATATATATATGTAGAAAATGAGATACACAATAAAATAGTACATATTTTCAGGATAACATTTTAATAATTTGTATAAAATTACAGTACAGAAATAATAAAACACTCAAAAAAATGCTCATACAGAAATACACGCACTCACAGACCATGAGACCATGAGCACAAAGTTCTGCCGTGCGCTCCTTCAATGCCTAATGGCGGCTCTTAACTGCAACATCTTTCCCCCTGGAGGACCACACTTGTTGGGTGCATTTGCTTGCTTTGTCTGCACTAACCCTTTTACAGTTCCCATTCGGTTTTATGGTGAGACAACAAAGACATGGTGTTCAAGGAGGGAAGATGAGGCTTGGGTGTTCTTTGTATACGTTAAGCAAGCAAGCAATCATTTACATGAACGATTTCAGCTATAATTCAAACTTCAGCACTGGGCTTTTCACCCATACAGTACATCAACAACAACAGATTTGTAAAAGAACACAAGCACTTCTCATATACACACACATATGTGTATGTGTACATATGCATAAACACATTTTTGTTGGTAATTTCATTGATAAAATCAACTCGGTTTTGGTATAATTCTAGCAGGCTCGGACAGGAAATAGCCAGCATAAAGATTGCTCTACTTCTATTATGTAGACAGAATCACACTGTCAATGCAGCACTGTAACTATTTTTTATGGTTATTTCTTATCTGCAATGGCTTCCAGGAATCAAAAGCACCACACTTACCTTTGCCTAAATCAAGGATGCAGCTCAGGGCTAAGCATGTTGTGCTGCACTGCCAAGGTTGTTGTCTTTTGTCCGCCGCTCCTCGCTAATAATAATATAGCAGCCGCGCAGGAGCGGAGAGGATACATCTTAATTTGTGGATGTTGATTAGCTGTCAACAGAGGAAGGGAGAGAAATGACCGCCCCCTCTGCACCCCAGAAGCTGAAGGTACAAAGACTTTAACCCTCACACCTCTCCTTCCCACCTCCATCTTTCTCTCTCTCACTCTCTGTTTGTAGCAGTCTCTCAAGGCCTCTGTAATTTATGAGCCCAGCGTGAGGTGCCTGTATGGCTCACCTGTAGGTCAGATTCATTCAGTAGCATGCAGAGAGATAAGCAACAGATGATAAGCATGCAGAGAGGTTTCTCGCACCTTGACCACACAGTTCCCTGCGGTCTTCGCTGCATACAAACACACACACACACACACACACTTACAGTGTCATGCATGTTCTCTCTGCTCCATAGCGGACAGAAATATCTGCATTCACATTGCTTGGGCACACAAGCATAACCATATAGAGTGTATATATATATATATATATATACAGTGGGTACGGAAAGTATTCAGACCCCCTTAAATTTTTCACTCTTTGTTATATTGCAGCCATTTGCTAAAATCATTTAAGTTAATTTTTTTTCCTCATTAATGTACACACAGCACACCATATTGACAGAAAAACACAGAATTGTTGACATTTTTGCAGATTTATTAAAAAAGAAAAACTGAAATATCACATGGTCCTAAGTATTCAGACCCTTTGCTCAGTATTTAGTAGAAGCACCCTTTTGATCTAATACAGCCATGAGTCTTATTGGGAAAGATGCAACAAGTTTTTCACACCTGGATTTGGGGATCCTCTGCCATTCCTCCTTGACACATATATATATATATACAGATACACTGATAAAAAGTTTGGGATTGGTAAGATTTTCTTATGTTTATGAATGTCTCTTTTTCTCACCAAAGCTGCCTTTATTTATTAAAAAAAAAAAAACAGTAAAAATTGTGAAATATTATCAAATAAAGGCAGCCTTGGTGAGCAGAAGAGACATTTAAAAAAATCTTTCGACCCCAAACTTTTGATCGTCGTATATATATCTGTAAGATTTTTAAATGCTTTTGAATGTCTCTTCTGCTCACCAAGGCTGCATTTATTTGATAATATTTCACAATTTTTACAGGTTTTTTTCTGGATTAAATAAATGCAGCTTTGGTGAGCACTGAGCAGAAGAGACATTCAAACAAAACAAAACAAAAAAACTTACCACCAACCTTACACACAAATATAAATACACATTTATCAATAACATCTTATAAGATATTACTGAAATTATCGACAATATTCCTATCTATATATACACACACACACACACACACACACACACACACAAACAAACAAAGAGAGACATTTTATTCAAATAATATAAATAATATAACTAAATATACAACAAAATAAGCAGTTAAGTAGATAATTTATTATATTATTTAAAAATATCTATATCTGTGTATCTATCCTTTGGATAAAAGCGTCTGCAAAATGACTAAATGTAAATCTAAAAATCTATATCTAATTCTTGATAGATAGATAGATAGATAGATAGATAGATAGATAGATAGATAGATAGATAGATAGATAGATAGATAGATAGATAGATAGATAGATAGATAGATAGATAGATAGATAGACTGAAAAAAACAGGAGCAGAAACTATTTTCTTTCAGAAATTGCTAGTACACTTCAAAAACATTTACATAGCAAGTAAAGAATTGAATTATATGTGACATTTTGAAGTAGAAAAACTCCAATAATCTTTATTTACAAATTTGAAAAATCTATTTTTTTTACACTGTAGATATAGATAAATACATAGAGGTGGCTAGCCTAGAATAGCCCTGTAAGGGTCCTTCTAAAAGAAAGAGGTGACCTTGCAGTGCCTGATGACATTCTGCAACTTAATTAATGCAGAAGATCTGAGCTGAGTCAAACAGGCCCGCTGGGTCCCAGCATGAGGGGGAAACAGTGAAAGTGTGTGCAGGAGAGAGAGCAAGAGAGAAAACTGATTGATTTGGTTTAGGAAAGGAAAAGAAAGCTGATTTCACTACGAAAACGAAGTAGTGATGTGGAAATGTCCAGAATCAATCTCTATTATCAACCACTGCTTGAGCAATTAGCCCACATAAAACAAGCTGATGAATCGGTTTGCTCTGCCGTAGAAGAGGAAGGAGTTGGTAATTGAGATGAACCGCTGTTCGGCTTCGCTCATTACACAACCCACAAAGATATTATTCAGCAGTCATTCAAAGAATCAGGACAAAATCAGGCACAAAAATGGCATGAAATAATCTTTTCTCTATGGATTTTAAAAGCAACAGGAATCCAGGAAATTCATTCGGTTCTGGGTTTCACAAATCAAACTTGTAGCAAAATATCTTGTACAAGTTCTAATAATTAAAAAAAAAAATTATTGTAAAAAATGTAAATGACTTTTCACAGTCTGTACAGCATGAATGCAATCCAGTAATTGGCCTTAACTTGTATTAACTAACAATTTAAAAAAAACAATGCTAACATATTTAATTTAACCTATTCCCAGTGGATACACATTCAATATTCAGTTTCAGTCACAAATATGTCACAATATGGACATAAAATGGATTTTGGTCATTCACATTGAGTTTAAATGGTCAGAGGTCAGCATTGGCATATCCCACAGCAATCTGAAACACACTGATCTCCAGAGGAGCTCAAGACGGACTTCTGTGCAGTCCAGGCTCAGAATTGATCCTAGACTGAGGCTACAGCTAGTACTAGAACACACTAAACCAGTGGGAAAAGAAATAGGGAGTCGAAAAGATGCAGAGACCCACAACAGGGGTCCAGAACAAGCCACAGGCATGACTGCAAAGCAATGCATGAAGTTCTAGCAATCAAGAAAGTTGGAGGCCTTCAACTTGCCAGCGGTCTTAGAGCGCTAGAGAGTTTCTTCTTTCTTTTTCACCTCCCCGTCTGTCTCTCTCTCTTGCTTTGTCTGCCGCATCCAAACCACAGTAACATTCCAGAGCAAAGTTCACCCTCAGAGGAGATCGATTTCTACCTGAGGCGTTCGCTGAAAGTGACGTGGATCCGCTTGATATGGATGTCTGCTACACTTTGAAAAACGCAGGATCTCTGGTGGTGTGATGGGACTCTCCCCCTCTCTTGTATTTCATGCTCTTTTCAAACTGCTTGAACAGCAGGTTTCTCTGTTTCTCTCAGACATTCTGCTTCACTAGCACTCTAGCTCTCATTTCCAAAGGCTACGATAAACTCGCATTGGAATATGCTATTGAGCGAACGCTGTGAAAAAAAAAATCAATTCGATCTTTTGTTAAACTTAAATGATTTTAAAACTCAAATACCTCTATTATGTTGAGTAAGAGGACAAGTAATTCACAAGCAGCATGGCGTAAATCCTTCTGGCTGTCCTCAGAGACTTAATGTGACTATGAATAGAATTCAATCTGAAGCAAACTGATCCAGGAACACTGTGTGAGTTGGAAATGTATGATGGCCTGAGCTAGGCTCTTGGGAAAAGAGACCCGAGGTTAGCTTCAAGATTAGCATTGCGCTAGCCTCAGGGGCAATTCCCTCATAATGCCTCCGTAAATTAAGGAATTTTGAACACTGCACTTCTCAAACCCACACTTTCGGTGGCAGGAAGGCAATTCTGAGGTGTTCTTCAGGAATTTATGGCACGCGTGGGTGTGAGAAAGGGAGCTAGCAATCATCACCATGCTTATCCTTCAATCTCACACCGTGCTTTTTCCTCCAGCCCTGTTTATGCTTTGCATTCCACATACAGTTCTTGATTAAACCGCTTCTCAATTTCATCATAAATGAGTCCTCAAACCACTTGCTACCCGAATTCAATTTCGTAGACAACTGCGGAGAGTAACCCTAATGGATTATTTTCCAAATAGGGTTCAGCCTGTGTTTTAAAGGGCTTGTTTAATTTTTCAGCAACCCCCGTGCTTCTGTTTTCTGTATTGATCTATTTCAGAATTCTCATACACCCCCTTATAGCGGGAGACAATATATTACAGAATTTAATACCTCTCAAGGACCTCATTCCATTTTTGAAATGACCAAGAAACACTTTCATTTCCCTGGACTTGAGGATTGAGGCGCTCCACATGGGAGATTCCGGAGATAGTATCTGAGGAAAGGGAGAGAGAGCAAAGAAAAAAGAACAGAGCGAGAGAAACCTGTAAACAGGATATGATGTAATTTATCTTCTACGCTGCTCACACAAATACAAAAACTCCTACAGGATGTCACAACTATCTCTTCCTCCTCTGACTTCTCCAGCAGGCCTTTTAAGGTCACATCGGCCTGTGTTGAGGATAATTACGGAGTTGGCTCAAGCTTCCTGTAGGATGGGAGTTGCGTTAAAAACGAATGCTCCAGAGACTGATCTGAGTCTCCGCAGGTCTCTGCAGGCCAGCAATCACCCAGAACAGGGCTGTCCTTCCTGCTTCCTGCTCGCAGTTCAGTACAACACCTGTCAAACTCATGAAGCCTGAGCGAGAGCCAGGAAACATCATCGGGTATCTGCTCAGACACAAATCCCCCACACGGATAACAAGCTATGTATCGTATCTTGGTTGTGGAATGTCCACGTCGGTTTGCTAAGGAATGCGATAATTTGTAGGAATTCTGTCCTAATCTTTTCAAACAAACTCCATTGCAGACGGCATAATGGCATCTTGTTCTCGTTGCTGCAAAGAGTTTAATCCGTTTGTCCATTTGGGTAATTACATTCATTAGGAAAAACTGAGAGCTGCTAATTGCATTAGCCAGATTCAGTGTGAAATTGCATTAGGGGCTCTTCAGTGGCCTGTGAGTGAATACACCGCCACACGAACGCACACACGCACATGCATTCATACATATGCAAACGCTGCAAAGAACGTAATGTAATTTCAGCAGTTCATTGCAGAGACTCTACACGTGACCTGAAGCTCATATCTTACACTGTGTCTACACTGGAAGCTGCGAAGCATGAGAAGGAAAGAATGGAAACTAACCATAGACCAATAAAATGCGAGCTTGAGACTAAACTAGATTTCTTTGTTTACTTCCTTTTCCATGGAAAAACATTAGCACAAAAACTGAGATTATTTAAAATGTGTATAATTATATAAAATATTTACATTTGTATTTATATATGAGATTTTGTATAAATATATTAATATACTATATATGTATATATAAATAATGGCTTTAATGCAATGTTCACAAGTTATTTAAATGCATAAATTAAATTCATATTCATAAATGCATGATATCTCAAAATGAAATAATTTTATTTCAGATGGAAAAGAAAAAAAATAAATACACATATAAAATAAATATTAAATTAAAAGTACAGGGCCAGCTATGTAATATGGCAAAAAAAAAAAAAAGCATCAATCTCCCAACTTAAAAATGACCTGATCTACAAAACAAAAAGAAAAAGAAAAAAAATCATTAATTGGCATACGTCCAAGTAAAAATAGTTATTATTCCCTCTTGCTTATAGATGTTCACTGTGCAATATTATTGTCCACATCATAACAGTACTTCAATCTATATCAGTCAGTCACACATACTATATCACTCTCACATGCTCAAGCAAGAACACATACACGTGAGTGGCACTACATACATCAGACTGTATCGGCCAAGCATTGATCGGTCTTGGACGTGCGTGTGATGGCACAGATGCTGAAATGAGCAAGACTGCACAATGAATCTTCTGGGTTGTGCTCAGTGTTGCATTACAGAGGGAAAAAGTCTTTAAGCCTCTACACAACAACTCTCTAGAGCTGTTAAAAGACCATGATCTCTGAGCAGGAAAAACATCAGTTTGGTCAGGCAACGCCAGCCATTCACAGTTTTAAACAAACCTTGCTGAAGTTCAGACTTCTGCAGTTGAGTTAGTTTTATTCTAACTGTAAAAAAAATCTTGAAATATTTTACACATAACAACCATTGGTAGCTATTCAGGGTACTGTCATCATCTCTCGCTGTTTTGCCAAAACACATTTCAGCTTTTTAAATGTGTGTATCACACTGTCATCTCCCCGTGCAGTTCCATTGGGCTGCTAGGCTGGAATAATTTAATACCTTTAGACTGCATGACCACATCTGAGCTACATGGAGAGAGAGAGAGAGTGTGTGTGTGTGTGTGTGTGTGTGTGTGTGTGTGTGTGTGTGTGTGTGTGTGTGTATGTGTGTGTGTGTGTGTGTGTGTGTGTGTGTGTACTTGTTTGATTGCAAGCGCTGTTATGTACCAGTGAAGAAATTGTGTGCACTACAAATGACAGACATTTACTGAATAGAGCTTACAAAACAAGGCTCTGGGTACTAAAAGAAGAAGCCAGGAACAGGGTTAGACAGAACAGCAGAGTATGCCTGAATGGGTTTGAAATCTCTGTGAAATTGCTAGCAATCATTTCAATTAGGTGTACCAAGACATTTTTTTTCCCTCATTAAAAAAGTTTTACATGTAAGTACTTCTGAGAAATAATGTTTAAAATTATGCACACTCACCTGACATGATGAATCCAGTCATATGTGGATTAATAAAAGCTGTTGCTTTTTTATACGGAGCAGGTACCCTCGTGGAGGCAGCCATTTTGAGATCACATGACCAGCCAAATACTATTAATTTATAGACAAAATAATTGTCAAATCTTCAAAAAAAGTATATAAAGGGGACCTATTGTGCAAAATTCACTTTTACATGGTGTTTGAACACTGATGTGTATCCACAACAACCAGCCTATAATGGTAAAAATCCACCCACTACTTTTTTTTTATAATCCCCATAAATCAGAAGCAGTGTCTGAAAAATACACTGTTTCAGATTTCCCCCTCCTGTGACGTCACAGTAGGAGTAAGCCATGCCCATGACTGGTGACGATCTGCCCTAGTCGCATTGACCCCACCCTGATTGAACTGCACATAGTATATATCATCACTATAGTACCTATTTACATAATGCCTGCACCAGTTTTGTTGTTGGCAGACAATCTGAAGCATGAGTTGTAAAAATTACTAACAAATTTCCTCTTCTGGAAAGGGGGCGGAAGCAGCCCCATAGCAAAAATGTATTGCTCAGTGGTTGCTTTTCCTAAACTCAGGAGACTTAGATGAGATTCTCATATATCTCTCATTTTAGTATCAACAGAATTTCAGATGTTTCTCCAAAAATTCCTTAGGAGAAATGGAAGTAGACACAAATGAGACATGAGAACTATTTGAGAAAAAAAGAGTAAAAACAGAGAATGTGGTGGAAGAAACATATAATATATCTTTATTGTCTTGCTGCAATCTCTATCAAGACTCCATTATAGGAATATTTTATTGCTCAGTGGTTGCTCTTTCTAACCTCAGGAGACTTAGTTGTGATTATCATGCATTTCTCATTTTAGTCTCAACAGTGTCTCAGATGTCTCTCCTAAAAATCCTTAGGAGAAATAAAAGTAGCCACAACTGAGACATGAGAAAGTTCTGAAAGAAAGGAATCCAAAATGACAATGAGAGAGAAACGTGTGAGAAACATGGGAGATCTCTTTATTGTCTTGCTGTAATCTCTTGCAAGACTCCATTGTAAAAGTGTTTTACTACTCAGAGGTTGCTTTTTTGATCGCAATGGGGTCTTTCACCTTTAATGGTCAGGACAGTAGGAGTAGAGACAGGAAACAATTGAACAGGTGAGAATTGAACAGGAGCAGGAAAGTACCTTTAGCTGGGATTTGAACCCATGTTGTCTGAGGTGCAGTTGTGTCTTGACGTCGATGTGCTGCCCACAAGGCTATGGCTCTGACAGAGGTTACCCTACGCACAGGATACTAAGGAGTGATTCTCATATACAGTGGGTACGGAAAGTATTCAGACCCCCTTAAATTTTTCACTCTTTGTTATATTGTAAAACTATCATTTAAATAGCTTTAAACATTTCAGTTTTTACTAGTTATCAGCGTTACTAGTTTAAATGTTTAAATTTATCTTCAATGTCCAGCACTGTATACACCACATTTTGTATAGTGTAAGAGCAAAACCTTTTTTTAACAAATGTAACACTAGTGTCCCAGTGCTTTGCTTTGTTTAGTATTAAAATTTTGTCTTGTACAGCCAATTTTTGCATGTATGTACGTAGGTTATGGTTTCCTCTGTTAAATCACTGTGCAATAAAACACTGTCTACATAAAACAACTTTAAATATGACAATGCATGTATTATCTTTGATTAAAATGGTGTCGATAAATGACATTGAAGCTAACCAGAGGGAAGAAAAATAAAATAAAAAAAGAGATCTCTTTACCATTTCAAATATTTCTCCTAGACAGAAATGAGGTTACCTTAAGATTGAATGGAAACTTTTGCTTGAGTCTCCTGCTTCTCAAACTTGTCTCCTGAGACAAAAACCCTAACACTCTCACAATGATCTTCTTTAAAGCTTTAGAAGAGATCTCAACAACTTTACACACTGTGTAAAGTTGTTGAGATCCATTCTATAGCTTTACAGGAGACAAATATGAGACCCCCCGATTATTTAGCTAAAGAGAAAAATCTAAGCACAGTGTGTGATGTTCTTGAGATCTCTAATCTAAACTTTTGAGGAGACAAATAAAATGTGAGAGATCCAGAGTCTCTAGCTAATGAGAAATATCTGAGCACAGTATGCAATCCTGTTGAGACCTTGTTTAAAACTTTAAAGGAGACAAATTTGAGAGATCCAGAGTCTCTAGCCTCATTTGCATTGAAAGGCACACCCCCGAAAATGGCGTGTTTTTGCTCACACCCATAGATGGGCAAATTTGACATGCTATAATAAACTATCTGTGGGGTATTTTGAGCTGAAATGTGACATACACATTCTTTTTTTTAAATAATATTTTATTTAAATATATTTAATTTGAAGTTAATTTTTCAACTGTGAATTTTGACTAAATATTTGAAAAATTAATTTCAAATTCGAAGTGTAACAGATTATAAAATCGGTTTACCTTTTTTTTCCCTGTCTGAATTTCAGCAGTTCCCACTGGCTTCCATTAAATGTGTTATCCATACAATGGAAGTCAATGGGAAATAAAACTGTTTGGTATACCAACATTCCTCAAAATATCTTCCTTTGAGTTTCACAGAATAAAGAAAGTCATACCGGGTTTGAATGACATGAGGGTGAAAAAATGGTGACAATTTTTAGGTGGACTGCCCCTTTAAGAATTTAAGTAATTACTTATAGCATCAATAAAACATTAACTATTTGTAATAATAATAGTAAATATTCCTAAATATGTTAACAAATATTAACATAGGTAAAAGCAGAAATGCTAAGATCTATACATCTCACAATCTACAGACCCTTCCCTCTTTCTCCATCTCACACAAACACACACACACACACACACACATATAATCAGCTGCATAGGGGAAACCTGATCCCATGATCAATAGTGGTGGGAGAAAAATCAATAAGATCCAATGAGGAAAAAGGAAAAGAAACACCACAATAATGCTGCATTTAGAAAATTGGAAACTCAAATAGAGCTACATTAAAGAAAAATAGTGATAGAAAAAAACCAACAATGAAATGCTAATGAATTCTGTATAAATCTATTCTGCGAAGACTAGAGGAATATAGAAAGATCATCGCATGATTTATGCTCGACACCACCGCTTGCGTCTCCATTATGCAGTACATTTAGCTTCATGAATACGAGGAAGGTCATATATTAATTCATCCCCTGCATATTATTCCCATTTGCCGTATCACGTATGCTATCACTTTTCAGCGTCTAGACTGCTTTTCCTGTGTAAAGTGGCCGAGGTCGGCCTGCGTGTGGACAGCAATGATGGTTTGTATTCCCTCAAGCACCTCTCACATATGCCTGAAATTCACATCTGAGACTCAATCTCCTATTACAGCCCAAGACAGACAGGTCAGCGGTCAAAGACGGGAGGCTTGACATGAGAATAAGTCGCAGACATGCATTTACAGACTGTGTGAACACAAAATGACACGAGTTTGTCTCATGCAGAACTCTGCAATCATACGCATGAGCGAACTGCGACAACAAAAACATACATATGCTTAAAACGACACATTTAAATATGCACACACACACCGATCAATCACCGTTTGGCTGCCGTGGTGGCTGTTGACAGAAATAGACAGGGTTGAACATGCATATGGAGCAAGAATGTGTGTTTTTGTGTCTATGTGTGTACTGTGTAAAATAATATTTTTAGAACTTGTAAATAAGATAAAAGGTTAAATAAATAGAAGGTTATTGGAGCACATATTACAAGAAAATACCATTTCAATTTTTCTACTTCAATGCATATGTGAGATTTCTATGAGAAACTGTTTCAAAGTAAATCCAACACCATATTTCTTTCAGTTTAGGACAGTACACTGAAAAAATGTGTTATAGAAACAATTTTCACTCAGAAATTGTTAGTAAATTTCACAATTATCACTTTTTTTGAAGTAGAAAGAAATAAACAATTTTTTGAAATCCTCTTTTATCAAAGATGTTTTTGTTGGAAACCATATATGGTGGATCTCCAGAAAAGAGGCGGGGCTGTCACTGGGGATCTAGCCAGAACACGCCCTCTCACCTGTCAATCAACACACACATCTACAGATCCGCCTCCTCGGAGGAACAAAACCCCAAAAATCACATCCATCAGAATTTATAATAGCAGAGTGACTGGAATTCTTCTTGGTTCAGTGTGCACCGTCTGTTCCACAGCATTCTTGTTAAAAAATAATAAGTCAATTATTATACAAAATGACATTTGAGACATTCAGGGTCAGCCTGAGACTCTGTATAGAGCTTACATTAGTGGCCATTATAAGAAATTTTACTTTGACAGGTTTTGTGGTAAACCCAAGGACAAAAATCAAACTCAAAGCACCATATTCCTCTTAAAAAGGACTATTCAGTCTCAGTGAAAAGAACCGGAGTTCTTTCAGATATACTGTGCATGGCAAATCTTTAAATGTATTGGTTGCAGTAGGACTTTATTCTGTGGGGTTAAAGAGTTCTGAAGAGAAGAGATCAATAATCCTATAGATTGTTTAAACTGTCCTTTCTGTGCACACAACCCTCTTTATGACTGAGCTTCATGTTGGTTGGAAAACTAAGCCGAGCATCAAAGCCCAAATTGGACCTCTAAAAATAGACTTTGAGTAATCTGGATGAACATGGAAATTATGATTCATCTCAGTTGCTAATCTTTGATGAGTAACTGCCAGAAACATTCTGGTAAATAAAACAATCACTCATAATAAACACAACGACGATCATGACTCAGCCACTTAGTATAGCAAATACAAAGGAAAGGCCTAATCAAATAATGTACGAATTACTATTAATGATACAATTAACACATTATGAATTAATGTATGGATTGGTATGTATTGGCATGTTTAATGCGTGTGTGTTTAAATTACATACATTAATTTCCTTGTAATTGATAGATAAAAAAAATTAATCCCTTTCAAGAATCAATATTTATGTTTATAGTATATTGATGAAAGGATCAACCAGTTGGAAAGCAGTTCCTAATTATGGCTCATTATTACA
Organism: Sinocyclocheilus grahami; assembly: GCF_001515645.1. Lineage (NCBI taxonomy): Eukaryota > Metazoa > Chordata > Actinopteri > Cypriniformes > Cyprinidae > Sinocyclocheilus > Sinocyclocheilus grahami. The sequence continues at coordinate 2,653,682 of NW_015505211.1, forward strand.
AACACAGACAAAGATGTACTGCACTCTACTGGTCAGCTGTATTAAACGCACTTGAGTGATGCCGAAAATAACCTCCTATTCATTACTACAAAATGTTCATACAATTTATAAATTTGGGTGTTTAACATGTATACACATCATATTTAATAGATTTAACTCTACTCTAAATGCAGCCATAAATAATAATCAAACAAAACTAAAATTCATAATGTGTGAATTATATCACTGAAATTAATTCATACATTATTTGATTTGGTATTTCCTTTGTATTTCCTATACTAAGTGGCTAAACTATATATATATTCCTATACTAAGTTTTCTGGCAGTTACTCATCAAAGATTAGCAACTATATATATATATATATATATATATATGTATGTATATACAGTATATATGTATGTATGTGTGTATGGTTGTGCATACACATACGTAGTTGGTTTTTTTGGTGTTTGGCTTAGTGTTATGTTAGAATCATTATTATACTCATACCGTTTGTTCTTTAATATTTTGAATTGTTTTTAGCTTTATTTTTTTTTTCATTTAAATGTTTAAAATGTCAATTTTGTTGTATGCATTTGTCAGTTTTATTTAATTTATTTATTTTTTAAATGTGTATAAGTAGTATTTATAAAGTTTTAGCTTTTAGTTTTGGATCTGTTTTTAGTTGTTTTAATACAAATGAGGACAACAGAAGCAATCAATTGTAGTAAGTCGCTTTGGATAAAGTGTCTGCTAAATGACTAAATATATATAATTATAACTATAACTAATCTTTTGCTTATTTGGTTGCAGCAGATGAAAAAAAAAAGCTGATTCACCGAAATGGATAGTGGGTCTGAATGGGTTAAACTTCCACAAAGAAAAAAAAGAAAATGGAACGAATAAAGAAATTGGCATGACATCCCAGACATGCTGCTAGCTGTGTGAATATGTTGCCATCTGATGGCCATGTGGGCAAATTGCTTTTTTCCCCTCCAATGGTCCTTTGGGGCATTGTGTTGGAAGCAGCCTACATAATGAAGGCTGAATGTGAAATTAATTCATCTCTAGGGAATTCCTCTGAGCATCTGTCTGCATAAAGAGGAATATCTTGTACACAGATATTTTCTATGAGCAGCAATAAAATAAACAGCATTTTGTTTAAGGGCAAAATTTTGTCATTTGTTATTAAACTGGTGTATAAGCCATTTATTTGGTGCATTTTAATAACAATACTTAGAACATTCTATTTCATTGTATTTGTAAATTAACTTTAAATTTAACCATTAAACATTTTAAAGAATGCCTTGTACTGTCCTTTTAAATGCATTATAATGCACACTTTATTGTAACTGTATGTAAAGCACTTGTTTTGCTTAATAATTTCTGGTTTGAGTTGTCGCCCTGCACCCTCATGTGCCCATCTTCAGGTACTACAAGCACTCAACTCTTCACCCAGATATTTTTGCCACTTGGCCACAAGAGGGCGACATCCTCTAAATGGTCAGTTCAACCAACAAATGCTCTATCTCTCTCTCCAACACTAATAAGGTTAAACTCTGGCATTTCTGTATATTGAACAACAACAATGGCAGAAACAAAAGCCCAGCGTCCAAACCTCTGTGCTGTATTTTAATAGCCGCCAAGCCTTCTCATCGACCAGCGCTATCCAGATTCAATCTCCCACTGGGTCGAAGTGCATCAGGCTGTCTGGGTGTTAATACCTGCTCCACTGGCCCTGCTCCGTATGTCTGCCTGCCACAGCGGGACTGGCCAACGAGCTACCCGAAATGTCATGCAGCCACCGGCCGCTTTGATGCATGGCTATCTGAAGCAAACTCTGACCCTGACATTTTCTTTCATGTGCAGAGGTGAAGTTTTGGGTCTTTTAAATGCAAAGCGATGGTGTGGTGGGTGACTCTCTGAGAGAGAGAGACGAGTACATCTCTCTATCTCTCCCGTTTCTATGTAATTTGAGTGGTAAATGCTTTAGCACGTAGGGGAGGAGGACCATAGCTAGGAATTCAGAGGCCCCCTTACCTTTTTAAAGAATAACATTCAGAAGTTGCTGTGAGCCCCCTCATGTAATTATAACAGCGAATTTATCGAAGCACCCCTGAGAATCTGTCTCTGCGGTCCACCTGTCTGACACACGGTGGGATATACAGTATCATATTACTGGGAGTCTGTAATGCTGACGCTAAATCATGACTAAATCATATGTTGAATTAAACAGTATCTTAATGTTTAATATTAACTCCTAAACCCCAATGTGCATGGAGAATTGGAGCTTTCACAAAAGCCGTCTCCTCAGATTGTCTCATACTTTATACACAAAAGGAATATGCATGAAACCCACTGCAATCCCTAAATACATTTAAAATGATGAAATGTTAATTGCCCAGTTGACCTTATCCTATAGTGTGCATGTCAGTCTCATACCATCTAGTAAATATTTATATTCAAAAGCGGCAATACTGCACACTGTGCAACTCAACTAAATTTAATTCGCTAAATGCCAGAAACATGGGTGTTACTTTGTTTTAAAAAGTGGAGGGTGCAGTTTGGGAGGGGGTTGTGATGTCACAAAATCGGCAAAGGCTTTGCTCATGAATATTAATTGGGCTTGTTTGTTTCTTTTCCCTTTCCTTTTCATTTTATGTTATTGTATTTCAATGCAGTGCTGTTTCTTTTTTTGCAAAAAAAACCAAAATGGCTAATATATATATATATATATATATATATATATATATATATATATATATATATATATTTACAGATCTTCTTTATGCACCAAGAGCTTGTAACCCTCCAAAGAGAAAGGAAAAATTGAAATCGCATCATGTTTTTTTACTGTGTTAATAAATAGTTTGTACTGATATTACTGAAATGTAGACAATAACATTGTAAGGTGAAATGTGTAAAAGAAAATTCAAAAGAGGAATACAATTAAGAGGGACTGATTATGGAAGTCATAAGAGAGACATGTAAAATTTACAGTCACTCTCTAAGCAGTTGTATTAGAAACCCCAGGTTTCAAATTTCAAACGTTAAAAATAAAAATAAAAAATAAATTACTACTACTACTAATAATAATAAAAATAATAATTATTATTACATTTATGGTGCTAATTCTTCCACATTATCACAGAGAAAAGAGTCCATTAGTGATCAACTGTGAATATCATCACTACTGCCCCTTTGTGGTCAAAAGGAAGATGTCGGCAAGGGTGCTTTGAGAAAGAGCAAAAAACAGATCATGTGGATTAAGAGAAATTACCTGTAACATAGGCTCACTGACATCAAATGAGTTTTCTTGAGGTAATTTTGGCCATGTTTTTCCCCAATGAGATCAGATTTATTTCTGCTCCTCAAATACTTTTATTATCAGTAGTGACCACTTAATCAGTTTTCCATTGTGTTACCAAATAATAGATCATGACAACAACACCTTTATTATAGAGTCGATGAAGAACTCAATATGACATTTACTGAACTGTCATTTGCTGAGGTCATGTGCTGTATGTTTGGTGTGATAAAAGAAATTAGAGACAAAAGTCTTGTGCATCTGTTCCTTGCCCCCACACCGTTTCATCTCGCCATCACGAGTTATTCACTCAAATCAATAGATGCTGACCTTTTATAAAGACAAAGTGTCTCAAAAACCAGCTCCCCACAGCCAGTCTGAATCCAAATGCAACCTGTGCTCAAAAACCGCCTGTCAGGTTGGGCTTAACATTGCAGACGTCCTACTGGGTTGAGTGTCGATGTGTCTTAGATGTAGAAGTCAGAGTTTTATAAGTTTAGTTTGGCACACTGAAGCTAGTCGACTGTAACGGCCACTGTGATCTCACCGCTTCAAAACTGAACAAAGCCTCAAACCCGGTCTCATCATCAAAGAGCAATGCTAGTCCACCTCAGGGCCTGTTCCTGTTACAAATGAAAGGTCCTTTAGTTTAATTTGTCAGGTCGACAAATCTCTTTTATATTGAAGCAATTGTGTTTTAAGTCAATAATAATATACCATTTGGACACGTGGCTAAAGCTATACAAAGCTACAGAACCCAGTTATACTGTTTATCACGCAACCAAACAGTTTAGCATTTTTCAGAAGTGCTAATGAATAAGCTGTTGTGCTTATTGAAGTCCATTTAATGGGCCAGATTCAGTTATTCAGTATTCAATATTATATTTGCTAGTTATGCTAAATACCTACCTACACACTATCCATCAATGTCTGAAAATCTCATTTTGCACCTCACTGAATCACTTTAGATTCAATCTGTAAATCTAAATATCTCACAAAACATGATATGATAGATGATATACTGTAGAAAGCATGACCTTTCTTCTCAAATGTATTCAGAAATTTCGGCAACATTTTGAGGGTTAAAAAAAAGGTTCATTGTGAAAAGTGTAGTGATGCATGAAGCATTGCTCACAGAAGTGACTTTCAAACCAAGTGAAATCTGCATGGGAAGCGAAACTCCCAGCCAAATTTCGCCAAGCAACTATAAACGTGACCGCACCTTTAGCATTTCAATTGCAAAGCCACATATTTTTGTACACTAGAACTTTCTGGATCGTTTGTAAACTACCTGAAAGTGAAAAAGTAGTGCTTTAAACAGCAAAAATTACATTGTATTAAATTCCGCTGATAGTTTCTTGACTTATTTCATTATACACATTTGAGATTGTGCTGAGTTGCACTGGAGGATAATTGCATTAAATTAAGTGTGACTAAAAATGACCTGAAAAAAGCGAGTGGGACAAAGAGGGAGGAAGAGCGAGAGAGAATGAGTTCACCTAATACACTTTAAGAGTGGAATAATGATGAGCTTTTAGCTGTTGAATCTCATTACAGATGTGTGAGGGAATCAGACCAGAGAGGAGAGGAGAGGAGAGGAGAGGAGAGGAGAGGAGACGAGACGAGACGAGACGAGACGAGACGAGAGAATCACTTTGGTTCACAGAGTCATCAGTGGTGACATACTCCTCTCTGCAATCACACACACACACACACACACACACACACACCTGAAAACCGTCTTCCATTCAATGGACTGCTGGGGTTGAAACATTCAGGTCCAGTATTAGCACAGTAATTGGCCGCAAGACGAGACGAGACGAGACGAGACGAGACGAGAGAATCACTTTGGTTCACAGAGTCATCAGTGGTGACATACTCCTCTCTGCAATCACACACACACACACACACACACACACACACACCTGAAAACCGTCTTCCATTCAATGGACTGCTGGGGTTGAAACATTCAGGTCCAGTATTAGCACAGTAATTGGCCGCAGCAGGAGGCTAATGCGGACTCTCAGAGGTGCAGGACAATGAAACGGTGAAAGAGAATGAGAGATTAGTTACCTGCAACCCAGAACCATAGAAACCCACAACACTTGTGCTCCATGTACGAGCATGAACAAATAAGCACAGTCTTAGAAATAAATGTTCTTTGATACATCTTTACAGAACAGTGCTAACAACTTTTTAATGCTCATTTAATGCTCATTTTCCTAACATTCCTATTTAAAAGTTAAATACAGTGAAAATATTTCTGAAAGTTCTGGGAAACGTCTAGTTGTAAAATGTTTTCAGAATATTTTTCAATGGTCATACATACATTATACGAACATTTATAAGAACGTTTTCCTCATTATACAAACGTCCTGCTAATGCTCTCCTTGGAAGATTCAATAAATGAGCTATAGTGTTGTCTTCTACAATCAGTGAGTGAGCGCCACCAACGAAGTACAAGTGTTTTTTTGTTCCTTTGTTGTGGAACAAGCTTCTGACCTCTACCCGACCTGTTGAAACCATTGCAACCTCCAAGAAACAGCTGAAGGTAAAGAATCATGGAACAACAACCATAATCTATGTATCAATTCTGTCATCTTTATTTTATTTTATTTTTATTTATTTTTTTTAAGCTTGACAGGTCCACTAACCATTTACTTTCAATTTATGGAAAAGAGTGACATGAGGGTGAGTACATTTAAGAGAGGTAAAGTGAAGCGGACACATACTGTAGATGGTTTTCCAAAGATTAAAAAGGTTTGACTACGGCATCAAACCTTCTTGAATCTTTTTAAGAGTGATAACTAAATGCGAATGCTGTACGCGTCTCAAAACCGCTCTAGAACACAATATCCCAGGCCTTTGCAGGTGAGCTATTGAATGGCATCATCCCCTGAAGCTCTCCCAGAGGTGATACAGCTGGACTAAGTTGGATCCGACCTTTTCCCCGAATATAACGTTCATTTAATCCTCCCTGCCTTCTCGTTTCAATCCCTTCCACCCCACTTTCGGCGTCCTCTGGCAAAATTACTAATCGAGATTCTCTCACACATTCCTCTCCAAACACTTGGCCACTCTGCTCTGCCGCTGCTATGGCAACGCCGGGTCGCTCTCAGCCAGGGAAATCAGACTAATAAATAGCTTTATGCTAATGTCCAGGGCAGCCAGAGAGTGTAGCTGCCAATCCTAATACACTTATTAAATTTCGATCAGATGCTGGGACACAGAGGGCACCTCTGCCGGCCTCTGCCCATTCTGACGCCATCACGCCCTCTTTCTCACCCACTCAAAGACTTTTTACTCTTTGCTCTTCTCTCTTGAATTGTTGGTTGTGGATCTGGCCGCTTTGAGCTGAATAGATTCTGTTCTGAATCAGGTACTCAAGCTCCCTCTGCCCTGTACCTGATTTGCACTCCAGTGTAGCGTCTGGACCACTCAAACACACAATATATATTTTGTTAGCTAGATTTAACAAATACTCTGTAACACCCCAGGAAGCCGAACAGGCCCCTGGTTCCATAGCAACGCTGACACCAGATACATTTACGATCTAAAAGAATGTGAGCAGAGACTCTCACTGCATTTTCCAGAAGCAAGAGGCACAAATGCACAGTATAAATTGACTTTTCTACTAATTAATTAATAGGAAAACCTTTCTTTGAATGAACAGTGTATCCTTCAGGTCATGGTGTATGTTGTCTTTGATAATTTTAGACTATTTTAGGCATGCTTATGAGGGAACCCATTCCTGTCATCCTTTCACTATATGTAATCCTACCTTGTTTAGTATCTATGAATTCGCCTTCATATGATCGAAACAAGCGTGTATATTATATATTGGTACATAGGCAATATATATTAGAGTCCTGTTGTCTCTCTCTCTCTCTCTCTCTCTCTCTCTTTCTCTCCAGCCCTGTCAAATGGTTCCATAAATTTCACTGTGAGGATGCTGCAAAGCTAAAGGTTTTCCCACAATCCTCCATGCTGAGGATCTTACAGGTTCTCTGCAGTATAACAGAGACTGAATACTAATCAAGCGTTCTGCCAACACTATTATCTTCCTCAGGTGAACACACCCTTTCTTTAAAGGGGTCATATAATGCGTTTTCAATTTTTCCTTTCTCTTTGGAGGGTTACAAGCTCTTGGTGCATAAAGAAGATCTGTAAAGTTGCAAAGACTAAAGTATCAAATCCAAAGAGAACACGCCCCAACATACCTACGTCGCTCTGTGGGAAGATTTGCATAACGCCGCCCAAATGTTCACGCAAAGAAAGAAGGCGTAACTTTTATTCGCACTGTAGTTTTGTTGTTTCCGCTGCCATGTCGTAAAGATGCTGTGTGCTTTGTTGTGAAAGCGAAACTACTTTGTTTGGTCTTCCAAAAGAGGACGATATCTGCTTC
>NW_015505211.1:2661397-2687219 GCF_001515645.1 Sinocyclocheilus grahami
CGCAGCACGATGCAACGCAATGCGTAAAAATACAGTATAAGTCATTATAATCCATAATTATGTCCCCACTGGATGCAACGAATGCCTCGTTTATAAGGTGTTTTCATGTTTTTGTCTCATCGCTCCGGCCTGACAGGGCATCATCACAATATGGCAAGGGGCGTAACATTTCCGTCTCACACTTGAGGTATTCGGCCAATCACAACGCACTGGATAGCTGGCCAATCACAGCACACCTCTCTTTTTCAGACCGATGAGCTTTGTAAAAATCAACGTTTTTCAGACAGGCGGGGCATAGAGGAGAAACAATAATGTACAGTATGTGGAAAATAATGTGTTTTTTTAACCTTAAACTGCATAAACACATTTCATTACACCAAATACACAAAATACTGTTCTTTTTAGCAACATCATATGACCCCTTTAAACAATCAACTACAGTCCATTATAGTGAAACTATAATGTTTAATTACAGATTAAATATGTAAGCATGTTTTTGCCACTGAATAAAAAAATAAAAAGGTAATTGTGACTTTAAAATCGCACAATTCTGACTTTACATCTCTCTGATTTTATTCCTCATGTAGTGGGATGGACAGTGGGTGCATTGGTTCTTTAAATATGCCACGAATGCATGAGTTGTCCAATCATATACTTTCACGGGTATATAAAAGGGGACTTTTAAGGCACCGTTGTATGTTGGAGCACCGATTGTGCGTCACTGCCCGAGGCCCGCCCATTCCAGTTTTGGCTCTCCCCGTCGCACAGGTATGTGTCTGCTAACTAGTGAGCATCCAGAGGTGTGCTTGAAGTAATTCGTTTTATTCGGATTGTAGTTTTCCAACGGGCAACCGTCATAGTGGTTAGTTGGCGGCTGCCTTTCTCATCCAACATGCTCCGGCTGTAATCCTGTGCCTTTTTCGCCGTGTTGATGTCCGTTTGCGTGTGCAACCGGACTCGTGACTATAGCGACAACATGGAGGAATAGTTCGATTAGGATCCATTGCATTCAGTGCAGCTTGCGGGGCAACATTCTTTGATGCTGCTGCTTTGTTGACTTTAGTCCCTGTGACTTGAAACTGCTCTTTGGCGTGTGTTTGCGCTGTGTATCGGCCTCCTCTGTTAGACCAGTTTTCTATGTAATTTTGTTTACTTTATTTGTATGTTTATATGAAATTGTAATGAACATCTACCTCGATTTGATGAGACATTTAACCTCATAGCAGGTGTTTTGATTTTCTTTTGGATTTTGTATTTAAGTGTAGTTGTGTAATTGTTAGCATTATTTCTTTTGTTTTGAGATTATTTGGTCTTCTATTGCAGGAACCGAGGCCTCCAGGCAGGCCCTCGTGTGCGGTGGTGGGACTCTGTCACGGAGTGCAGTGTGTTTTACTCTTAATCATATAGTGTGTGTGTGTATGGTGTAGTGAGACCTATGCACCGGGTGGAGCCTTACGCTCAGTAAATTATCTTACCTGCCATAGGTAAGCCTCGGTTTTTGTTAGTTACGTGTGTATTCTATGTTTGTAAATTTAATCCGGTCTACAGTTTAATGATTTTTAAGGTTAGTATTTTATTGTTGTTGAAATAAAGCTTTTGTACTTTGGTATCCACGTCTCAGGCCTCTGTCTTTGAAACCACATTCCTGTGTGTCCTTTATAGGTGACCAATTCATAATTTATTTTCCCTGTTGGACAGGGTGGCGTAGTCAGCTGAATTTAGAGTTCTCTTTCCGATTTTTACTCCCGCTACACTCAGAATAGTGAGTTTATATCTCACTTTTCTGAGAAAAAAAATCAGAATTGGGAGATGTAAACTTGCAATTGCGAGAAAAAAGTAGTTTTGTTACATAAAAAGTTGCAATTACAATTTTTTTTTTTTAATTCAGTGGCAGAAACCAGCTTCCATATTTCATGACCTAAAGATAATTGTTCTCTTTAATGTTTACATTTTCTAAAAAACTAAATAAATAAAAACCACATAGGGATGTGCCCGAATAGTGATTCTGAATTCGGAAAAACGAATAACGTGTTCTACGGAGCCACTAAAGGGACATGGTTAGCCGGTTGCTAGCGGTAGCCTGTTACATTACAGTACATACAATTTAAATTACCACATAAACAGAGTAAGGAGATATGACTGATAGGACAATGGCAAATGATTTGCAGATCCTGAGCACCACTGACAAAAATCTAATCTAAAATATGTGGCAAGTACTGGCGCTCCATAGTATACACAGAGTACGTGTGATCGTGAGTCTCGAAAGTGAAAGTAATTCAAAAGCGATTTCAATGCCCTGCATATTAATAGTGGCTTCCTGATGACCGCAGTTTATATACAGTATAATTACCCAGCGACATACTTGCAAGAGAAAGCATTGATTTACTCCCTTTAGGGCTTCCGTAGAACACGTTATTCATTTTCTGTGCCTTTCCAAATTTGGATTCACTATTCGGGCACATCCCTAAAACCACACTTCTACAATGCTAGGTAGTCTTTAGTGGTAGTTAGGACATTGCTAGGTGGTTACTAGGATGTTGTTAGGGTTTTCTATGTGGTAACTAGGGCATTGGCTAGATGGTTCTGGATGGTTGATTGATAGGCTGTTGCAACAGTGTTCTATGTGGTTACTAAGGCAATGTAAGAATTTTTTATGGTGTTCCACATAGTTACTAGGGCATTGCTAGATGGTTGCTATGGTGTTCTGGGTGGATGCTAGGATGTTGCTAAGGTGTTTTATATGGCAACTACAGCATTGCTAGACAGTTGCTAGGGTGTTCTGAGTGGTTATTCAGGCTAGATTGTTCCTAGGGAGTTCTGGGTGGTGGCAAGCACTTAGGTGGTTGCTACAGTGATCTGGGTGGTTGCTAGGGCATAGCTAGTAGGTCGCTAGGGTGTTTCTAGGTGTTTCCTAAAATGCTTTGGGTGGTTGCTGGGGAGTTCTAACTGATTGCTAGGATGTTATAGGTGGTTACTAGGATATTGCTAGTTAGCTAAGGATGTTCATATAGCACAAACAGTGCAAGTCAGAGCAAAAGTGTAATACTTAGGGTTAAAGGTCAAGGTTAAGTATGAGCAATAGTAATGGCAAGACTTCCCGTAGCAAACACTACTAAAAATCCACTGAAACAGTACGAAAAAGAAGTGTGAACCACAGTCAAAGAGATTATGTTAACTTGTCACTAGTCTTTTGAGACTACCTGCAAATTTTCTACTTTGAAAATTAATTTGTCACACAGCAGGACTATTTAAGAGCAACTGCAAAAACCTAAACTGTGACTAAAAATGGTGAAAATCTTTAAAGAAATGGTCACACCAACAAAAAATGTCCACCTTCTTTTACACACATTTTAACCTAACAAACCTAAAAAAAAAAAAACTTGTTATTTTTCAATACACATTTCTGCCATTATAAATGAAAACCTGTGTATTATATTTAATGATGTTGCAGATACACAAGCAGCCATGTGTAACAATATTTCATCATGCACTATGATTTATGGCTGAGGATTATAAAAATTTAATTGTGTCACCATAAATGTACTATTGCAACAGCATCCTCTAAATTTAATTTCTCAACCATGGACTCTAATTTGTAGCTCTGTGACACAGCTCAATGTGTAATTATTCAGCAGCACAGCATGTGAAAATTAGTTTACTGTTGTTGTGTACGCTTGCTGTTTACTCAGATCTGCAGTAGTCCTTAGAGTGATTATGAGTCAGATTATTAGAGACGCATCACGCATATGTTACAATGTATGGCACAGCACAGCCTTACACACATTATTAACAACACAGTGTGTGTGAGATTGTGTGTGTGTGTGTGCATATTTTATAACAGAGGGTTTTTTGCTGGTACATCACCTTACTGCCCCCCTCCACATACACATTTCCATAAGGAGGACATAATATATGTGTATGTGGTGTGTGCAAGCACCCAAGCAGGACTGACACGGCTGCCCTCTAACGACTTAATTAGTGTTTAAGTGTGAAATACACATTGATTGGCTTGGAAGAGGTTCACTGCAGGCCTTGGCTCTCAATAGACTGAGAAAAAGATTCATCCATCCTGTCCGCTCTCTCTAATCAGTGGGCTCTTAGCGATACAAGTTAATCAATCAATATCCACTGCAATCACATCCTGACAAAGACTAAAATAACACATGTCTGCTTATACAACATTCCAACCAATATTACAGGGACTTATGGTTGAAAAATAATGTCCATGATTTTTTTCTCAATGTATTTAGGCTAAAATGAATATAGATGTATGAGAAAGTACATAGTTTCATACTACATAATTTCTATGAAAGTCTTTACCATTTTTAATCACAATTGCTAAACTTACACATATACATATATGCATATTATATATACACACACAAAATAACATATACTGTAAAATATATTTAATGTTTAACATTTTTTTTAAATCCATGTATTTTGTGTATATACACGTTTTTAATTTAAAATGGGGGGGAAATATCATTATGAAATAAATGTTTTTCTCAAATACACGTTGGACACAATTATTGGCACCCCTAGAAAATCTTATGAATAAAATATCTCTGAAGTATATTCCCATTCATATTCACAATTTTGAGCACTCCAGGGTGATTATGAACATGAAATTATCCAGCCATGGCTTCCTGTTTCACAGAAATATAAATAGGAGGGAAAACAAAGGCCAAATTCCCTTAATCATCCATCACAATGAGAAAACCCAAAGAATATATTTCTGATGTGCAGCAAAAGATAATTGAGCTTCACAAATTAGTGAAGTGGCTTTAAGAAAAGAGCTAGAGCAGTGAAAATTCCCATTTCCACCATCAGGGTAATAATTAAGAATTTCCAATCAACATAAAATGAATCTGCCTGGAAGAGGACGTGTGTCTAGATCGTCCTAATGCACGGTGAGAAGGAGAGTTTGAGTGGCTAAAGACTCTCCAAGGACCACAGCTGGAGAATTGCAGAAAATAGTTGAGTCTCGGGGTCAGAAAACCTTTTAAAAAATTGTCAAATAGCACCTACATCACCACATGTTGTTTGGGAGGGTTTCAAGAAAAATTATCCTAGCTCATCCAAAAACAAACTCCAGCATATTCAGTTATCAGACACGACTGGAACTTCAAATGGGACTGGCTTCTATTGTCAGATAAAAAATGAGCTTTTTAGCAGCAAACACTCAAGATGGGTTTGGTGCACACAGGGATAAAAAGTACCCCATGTGTACAATGAAATATACTGCAGTATTTTTCATGTTGTGGGCCTATATTTCTGCTGGAGGTCCTGGACATCTTGTTTAGACACATGGCATCACTGATTCTATCAAATACCAACAGATAAAAAATCAATAAGTGACTGACTCTGTTAGAAATCTTATAATGGGCCATGTTTGGATCTTCCAACCAGACAATAATCCAAACACAAACCTCAAAAACAACACAAAAATGGATCACTGGGCACAAAACCAAGCTTATGCTATGGCCATTCCAGTTCCCTGTCCTGAACCCTATAGAAAATTAGTGGGGTGAACTGAAGAGGAGAAGCACCATCATGGAGCTGGGAATCTGAAGGGTCTGGAGTGATTCTGGATGAAGGAATTGTCTCAGATCTCTTGTCAGGTGTTCTCTAACCTCATCAGGCATTATAGGAGAACATTTTGAGCTGTTAAACTGCCAAATGGAGGTTTCAAAAAGTATTGAATAAAAGGGTGCCGTTAATTGTGGCCAATGTGTATTAGAGAAAAACATTTATTTCATAATAATATTTCCCCCTATTTTAAATTCTTATTATCTAATGGAACGTTAGATTTTTGTGAATTTTTTACATAAAAGATCAAAAGGATTAACAATGCAGATTAATTTTCACAGCCGCCTTTGATCATATTTATCAAGGGTGCCGATATTTTTGCCGATATATATATATATATATATATATAAATTCATGTTCATTATTATGAGTTAGAAAAGTGATTCTACGCTTAAACACAATCACTTTCTGCATATTGACTGTCTATGTTTTCAAAACAGTTATGCAAACATGCTAGAATCTATCAAAAAACTTAAGACAAGTTATAAGATAAACATTCAATGCTTTCATTTAATCTTGCAAGCCATTTACTCATTTACTTTATTTCTACTAATCTTCCAAAAAGAACATCTAATTTGTTAAACCGCTTGTGCAAATCAGAGTGCCTGCATGAATATTCATGATGGTTCTTGTCCGTACGGTCTGCAGTAGCTCAGACAAAAAGAAGTTTGCTTTTTACAAACTACCCCATTGGTAATGTGCATACAAATGGATGCCATTCTATACATCCACCCATTTAGCTCTGTAAACAATAGTTTTATTATGCATAAATGCATGTGATTTTAATCTGCATAAATGTATGCAAATGTAAGTGTGTGCGTGCATGAGTGAACTTATGCACATCTGTGTGTATGCACACGAAGCTCTCCATTATGGCTAGAGGAATCACCCTCATTTGCATAAGAAAGCAGAGGGGCAGATGTGTAGGGTTACGGACTGGACCGCTCGGCTGCAGGCAGCATAGACTTCTGTCATTGACTTGTGTCAGACAGAGAGAAATAAATGAACTCAGTTCTATGTAACGATGAGAAGGAGGGTTTGGGGTCCCGACCCCTCTCCCTGACCCCTCTGTCATTGACACAGTGAACCCCACACTTTCATTGACTTCACGCCTACTTGAGTTTTCCCCAAAGGAATGACACAGTGTTCATTTCGGCTCACAGCTGAATTACTCTGCCACAAATAAATTGATTCAATATACAGTGCTGTAATCGAAATATCTTATACATTTTGAGAGATTTTCATTCAAGGCGATGTAATGGTATCAGCATACAGTGTGTAATATAGTCAAAGAAAGACAGAAATATTTATTTGCTATACTGCTAGGTTGATTGACAGGCTAATATTTAAAAAACAGGACAGGATCGTTGTCATCAATCATGCCTGAGCTGCATAATTTTGCACTTATACACATAAACAAGCACACAAACACACATGCTAAGTATCAATTAAATTAAATCTGATTCTATTACTTTTAGTCATTAGTAATGGAGTGCATTAATTGAATTTAAATCATATTTAACCTATGGCACGTCCATTAAACATGGGGGTGCTTAATTACTGTGATATGGTTATCTACATCTATTTCCTTCTTCAAGCACATGTCTGCAGTACCCTTATTATAATCATACTGCTGAAGAAGTTGAGTAGGGTCATTTTGAAGTCATTTGCATATGCATGTGAACACCACTGGGTTGCCAGGTCTTTGGAGAACCCGCCTTTCCTGCGCTAGTCACCTTCACACATGCAGATGGAGTCGGTAACTGATTTCCATGCACGTTTTGATATGTACATAACTCTGCATATCATCCGGAGCCACGGGGGCTATTAAAACCCTGGATTAGCTTGTCAGCGACAGGGAGGAGTTGCGGAGGGTATAAAGTGAATACGTTTGTGTCTGATTAAGCTTGAGGGAGCTCATCTGTCCGCCCAGGAGCAGAAATGACAGTCATTTGCTGCTACATGACACATCGCTCCTCACAGTGTTATTCATAGCCTGACGTTCTGAAGGACTGATGCAGGGGAAAGAAATCTCTTGAAATAATGCGAGAGGGAGAGACAGATAGATTAGGTGGAAGGAGAGAAGAAGTAGTGTGTGAGATAGATAGATAGGTAGGTAGGTAGATAGATAGATAGATAGATAGATAGGCTAACATATGTTGCTGTCGATGGAGGATAGATTAGGTGGAAGGAGAGAAGAAGTGGTGTGTGAGATAGATAGATAGATAGATAGATAGATAGATAGATAGATAGATAGATAGATAGATAGATAGATAGATAGATAGATAGGTAAGTAGATAGGTAGATAGGCTAACATATGTTGCTGTCGATGGATACACATTCTGGCTTCCCAATAGATTACAACAACAGCGATGAAAAAATAAAGTGGACAAACCAGTCACTCTTTGTAAACTTTGTTCAATGTGAATGCCGTACACTGTAAAAGAAATTCCATAAAATTTACGGTAAAAAAACGGCAGCTGTGGTTGCCGGAATTTTACCGTAAAAAATACGGTAGCAACGTTTTAGGTTTTACGGTTTTAACTTAAATTTACAGTTAAATTATGTAATTTTATTAACCCTAATATACAAAACTGATAAGAAAAAACTAAGAAGAAACATAGTTATTTCAACAAAAACACATCAAATTTGAAATGTAACGCAGGGAATTCTGAGAATGTCAATTTACGGTTATTCACTGTAAATTATACTGTATTTTTAAATTCCAAAAACGGTATACTTCCGTAAAATTTATGTCCAATACATGTAATGTCCAATACAGTTTTTCACCGTATATAGTAGGGGAATTTACCGTTAACCATTTAACAGGTTTTTACTGTAGCATTTTTACAGTCTTTTACCGTTAAATTCACAGTCATTTTCAACAGTGTATGCTCGAATATGACCAGTCATTAATGCCGTCATCAGCTGGGTGTTGATAGTGCACGTGCACAGGTGAGACCTGAACAGCACACATTGTTATGTGTTTAAACTAAACTCATTTAAGCCTTGCCAGAAAACACGAATAAGAACTTGAGCGCACAGTGAGAAGATTTGTGTGCGCTCATCCGAAGCTCCAAACCCATGTTCAGGTCTCAGATAGTGCGCAAATTCACTCACTGCTCTTGATTGAATAGCTTTTGTAACTTGAATTTAGGATTAATCTTTAATTTATAGAGTCAAATATGCAATGTAATTTTACATTTAATTACTTCATTCAATTTTTGTAGCTAAAAACTAATGTTAAACCTATCTAAAAAAAAACTGAAAAGCACTGTTTATTTTATTTGTATCCGGGTGTTGATAGTGCACGTGCACAGGTGAGACCTGAACAGCACACATTGTTATGTGTTTAAACTAAACTCATTTAAGCCTTGCCAGAAAACACAAATAAGAACTTGAGCGCACAGTGAGAAGATTTGTGTGCGCTCATCCGAAGCTCCAAACCCATGTTCAGGTCTCAGACAGTGCGCAAATTCACTCACTGCTCTTGATTGAATAGCTTTTGTAACTTGAATTTAGGATTAATCTTTAATTTATAGAGTCAAATATGCAATGTAATTTTACATTTAATTACTTCATTCAATTTCTGTAGCTAAAAACTAATGTTAAACCTATCTAAAAAAAAACTGAAAAGCACTGTTTATTTTATTTGTATCTTTGCTCTATTCTATTGTATTTATTTGTGCTGTTGCTTGAAGTTAGATTATTTGTTCTTATTTTCTTTATTTTCATTTGACAGTATTTTTCAGAACAGTTTTCTTGTGTGGTCAGAAGTTTACATACACCTTGCAGAATCTACAAAATGCTAATTGTTTTACCAAAATAAGAAGGATCATACAAAATACATGTTATTTAGATAGATAGATTTCAGATAATATCTTTATCTGATATTATCTTATCTTCCTCTGCTGATCTAAAGCTTGACCAACTGAACTGTCTCAGGCTGCAGTGAAAAGGTCAGATTTAATCATGGGTGGTTGAGGAATTAACCTCTGTCACGTGTGTGTGTGTGTGTCTCAGCATATATGATTAGTGTGTTAATGATGGTGGAAGCCTTTGGAATGGGCACAGATGTGGGGCTGATTTGCATTCCAGGTTGTATTATGACTGAACATAGCTGGATGTGTGTGTCCATGCTGTTCCATTTATATTGCATATCTGACAGTTGAGGAGGGAGGTGCTAAGATTTTATTAGCTGATAAACTGTAGCACAATGGACCTAAGTCACAGCGAAAACCATTCTGGAAAGAAGTGCTAAAAGTAACAAAAACATGTTCTCTATGTGTACCAGAAACCAGCTTTCTATAACTGCATTGGATAAACATATATAGATATGAACCACTTGTTTGCTTTTACTCTGGCATCTGAGTTCTATGCAAAACTCAATACCAAAACCTTTTAATGAACAAACACTGTAAGAATTTACAACTGTTATGAATCCAGAACATTCCTGTAATTCACAAGAGATGCACAGGTGAGTAAGTAGTACTGTAACTGAGTTATTCCTTTTCATAATTTACCAAGATAAATTAGTTCCTATCCATCTTTATTGATTTTAAGATTTGTTAACATTTTACTAATGTGAATGAATAACTGGAAAAATAAAGTTCAAATCTTATTTATACATAAACACCCTTTACTAAAATCTACCATGGTAAATATACTGTATGGTTACAATACTATATTTCTGAAGGATTTGTCTGAAAAGCATTTTTTGACTCTTTTCTTCTTTTATTCCAGTTATTCATTCACACAACAGAATGTTGACAAATCTGGACATGAATGAAGATGAACAAGCACTAAAGCATGATAAATGTAGGAGGTTTGCAGCCCTATTTAAGCCCGGAGGGACTAAAAGACCCGTGAGATGAGGGAGGGCTGAGCCCACTTGACCTCTCTGAGCACACAAACACATTCATTAGCACAGCGGGATTAGAACACGGCCCCGTTACCCCCGACAACAACACAGCCAATTAGAGAACATGGGATCAGCCCATCATTATGGATTAATAATGGACAAAAAAATGAAGGAAAATGAAAAAAATATACAGCTCTTCTGTGCTGCATCATCGTGTAGACACAAAAGCTACATTAAATAACTTTATAAAACTAAGCGTAAATACAAAATGATGTATATACTAAAGTACAGTGCATTATAGAAGAGCTGACTTGGCTCTGACTGAATCAAACCTGCTAAATTATACTCCCTCAAATATACAGCATGTTTGCGAACAAACTAATTGAGATTTATAAAGCGAGAGGACGGCCTGTCACTGCCTCTGACACACATTGAAACCGAGTGGCCTCATTCAAATGTGTATATTAGACCCATTCACACACTCAACACAAAATAGAATGCTGCGTTGACGTGAAAGCACAGGAATCCATTGGAAACCTCGCAACCACGGCCTCAGGTGCAATGCGCTTCCTCACATGGCAAAACTCATTTGCTGCCACTATTCATTGTAGATTCATGAATTTATATTCGTTGTCAGATTAGTCACTGAAATAAACTG
The DNA here is from genome assembly GCF_001515645.1 of Sinocyclocheilus grahami. Classification (NCBI taxonomy): domain Eukaryota; kingdom Metazoa; phylum Chordata; class Actinopteri; order Cypriniformes; family Cyprinidae; genus Sinocyclocheilus; species Sinocyclocheilus grahami. The sequence goes on from NW_015505211.1 coordinate 2,672,509, forward strand.
TCATGACAGGCTGGATTGTCACCGAAAATTTCATTTTCTTGCATCGGGTCAATTACCATTCTGAAAAAGAGAAAATAAATATGAATATGCATTAATTGATCTCACTCACTCACAAAAAAAACAAAACAGATTCAGTATTCCTCAAAATGAATAAAAATAATGCAACTCAGAATATGATGCAAACCTGCAATAATTAAATGTTAAACAATGCAAATATGCTTTATGTATTTAATCCCATTCTATTAACCAATGTTTTTGCTTCTGACCTTCGATGATCCAGTTCAACCATACTAATAAGCAAAAATTACTCTAAACAAACATTTGTGTGTCTGTTTTATTGCTGAAATGTGTTGAAATTTCTTCTGTATTCTACTGTACGGACGTAAATTTACTTTCCCTTCAGCCTGAGGCTTATTCATTTCACTTTTGGTGTGAAAAGGCTTTTATATTTGCCAAAAATATAACTTTTTTTATTTTAAAAACAAACAAGCAAGCCCTGTCCAGATTTAAAAAGTAACGCAAAAGTAACGTAACGCATTACTTTCCATAAAAAGTAACTAAGTAACGTAATTAGTTACTTTTTTATGGAGTAACGCAATATTGTAATGCATTACTTTTAAAAGTAACTTTCCCCAACACTGCTTGTATTATGACTGAACATAGCTGGATGTGTGTGTCCATGCTGTTCCATTTATATTGCATATCTGACAGTTGAGGAGGGAGGTGCTAAGATTTTATTAGCTGATAAACTGTAGCACAATGGACCTAAGTCACAGCGAAAACCATTCTGGAAAGAAGTGCTAAAAGTAACAAAAACATGTTCTCTATGTGTACCAGAAACCAGCTTTCTATAACTGCATTGGATAAACATATATAGATATGAACCACTTGTTTGCTTTTACTCTGGCATCTGAGTTCTATGCAAAACTCAATACCAAAACCTTTTAATGAACAAACACTGTAAGAATTTACAACTGTTATGAATCCAGAACATTCCTGTAATTCACAAGAGATGCACAGGTGAGTAAGTAGTACTGTAACTGAGTTATTCCTTTTCATAATTTACCAAGATAAATTAGTTCCTATCCATCTTTATTGATTTTAAGATTTGTTAACATTTTACTAATGTGAATGAATAACTGGAAAAATAAAGTTCAAATCTTATTTATACATAAACACCCTTTACTAAAATCTACCATGGTAAATATACTGTATGGTTACAATGCTATATTTCTGAAGGATTTGTCTGAAAAGCATTTTTTGACTCTTTTCTTCTTTTATTCCAGTTATTCATTCACACAACAGAATGTTGACAAATCTGGACATGAATGAAGATGAACAAGCACTAAAGCATGATAAATGTAGGAGGTTTGCAGCCCTATTTAAGCCCGGAGGGACTAAAAGACCCGTGAGATGAGGGAGGGCTGAGCCCACTTGACCTCTCTGAGCACACAAACACATTCATTAGCACAGCGGGATTAGAACACGGCCCCGTTACCCCCGACAACAACACAGCCAATTAGAGAACATGGGATCAGCCCATCATTATGGATTAATAATGGACAAAAAAAGTTAAGGAAAATGAAAAAAATATACAGCTCTTCTGTGCTGCATCATCGTGTAGACACAAAAGCTACATTAAATAACTTTATAAAACTAAGCGTAAATACAAAATGATGTATATACTAAAGTACAGTGCATTATAGAAGAGCTGACTTGGCTCTGACTGAATCAAACCTGCTAAATTATACTCCCTCAAATATACAGCATGTTTGCGAACAAACTAATTGAGATTTATAAAGCGAGAGGACGGCCTGTCACTGCCTCTGACACACATTGAAACCGAGTGGCCTCATTCAAATGTGTATATTAGACCCATTCACACACTCAACACAAAATAGAATGCTGCGTTGACGTGAAAGCACAGGAATCCATTGGAAACCTCGCAACCACGGCCTCAGGTGCAATGCGCTTCCTCACATGGCAAAACTCATTTGCTGCCACTATTCATTGTAGATTCATGAATTTATATTCGTTGTCAGATTAGTCACTGAAATAAACTGTCATGACAGGCTGGATTGTCACCGAAAATTTCATTTTCTTGCATCGGGTCAATTACCATTCTGAAAAAGAGAAAATAAATATGAATATGCATTAATTGATCTCACTCACTCACAAAAAAAACAAAACAGATTCAGTATTCCTCAAAATGAATAAAAATAATGCAACTCAGAATATGATGCAAACCTGCAATAATTAAATGTTAAACAATGCAAATATGCTTTATGTATTTAATCCCATTCTATTAACCAATGTTTTTGCTTCTGACCTTCGATGATCCAGTTCAACCATACTAATAAGCAAAAATTACTCTAAACAAACATTTGTGTGTCTGTTTTATTGCTGAAATGTGTTGAAATTTCTTCTGTATTCTACTGTACGGACGTAAATTTACTTTCCCTTCAGCCTGAGGCTTATTCATTTCACTTTTGGTGTGAAAAGGCTTTTATATTTGCCAAAAATATAACTTTTTTTATTTTAAAAACAAACAAGCAAGCCCTGTCCAGATTTAAAAAGTAACGCAAAAGTAACGTAACGCATTACTTTCCATAAAAAGTAACTAAGTAACGTAATTAGTTACTTTTTTATGGAGTAACGCAATATTGTAATGCATTACTTTTAAAAGTAACTTTCCCCAACACTGCACACAAGTACCCAGAATCTCACACATAAACCCAAAGCGTTTCCTGAAGCTATTAGATCAACTTCCATATTTATTTTAGGCAAATTATAAAAAAATACTTGCGCAAAATGAATACTGAAAATGCTAAGGAATACAGTGCAAAATGTATTTACGCAATGACAGTATATTCAGAAAGATCTCAATAAGCTCAAAACACACAGGAGGCCAAACACACACACACAGCATGATGCAAAATTCTAATTCATATCTGTCAGCAGATGGAGAGGTGCTACCCAGAGCTGGGCAGTGTGTGTTCAAGTGTGTTTTGTGCTTTCAATCAGTGCAGTGTTGGCAGTGTTTGCGGAAAAGGACAGGGGGAGTATTGATTTTGATCATGTAGCATCCAAACTCCCTCTCTCTCTCACACACACACACACACACACACACACATGCGCGCACGCGCAGAGGGAGCAGAGGTCTCAATGGTGCTACAGTCTCAGTATTATCATTGCTCACTAAATCAGATAACACAAGCTGTGATAAGCTTTTTTTCAGAGGTACATTTCAAAAGCAAATTTACCTCCTACATGACCATCTCTGGAAAAAATATCTTTCTTCTCTCGCTGTATGAAACTGTACATTGAAACAGAGCAAGGAGTCTAGAGCACATTAAGTTAACCATCAGGATATGAAGAGGAGTGAAAGAGACACAGACAACGTGAAAGAGAGAGGGGTGGAAATGGAAAAAACAAGATTCTGAAAAAGAAAAAAAAGAAAAAGATGGGAGGATGAAGGAAGGAAAGAATGATGAAAGGAAATTAATGAAATAATGAAGGAAGAGAGTGACTAAAGGAAGAAGGAAAATAGTAACTAAAGGAAAGAAGAAAATAAGGACTAAATGAAGGAAGAAAAGAATGACTAAATGAAGGAAGAAAAGATGATGGATGGATGGAAAGGAGGAAGAAAGAAAGAAAGAGATGGATGATTGAAATAAAAATGATGGATGGATGAAAAGAAAGAAAGAAAGTAAGAAAGAAAGTAAGTAAGAAAGAAAGATGGATGGATGGATGGATGAAAAGAAAGAAAGAAAGAAAAAAGGATGGATGGATTGAGGAAAGGAAAGGAAAGTCAGATGTTCTTAACAAAAGATGAGAATGAGAGCTGATGGAACAGGCAGCATGTGAGATGACAGTAAGTGATTGAGTCAGTCTGTCAGCTAAGCTTCAGCACAGAAAGAGAGTTTGAGAGATTGAGAAAATAACCATAAGCATGATAAGAATGAATGGAGACGTGTGTTTAGGAAGCATGTGCTATTGATCTCAACACTGCCACATGCATCGTGAAAGCTCATTAAACGGGCAGCAAGGTAAAATAACCTCCTCCTAATTACCTTAACACATACTCTCTCAGCTCTCTGTCATTACCTCCACTGAGCAGAACTCCACAGCGGGAGATTCCAATTACACACACTGCTTAAAGACACTCTGTGACAATGGAGGAAATGCATCCATACAGATTCACCACATCATTCATGTATAGAAAGCTTCTATAAGGGATAACTACATTTCAATAGGACTTTTCAAATTAGATCGTCAAGGCACTGCTGGTCAGGACAGTTTGAGGGATTCAATATTGTTCTTATTTAATATTCTGTGCAGATCTTCAGCTGGATCCATGCTCAATTGATTAGAAAATTAAGTTAAGCATCCCATCAATATTGAGCCACACTGAGTGTGTCTGGCTGATTGTGGTTGAGAAACTAAAGACCATGAAAGCTTTAGACAAATTCAAAGAATCAAATCAATCATTTCAAGCCCAAATTCTTACCTGATAACTTTCTTGTATAATATACTGTAGGTCTATTGAAATCAAATTTGCTCCAAAAGTGGTATAGCTCAATGCTTAACAAATATCTCAGAATCTAGCAAGCACATTCATTCTAAAATAAAACAAGGTATAAGAAACGGTTATCAAATTCTATCTAATAAAAAAAATGCTACTCATCTGATACACATTCCTAACCTGTACAGCATAAAGCAAACTTATTTCAGATTATCTGAGAAATGTAAGATCTCAGATGCACAGTGATATATAATACATCAATCTCAGACTGAAAGTTATATCTCAGAATAAATAAAAAAAACCTTTAAGACTTTACAATAAGGCTCTATTTAACACAAACTAACAATAAACAATACTTTCATAGCATTTATTAATTTGGGCAGGTGTCAATTTATTAAATTTGATTGTCATTGACAAAACATTTAAAAATTAAAAGATGTATTTCAACATTGCTTACTGCTTGAATATATATTTATAATATTTGACACACACATATACTTACATGAATACATGTAAATATATATTTAAGTCAAAAATATTATTTAATATTGCTAAATCAACCTACAAACATGCATTTATACCACCATAACTACTTTAAAACAGGTAGAAATATCTCTGTATGTAATAACTGCAGGTTGCCACTTTTTGTAGTGAGTAGCATTACCATATCTTTAATATATAATGTTATTAATGAATATTTATAATTTAGCATTAACCAAAATTCAAAGTTAAGTATACAGCCTTATTGTAAAGTGTTGCCATTATCATAACTTGACTCTTTTAACTCAGTGAAACACTGAAGAGAAAGATAGCCCTTACCATTGAGACCAGTGAAGTTAGCCCAGTCCAGCAGAGACGAGTTGAATACCGGGATGGAGGAGATGTTGAAGAACAGGCTGGTTCCGTTGGTGGCATCACGGATGGTATCGGTGAACAGATTCATCTGTAGAAGCGTCTTTATCAGGTAGCGCAGCATCTCTGCTGTAGCTGCGGAGGGACGCAGCCCCTTTTTCTTTTTATGTGCTCTTCTGTGTCTCCTGTAACGTGTTTGACAGTCCTCTCGTTCTAAGAGTGAAGCTGAGAGTAGATGTCAAGAGTTCCTCGCTCTTCAAAGTCTTATTTCCTCAATTCAGTCCTACTGGAAACAATCAGATGTTGATGCATGAAAATTACAATAAAAGTCCATTCAGGCAGAAGAAGAACTTTTCTCATTAGTTGTCAGCACCGGGAGGGATTTCTCAATGAAGGGGGGCGCCCCTCTTTCATCCTTCTGTTGTTCTTCTCTTGTGGAACGTGTTAAATTCGTCCTGGTCTTTTGTCCTTTGTTCTGGAGTCACATAACTTCACACACGTTTGTCCTTCTGCACAATAACACCTTGCTGGTGTAAAAGAATCTGGCTATCTGATGACCCTCCCGAATCGCTGCTCTTTTTCCCCACCCCTCCCACCATCCTTTGCTCAGTCTCGCTCTCCCTCCTCCCTCAGCCCTCCCTCCCCTCTTCCTATCCTCTGGCTTCCCGTGATGGTGTGATTGAGTCCCCAAGGGTCACCGAATGAAAGGAGAGCAGGTGCTGTTGGCAATAAATGTTTAATTATTGGATTAATAATCATCCCTGGAGGCATACATAAACAGGATGATACACTGTCCCGCCAGTGGATCCATATACACATGTGCGTGTATTCCGGCAGATGCACATGCAAACAAACAAACATGATGCAGCAAAAACTCCAGCCGTCTGGCAATATGGCAAAAACTGATGTGTCAATTACTGCTACATTGTCTTTTCACAACAAGCAGCCCACTGTGATGTGCTCCTACAGTAATAGACTTATTCCACAAATTCCACTTTAGAGAAATCTCAGAGGGTTCAGCTGTGTGTTGGAAATCCTAAAAGAGGATATTTTTTCTGAAGTGTTGTTCTGGGTAACAGTTGGAATGTTTTTTTTTTTATTCCATGTTTTATGTTTTGTTTTATGAATCCAATCTGTGGCAATTTCTTCAGTCGAATTGTAGTTACGAGTGCTTGCTCAATACTTAGGGTTAGATATTTGAACAAACCCCTAACTGCAAGTATTATACTTGTTTCTGAAGCATAAATGTCATGAATGATACCTAAAAGTGGTGCAGCTTTTTGTGCAATTCAGACTTGCAATTTTCACCCAGCGGACGATAAAACAGTTGAAAAATGTGTGCAGTTTTATAAACGATAGTGGTTAACAATTTTGATTGGCAATGATTATGACTAGTAATAGTAATAGTAGTTGTAGTAGAAGTATTAAAAACAATTATAAAAAAACGTAATAAATAAAAAATCTAAAATAAATATACATAAAATATCAAATAAATAAAAATATAAAAATCAATATTGTATTGAAAACCATTTTAAAATAACTTTGCATAAAATAAAATATTACAAAATGTAAAAAAAAAATACACACAAACATTTTTTTTGGATGAAATAAAAAAAATAAACTTAAAAAATTAAAAAATATATATATATATATACATATACACACACACACACACACACACACACATAGATATGGGTGGACATTTGACTTGGGCCATAAGCAACCACAACACCCTAGAAACAGCATTGCAACCACACAGCAACAGACACTCACAACTCACAATCAAATGGTGCTGAACAATTTATATGGAGCATAAAGCATGAATAATAAAAAATCATCAGAAATAATGCTCCCTTTGGTTAGGGAGAGCATAATGATCTTGTTATGATCATATCTTCTCCTCTGCGGACACCAGGGGAGTTATTTATCTTTCAAGGGTACTAATACATGTTATAGTGCCACAAATTCACATTTTACAGAGGAAGTCCAAAAAAAAGTTAATTGTTGCTCCAATCCAACAGAAAATTTTTTTTATAACATTAAATGCAAATGACTTTAAATGTTTCTGAACTCTATAAAGACACAAACTACAGAGAAAAAAACTATGCAGACACCTTATAGAATAAGCATTTTAGCTGTATTTATCACTAACAGGTGCAAAAGCCTTGTCCATAACGAAATGGTTTTGAAACTAAAAACTGAACAAATAGCTGCCATTGAGGACACTAAATAAAAATATTTCTAATGATATAATTACTATGTTTCTACTCAAAACCATATTTGAGATATAATTATTTAAATGATTGCCGTCATAAAAACTTTTGAGAATATGGCCTCTAAAGAGTTTCACATAATTACAGACATAATTAGGGGATTTATTAAAAATACAAAAATAATTAAGACATCAGTTACAGAAAAAGTACAAAAATAATGCATTAATATTATAGTGAACATATTTAAAGTTGCGTCACACCAGCGCAATTTTGTTGAAATTTTGCACACAAAAAAAAAATCTACTTTCAATAGAATAGCAAAGTATGAAGGGCATTCTTTGGCCCTCTCGTGAAATTCTCGATCATGTGGATTCCTATTAAAATTACTAGATTTCTCATATGAAAATTAGTTGAAGAATGTTAAATGTGACCTCACCTTAACAACTTACGATTTTACCAACATGCTCTTCTTCTTTTTTTATAGTGCCAAAACGGCAGTTATCATTTGAATGTTGAGATAAAACTGACATAACATGAAAGCATAGACCTTGTTTTATCAAAAACAACATAAAACAGTCAAAAATATAATTTTTTTGCTTATAAATTGTGTTTCTCCACAAACGGTATCACAGTAGAGTTTCTCTCACAAGAGTAACATAACCTGGATTTCCTCTTTTGTAGACTTTAAGTCAGGGAGGCAGGTCGGGGTGACAGAAGCAATATGTTGGGGTACCAAGGGACTATTCGCCACTAGGTGCCATGGGGAACACTGAGGGCAAAGGTGCAGAGAGCTCAAACAAACCCTGTGCCTCAGTCAACAGAGTTAACTCTCCATAAACGCAAAGCAAACTCAGCGTAATCGCACAACAATGGCACAATTAGCCGTAACCCCATGTTATTAGCTTGGAAAACACGCCCCCATGATTCATACCTTTCAGACATTTGCATTATCATCCATTTTTTTGCGCCTCAATCCCTCATTTTATTTTAATTCCCTTCTTTTTTCTAAAAAGCTCATTTGTGAAAATGCTAAACACTCATTTAAATATGCATAGAGCAGCACCCCCATCTAAAATGAGGTGCTAATTTAAATAAACCTATAGACCATGTCTGGCTCATGTCTGTGTCTGAAGCTTAGACCTTAAATCAGCAAATAACTAGCTCTGGATTGAGCAGAGCATTCTGCTTTAGCATTCACGATTTTGAAAGACCTTACAGGTACTTAGCAAAGCACCTCGCTCTCCTACAATCAGTGGATCTCGGTTCGAACAGAGGAGAGTTCATCTCAATCAAGGTTGGTGCGACAGAAGAGGGATCTGTATTGACTGTTGAGGAAAGATTAACTATTTGTTTTTGCTCCAAAGTGAAAGGGAAAAGGAGTCCAGTGATTGGCTTTGCTTCGGGAAAAATGCCTTTCGGCGGCTTGCTGAGAAGGACAGACCTCTACAGGTGAATTAACCTTGTGGAAAATCAATGTTAGTCTGATCAAGTCTCTCTGTGAAGAATTTCGACTTATTCGCGAGGCAATTTGCCGATGGAACGGCTGTTGTCATTGAGCAATTCCTTACAAAGCACTTCCACACACGTGAGAGATTCCATCTCGTTTGTTGTGTTTGTAAGTCTGCGGTGATGATCAATTACATTCGGAGAACTCAAAAGTCAGCATAAAATGAGATCTGTTTTAAAAGAGAGTGAAATGCATGTCCATCAATCTCATTGAAATCTCATTGAAATAGAAGGGTGTTTGTTCAACCATAGCCACTTTTTGAAAATAAACTTTCTTAAAAGATACCATGCATACTTTCACTGGGTTAATTTGTCTACATACAATGTCAAACAGCGAAAACACATTCAACAAAGGAGAATTCTGTCATTTTATTTTTATTTTTTTAATTTAAAAACATTTTTTGAATAAAATGTCAGACTCCACTGTTTCTTACTAAGGCTAATGAGCTAATAGCTAGCACTATATGTAGCATAAATACACACAATGAAATCAGATTTTCACTCTTTTTGTATAATCAAATACAGCTTGACGACAGTATGCACAAAAATATTCTGATCACAAGTTTTCCTTGATTTTTCTTGCATTACTTGATTGACTCATCTCATTTTTGTGAGTGTTTTGTTGAGTATATTAAGTGACAAAATACTGATTCCACAAAAAAACTAGTGGTTCACAAAGGTGGAAATGATGCTCTAACATACCGTAATAAGGGACATAATATGTAATATTTTATTATTTTAAAAAACATATTTTACAACAAAAATATTTGTTGTAATCAATGCAATTTAAAATACTGATATTATAATTAATATCTTTCTTTCTTTTATTAAATTGATATGTTAATAGATTTTTATAGTGAAAAGTGTGGGTCAGAAAAAAAATCTGTTTATAAAAGACATTTGGTAACAAAAATTAGCAAAAATAAAACTCAAAAGATATGAAGGCAAATAAATAAGCAGACTAACTGCCAACTAAGTTGAAGAAACACCACAAAACAATAACATTACAAATGCATATGCAAACCCTCATACAAATTCCTCTACTTATACAAAGCCTAATTCCAAATACCGAGAGTATATGAAACTATGACAGCATTAGACCCATAGCTCCATTGTTGATGAACCCGTCTGTCTATTGTTCACCCTACACAGAGACATCAAACCGCCCATCGGGTCTGTTAGAAAAACAGTGTATGCACAATGTAATATGAACACCATGCATCACCAGTCAGCTCTGGCCAGGGGCCCTTCCCCAACAGCTGGGTCCCCTCCGCAGGGCTGGCGGGAGGGGTAGAGTAACAGGTAGCATCCCCAGGTGCTCGAGCTTCAGTGGGGTCGCTAACCCATCGTGCAGAGCGCTAGCAAAGCTGCGCTTAATTAGCCGAGAGGGAGCCCCCATTGGCCCGTAATGGGCCAGTTTGTGAAGCTCGAATGGGGTACGCTGAGGAAAAGATGAAGAGATGGGGGGAAAGGAGGAGGGGGGCTCTCCTAAACCCTTCTCTGCATTATGGATTTGCCCATCTGGCCAAGTGAAGAAAGTCCCATCACCGGACGAGTTAAACAAAGACTGAGGTAGAGGGGGGCGTTTCCGAGATCACACGCTAAATTACAGTGGCCGTCACTCAACTATTGTGTATCTGATGGGCTGGTTATTCACAGCTGGGCTGGCCAAATTGTTCTTTTATACTCTTTTATAACCCTTTATTGAAGCCAGAGGGGTGAGTGAATGATTAACGGACGGGACAATGAGGTTTGCTCGTCTTCAGCCTCTCTGACTCAATTTAATTCGCTTATCTTTTCCATTCCCTCCTTCCCAGATGCAAATGCAAAAGGGCTCGCTTGGTTAACTGTGTCCACGGTGATCACATGCTGGAAAATTAAAAGTTGCTCTGCAGACAATGAAAAGCCTTCCAGTGATTCGGGTTTTTGGCCCATATTTCTTTGCTCTTAGTTTAATTTCGTTTCACACATCAAAGAAACAATTAAATAAATACCAATGCCTGGTGTACACCATTTATATTTGGTCAAACAACATCTAAATAAATAAAATGAAAAGAAAGAATAATAGTTATTTTTAATTTTTAAGAAAAAAAAGAAACTTTAAAAAACTAGGCAGATATCGTCAAGACGACAACCTAAAAATCAAATAAATTATTAAAATAATAAAATAGAGCTAAAAAATAAAACAAACATTATAATATATAAATTAAACTTCTAAAAGCTTTGCCTGGAGTCCTTACCTTATGTCTGGCAAGTGTATATCATTTTTAACATATTTTAAATTTCTTAATGTGTAAAAAAATTACCTTTAAATGACAAACATTGACCAAATAAAAGCACATTTAGTACATGCTGTCTAGCCAGGCCTCCCTCTTTTTGTTTCATCTCTCTCTCTCTCTCTCTCTCTCTCTCTCTCTGATGTCCATTTTGCTGCCCCTCTTAGTCTCCTGAGGGTACAAGCTGCTTAACAAACCTCTCGAATGAGGCTTATCCTCCTCAAACCCACCTACCCCTCTGGACCCCAGCCTGCTGAAGTTTGGGGGCAATTATAGGGGAAGCAAGAGGCTCTTTTATTAGTTAAACAAATGAAGGGACCAGCTGGTATAGGCTCCATCACCCGCTGACATCCTCCAGGTACAGACTGAGACCTGCCATGGCTCTTCCCTCAGATCTCTCACATTGAAACTATTAGGAAACAGCGCCGAGGCAGAGGCTAAAGACTTTCAGAGGAAATGACAGAGCTATAATGATATTTCTTACAGATCTGAAGACTGCTTTAGTGCAAGAGAACAGGAAAAATCTAGGGTAAAATTTGGTTCTGAGGTCAAGCACCAAAGGCAGACAAAAATTATTTCAAAACCAATTTACAGGTCAATGACATATAAGAGTCTATGATGAAGAAAAGGAAAAATCTTTTTAAAATTCTGTGCCAAGTACACTTTCTATTCATATAGGTAAAAAACTATTTTCAACAAAATTTCAATTGCTGTAACCATCAGGTAAAAATTTGTTGCATATTTTCCTTGCATCTTATATATAATATGAAAATGTATACACATTTTCATATTATACAATAAGACGTAAGGAATGTATACACATTTTCAGTTGTTTTAGTGTATTTTTCAAGGGAAAAAGTATAATGAGCGATTAATTTATAAGTATAATTTAGGATATTTTAATATTTTAGGGTTTTTTTATATTTGGGATAACCTGAACCTTCCTTACCTTGTCATAAAAACTCAAATTATTTGATATTTTAAGAATATTACTGACCTTAACACAATTATGAGGTTATGCAGGGATCCTTTATATGACATAATTTCCTGTTTAATGGACAGTTAAATCACCCAGACAACTTGGACTTTCCAAAGAATATCAAAATGAAATTTTAATTCTCATCATAGAAGTACTGCCTTTTTAATGAATTTTTTTAATTAAGTTTATCAACAGGAAAAAAATGTTTAAGCTCTTTAAAGTCACATGGATTTTGACTGGCTGTCAATATTTTTATCTTTCATCAGCTGGAAAATAAAGTGGTTCCAATGATATCATTCCTGTGTCGTTAAAGCATTTTAATATATTTTTGTTAATGAATTAACAGGCAGGACAAAAAAACAGTTTTAAGGCCAATTCACATATATTCTAAAAAGGATTATTAAAATTGTACTGTTACAGTTATCGTCCTTGGAAGTTTACACTTCTCTTTTGTAAGTTTTAATTTGATAAATAGCTCGCTCTCATTCGGACTCCACCCATTACACACACACACACACACACACACACACACACTCAATAAGCACATATCCAGACAAATAATGCAAACTCTGGAGCAAGGGTTTCAAATCGGACAAAGGACCAACAAAGCAGTGCTAGAGGTAAAAAAAAAAAAAAAAAAAGAGTGAAAAAATACAAGATTTTTTAATAAGAACACAACAAGGGTGAGTGCTGCATCCCAGAGGACCTTGTCGTCCTCCAAACACAAAGCTTATTCCCAAACCCACTCTCACACAAGGAAGAGAGCCTTGTAATTAGGTTCACATCTTTTCATTCACATAATCATCACACCCTTGTCACAATTTGACGCACAATCAACTTTCTGAAGAGGACTGAAGTGCGCAGAGCCGACCTATGTGCTCCCACATACACAAACAAGCTTATATTTGCCAAACACAATTAAAAGTTTCCTTGAAACACACATTGTGTTTGCGCCCTCCTCCGGTGTCCTCTTTCGGTTTTTCCGGGAAACAGTAATCGCTGTTTCAATCCAATCGCTGGCCATTTTCAAACACTTGGAAAAAACTACATTGCATTTCAATCACGATGCTCTGTGCATTTCCTTTGTCCTCTATTTGTAGCAATTTGCTCCTGTCTAACAATAACAAAAGCAGTGCTGGAATACCAAATGTGAGAGGGCTCTACCTTATCCAACTCATTACTGCAATCCTTTTTTCTAATAAGAGACTTTATTAAGGCCTTGCCCTTCATTTGCACTCCTTGCAATTCATATAAAAATGTATCCCTCCATTCTACAGTCAGATCAAAACAAATTCAGATTGTCCTTGGAGCGCAGGGTGAATTAGTGCTTCAAAAACAGCAACTTCAACTGTCTCTCACTGGAAATTGTCGTATAGTTAGTTAAACTTACAACAGTACTCAAAAAAACAACATATAATTTGTATGTATGAGCATGTCCACTCTGGAGATGAATGATAGGTGTTCATATAAGGCGTGAGGCCTTTAATTACCCGGGTTTGTTCTCATGGGACACATTACTGAGGGGAATCCATGTGGTCTTTATTAGTTCATTTTAATATTTGGGGGGTTGATATGGCACCGTTTCCTTTACCAGGGGCACATTTGTCCTGCTTTAGGGGGCTTGTGGGGTATCGGTTGAATATGCATGGGCTGGTAAGGTCCGGTCCCCAAGAGCATCAACCAATGACAGAGTGATGGACGAGGATGCCTGGCATCATCCAGAGTGGGGACCAGAGAACAAAGAGCAGCCCAGACCCCCAGACTAATGAAGGGGCCATGCTAATGAGGGACATGCCAACACTGGGGAAAAGAGTTTCAGAAGCAAGAGATGGAATTCTGTGACCCTTTCTGGAAGATGACATTCCAGGAGAATTCCTCAAGATGAATACATGATATAGTTGGTTAAGTGCTCGGATGACGACTTGGTCGAGGGTTTTGACTTAGACAGTAAAAAGTTTACCTTTAAGTCCCATGCACTAGAGGTCAGGAGTGAAGACTGAAAGTTATGCAGTATCCATAGATATTTACTGTTGCAAGTGGCAGCGTGTGATGAGTCGCTTGGATATTAATTAGCTGATTGTGAATTCAAAACAACAATCAGGTTTTGTTGCTGTAAGGCGCATAGACTCTTTTGTTTTTCTCGCTCTCATTCGGACTCCACCCATTACACACACACACACACACACACACACACACACTCAATAAGCACATATCCAGACAAATAATGCAAACTCTGGAGCAAGGGTTTCAAATCGGACAAAGGACCAACAAAGCAGTGCTAGAGGTAAAAAAAAAAAAAAAAAAGGGGAAAAAAAACAAAATTTTTTTTAAAAAAAAAAAATTTTTTAGGGCTTCAAAAA
>NW_015505211.1:2687748-2697510 GCF_001515645.1 Sinocyclocheilus grahami
GAGAGGGCTCTACCTTATCCAACTCATTACTGCAATCCTTTTTTCTAATAAGAGACTTTATTAAGGCCTTGCCCTTCATTTGCACTCCTTACAATTCATATAAAAACATATCCCTCCATTCTACAGTCAGATCTCCAAAAGATCAAAACAAATTCAGATTGTCCTTGGAGCGCAGGGTGAATTAGTGCTTCAAAAACAGCAACTTCAACTGGCTCTCACTGGAAATTGTCATATAGTTAGTTAAACTTACAACAGTACTCAAAAAAACAACATATAATTTGTATGTATGAGCATGTCCACTCTGGAGATGAATGATAGGTGTTCATATAAGGCGTGAGGCCTTTAATTACCCGGGTTTGTTCTCATGGGACACATTACTGAGGGGAATCCATGTGGTCTTTATTAGTGCATTTTAATATTTGGGGGGTTGATATGGCACCGTTTCCTTTACCAGGGGCACATTTGTCCTGCTTTAGGGGGCTTGTGGGGTATCGGTTGAATATGCATGGGCTGGTATGGTCCGGTCCCCAAGAGCATCAACCAATGACAGAGTGATGGACGAGGATGCCTGGCATCATCCAGAGTGGGGACCAGAGAACAAAGAGCAGCCCAGACCCCCAGACTAATGAAGGGGCCATGCTAATGAGGGACATGCCAACACTGGGGAAAAGAGTTTCAGAAGCAAGAGATGGAATTCTGTGACCCTTTCTGGAAGATGACATTCCAGGAGAATTCCTCAAGATGAATACATAATATAGTTGGTTAAGTGCTCGGATGACGACTTGGTCGAGGGTTTTGACTTAGACGGTAAAAAGTTTACCTTTAAGTTCCATGCACTAGAGGTCGGGAGTGAAGACTGAAAGTTATGCAGTATCCATAGATATTTACTGTTGCAAGTGGCAGCGTGTGATGAGTCGCTTGGATATTAATTAGCTGATTGTGAATTCAAAACAACAATCAGGTTTTGTTGCTGTAAGGCGCATAGACTTTGTTTTTCTCGCTCTCATTCGGACTCCACCCATTACACACACACACACACACACACACACACACACTCAATAAGCACATATCCAGACAAATAATGCAAACTCTGGAGCAAGGGTTTCAAATCGGACAAAGGACCAACAAAGCAGTGCTAGAGGTAAAAAAAAAAAAAAAAAGGGGAAAAAAAAAAAAGATTTTTTTTAAAATTCCGTACCCACTGTATATATAAAAAAAATTCCCTACCATCCACACTGATTTTACAGCTCCATGCTCTTACTGAATGCCAAAAATTGTATCATTCGTAGCATTTTTTTTTATTTTGTTTCTCCTGAGGAATTTGAGACACATTTTTTAGACAGAGTTGTAATTGAGTTATGTTTCTTGTAATAACTTTAAATCTTCTGAGCTTTGAAAGAGCAACCTATGAACAATAACATTATCTAGGTTAACTTTGCTTCTGGATCACTGACTTTATGAAGCCGCTACACTGAATGTCTGTACTCTCACAAAATAAACCTGAATCAAGCCTTGTAACAAAGTAATCCTAACTGCTCCAACTGCAGACAGCAATAGACACAAACTGAACACCCTCAGCAGGGAGAGATAAGACACACATTCACCACGTATCCTCTTGAGCTTCTATTGTGGTTATCAATCAAGAGCGCACAAAGTCAGGGGACAGCAAGTGAGCCAATTTCCTCATGCAGAGCGTCCTCATTATGAGGCAGCTGAAAGGTGTCGACTGAATGAATCACCGTGCAGAGATTTAGAGGGCCGATGTCTGACACGGCATGCTGTGATGGATTTCATACGCCTCAATCACACGCTACGGCCTCGGTGGAAAATTCAGAGGTTGAAATTCTTATTGAAAGCAACAACGATACCTGTGCTTGTGTATTTGGATTTCACGCAAACTTGACTTACTGTTTGTCAAGCACATGTAAAAGTGAATCAGTGAATCTCTGACCCCATAGACAAGAACAAGCCAAAACATTTTTACATTATTTATATATATATATATATATATATATATACACTGAACAAAATTATAAACGCAACACTTTAGTTTTTGCCCCCATTTTTCATGAGCTGAACTCAAAGATCTAATACTTTTTCTATGTACACAAAAATCCTATTTCTCTCAAATATTGTTCACAAATCTGTCTAAAGCTGTGTTAGTGAGCGCTTCTCCTTTGCCGAGACAATCCATCCACCTCACAGGTGTGGCATATCAAGATGCTGATTAGACAGCATGATTATTGCACAGGTGTGCCTTAGGCTGGCCACAATAAAAGGCCACTCTAAAATGTGCAGTTTTACTGTATTGGGGGGTCCAGGGGGTCCGAAAACCAGTCAGTACCATGTGCATGGTTATTGTCAAATATTCATTAAAATGATCTTAAAGTGGCCAATAAGAAATGATTAATCAGCCCGGTCTATTGCTACTTTCAAGTAAATTAAGTTATAGTCAAATAAACCGCAATCTGCTTGCATGCCTTGTCAAATCTACCATGTGTTCTGCAAACCCCCTGCCATAATGAGCAGTGACCGAGGCATGTGAGAGACCAGTGGTCAGTGCAGCTGCTGGGGGTAATGGTGTATTGAATGACGGACAGTGCTGGGGTCAGGGGCCGGATCCCGCGGATCCATTCATAGGAAGCAGCTGCTCCACACCTGGGCCACAGAGAACCAGAGAACTGACCATCCTTGGCCCTCCTCCAGCCCACGCCACCATCAGTCCGGTTCATCACTCACCGACTACATCAATACAAACCAGAGTAGACTACTCAATCAACTCATTTATCAAACTCATCACCATCTTGATGCCTTTATTGAGTCTCCCTTCACAGTTATTCATTCTGACTGAAAGTTATCAGCACTGATTGTGCATCAAAGAGAGACGTGATGAAATAAATAATTAATCTGAAAAAATGGATATGCTTCACTAAGAGCTCATTTGGGCTTAAAAAGCTCCAAAACAAATTTAAAAATGTTTTCGTTTGCTTTAGGGTCCTTAATTTGCTTTTATGAGACTACTTGTGCATGAAAAGCTGCCTTGTAAATCCTCCAGCTTTTGAAGTGCTGGTCATAGAAAAATCAATGGAAATGAAGTGATTTTCTCCTCAGTTTTCACTCAATCTTATTTTATTTGCAAATGAAGAGGTCCACTGAGGTGAGGGGATAACAGGATAATGAGGGCAACAGCGGCCATCCCTGACCACTCACACAACACTTTAACATCACAAAGCCATCTGAAAATCTGTTTAAAGTGCAGATGAAAGTTGATTTTATTTGTCTACTTTTATGTTATGCTTGTGATTCCAGCACAGACATAAGAACAACATAGCAACATAGCATAGTGCTTACAATGGGACTACCACAGGCTCCCAGTTGTCCAACACAATATTAGAATCCTGCAGCCCCATAACATTTTCTTATGAAGAAAATGTGAACTTTAAAAAAATCACTGTAAAGCCATGCTAGGGTGATATGAGCTGTGTTGCTATCTGGTTGCTATAGGGTGATCTGAGTGGTTTCTAGGTGGTTGTTATTGCGTTCTTAGTAGTTGCTAGGTGATTGCTTACTAGCCCAAGTCAAAAAACCCACAAACAAATCTCTAACCATGGCTTTTGTCCCTCCACGTAAGCCAGTGGGGCATTTTGGCAATTTTTATCAGTTGCCAGGTTAAAATCAATGAGTCTAAATGCTTAGGAAAGTACAAATCCCCTCAACATTGCCACAAAGTTTTGATGTAGCATTCATGTCATGCACAAACAGTACAGGATTAGTTAAGCACAGAGGTTTAATATTTAAATGATAATGGTTTTCAAAAAAACATTATACTTTGATGTCTGCAAATAAGACTTCTTCAACAAAATTGAACAATGTCAATTTTATCTAAAGAGTTAAAGATGCTGTCCACAATAGGAATCTGTGCAAATAGGAGTTTTGCAAGAGGCCAAATATTCCCCTTACAGTGTTCAAGTTGGTCACAAAATTTAACCATGTAATTTTATCTGAAGAGTTAGAGACACTGTCTTATTTACCTTTGTGTGGTGAAATTTTGCAGGTGAAATCCAGTATTTTCAATAGAAATCTCTGAAAATGGGAATTTCAAGGAAGGGCAAATCATGTGAATTTGCCACACTGACCAACAAAATATGACTTTTATCTTTTTTTTGCAAAATTTCGCTATTGTGGCCTGAACCTGACATATCTGTAAAAAAAAAATTGTTTTGCAAACCGGAGACGTACATTTGGGCTCATCTCAAAATATTTTCTACTCTAACAAAGACTCAAATAACCAACCACAAAGCTTGCAGACTTAATTTTTGGTCAAGTTGGTCATGCAAGTTGGTCATGCAAATTCGCCACGTTGACCAACAGAAAGTGACTTCTGTGTGTGAACTCTGTCAATGTAGTATTAATGGATTGATAATGACTAGTGGTTACTGCTTTGACATTACAGGGACTGATGAACACACTCAGCTCCTTATTCAGTGGAGAGTGGCTGATGAAGCCCTTCACTGGAAAGCTAATGCTGCCATCAAAGGTTGAGAGTAAGTAAACAAGTTATGTAAAATGTACTTTTATTCAGGTGCTGTTGACTCTGAACGTAGTAAATACTAACACTTCAAGCAAAGGTCTTACTGCCTTCTTTTTATGCTTGATTTCTGTGCATTTATTATGACAGAGCATTTGTGACAGAGCAGGGACTTGAGGGCAACATTTCTCAAACTTAAAAGACCTATACAGACATAATAAATTCAGACATAGTTTAACTCAAATTAAAATAAATAAATACAAATAATACAAATCAAATGACAGTAGTTTATCAGTAATCCTAAAAAAATCTGTGATCTGCGAGCAGCCGACCGACGCCGCCTCTGAGCTGTTGATCCAATCAACGTTAAAACACAGATTAAAGCGGTAAGAATAACGTGAAACATTGCTGATGTTCGCGCAGTAGTGAGGGCTCTTTACATTTTGGCGCTGCAGTGAAGACGCATGTCACGTGACAACATCAACATGGCGGATGTAGTACGTCCGAATTCCATTCATACTACTCGCATTCATACTATATAGAACGTACTTTTTTAACGGTCGAGTAGTACGTTCAAATTCAAATGTAGTACCTACTAAGCAGTATGCGATTTCGGACGCACCCCGTGTTTTGAGACCCCTGCACTAAACACTGAACAACAGCAAGCTGAATCTCAAATGATCTGATTGAATGTTTACCAACATGCTATCATGCTCAAACTCGACTCAGAAACGTTGATATTTGTCCCTGACCCGGCTCATTACAAGACTCCTTCTGTAAACAGCAACTCCCTCGACACGCACCGAGACAGCCAATACCAATACAATCTTGCTGAGCCTTGAACTTGGATGCCGTCAATGCCAACATCACTGCGCCATTCCCACTCACCGTCACCCAGGCGTGACATGGCTTTGGCCCTGACCATGGTCTGTTATTATACTTGAATATCAGAGCCTGCCGTCATCATAGCCTCTCTCATTAGCCTTGGCCGTGTCTGCTGCGCTCTAATGAGACAAGTCTTTAATGTAAAGTTGCTCTCCGGTGAGGGCCTGCTGATGAGGGAGCATGTGTGTTTTGGAGTCGCCGCTGAATTACCTTGGCGTCTGACTGAGGGGAGACACCTGGGCCTCGCCGCCGGAGGGGGGTTAGCCACGGTTACGGTGCTCCCATGGGGTCAGGTCCCATCTGCGAGAGGTGCTGTGGTAAATTCTCATTGGGACAGCGGGTGGCTGCGTAAGAGACCTCGTCTTTATCTGTCTGATGGGCATGAGAGGCTTTTGTTTGAAGACATGCAGGAGAATTTGAGATGACGGAATAACATAATGAACTAAAGGATGCTGCCCATATGAATCTCTCTGGCACTGAACGTAGTAAATACTAACACTTCAAGCAAAGGTCTTACTGCCTTCTTTTTATGCTTGATTTCTGTGCATTTATTATGACAGAGCATTTGTGACAGAGCAGGGACTTGAGGGCAACATTTCTCAAACTTAAAAGACCTATACAGACATAATAAATTCAGACATAGTTTAACTCAAATTAAAATAAATAAATACAAATAAATGACAGTACCCAGCAAGCAATTATCTGCAAGGTTGTCCTACTAAAAGAGCTTTTCAAGTGCTGCCAATGTCTGCTTTGTGTCTTTAAATTTGCCAACAAATTTCTTGAGCAAAGCGGTAAGAATAACGTGAAACATTGCTGATGTTCGCGCAGTAGTGAGGGCTCTTTACATTTTGGCGCTGCAGTGAAGACGCATGTCACGTGACAACATCAACATGGCGGATGTAGTACGTCCGAATTCCATTCATACTACTCGCATTCATACTATATAGAACGTACTTTTTTAACGGTCGAGTAGTACGTTCAAATTCAAATGTAGTACCTACTAAGCAGTATGCGATTTCGGACGCACCCCGTGTTTTGAGACCCCTGCACTAAACACTGAACAACAGCAAGCTGAATCTCAAATGATCTGATTGAATGTTTACCAACATGCTATCATGCTCAAACTCGACTCAGAAACGTTGATATTTGTCCCTGACCCGGCTCATTACAAGACTCCTTCTGTAAACAGCAACTCCCTCGACACGCACCGAGACAGCCAATACCAATACAATCTTGCTGAGCCTTGAACTTGGATGCCGTCAATGCCAACATCACTGCGCCATTCCCACTCACCGTCACCCAGGCGTGACATGGCTTTGGCCCTGACCATGGTCTGTTATTATACTTGAATATCAGAGCCTGCCGTCATCATAGCCTCTCTCATTAGCCTTGGCCGTGTCTGCTGCGCTCTAATGAGACAAGTCTTTAATGTAAAGTTGCTCTCCGGTGAGGGCCTGCTGATGAGGGAGCATGTGTGTTTTGGAGTCGCCGCTGAATTACCTTGGCGTCTGACTGAGGGGAGACACCTGGGCCTCGCCGCCGGAGGGGGGTTAGCCACGGTTACGGTGCTCCCATGGGGTCAGGTCCCATCTGCGAGAGGTGCTGTGGTAAATTCTCATTGGGACAGCGGGTGGCTGCGTAAGAGACCTCGTCTTTATCTGTCTGATGGGCATGAGAGGCTTTTGTTTGAAGACATGCAGGAGAATTTGAGATGACGGAATAACATAATGAACTAAAGGATGCTGCCCATATGAATCTCTCTGGCATGTGGTGTCATTTTCATTTGTCTGTTTAGGTATTCATTTGGCACGGTCAAGTTGTCAGAGTGGTTTTCCACTCAAGGTAGTGAATGATTACCTATTTACATAAATCAAAAGGTTTGTAAACACTGTATATTAAGTGGAAAATGTATAACATATAACTATAATTCTTTCAATGTTAAAATGGTCTAATATGGATTAGTGTTGCTTTCGTCAACGAAAATTATGACTAAATATCGTCGTCAACGAACCTTTATCACGTGACGAAAATGAGACGCAACGTAAATGCTGGTCATGTGACGATGACTATAATTAAATGTATAATGCAATATTGTTGACGAATAAAAACGAGACTAAATGTGGTTTACAAAAAATAAATACAAATAATACAAATCAAATGACAGTAGTTTATCAGTAATCCTAAAAAAATCTGTGATCTGCGAGCAGCCGACCGACGCCGCCTCTGAGCTGTTGATCCAATCAACGTTAAAACACAGATTAAAGCGGTAAGAATAACGTGAAACATTGCTGATGTTCGCGCAGTAGTGAGGGCTCTTTACATTTTGGCGCTGCAGTGAAGACGCATGTCACGTGACAACATCAACATGGCGGATGTAGTACGTCCGAATTCCATTCATACTACTCGCATTCATACTATATAGAACGTACTTTTTTAACGGTCGAGTAGTACGTTCAAATTCAAATGTAGTACCTACTAAGCAGTATGCGATTTCGGACGCACCCCGTGTTTTGAGACCCCTGCACTAAACACTGAACAACAGCAAGCTGAATCTCAAATGATCTGATTGAATGTTTACCAACATGCTATCATGCTCAAACTCGACTCAGAAACGTTGATATTTGTCCCTGACCCGGCTCATTACAAGACTCCTTCTGTAAACAGCAACTCCCTCGACACGCACCGAGACAGCCAATACCAATACAATCTTGCTGAGCCTTGAACTTGGATGCCGTCAATGCCAACATCACTGCGCCATTCCCACTCACCGTCACCCAGGCGTGACATGGCTTTGGCCCTGACCATGGTCTGTTATTATACTTGAATATCAGAGCCTGCCGTCATCATAGCCTCTCTCATTAGCCTTGGCCGTGTCTGCTGCGCTCTAATGAGACAAGTCTTTAATGTAAAGTTGCTCTCCGGTGAGGGCCTGCTGATGAGGGAGCATGTGTGTTTTGGAGTCGCCGCTGAATTACCTTGGCGTCTGACTGAGGGGAGACACCTGGGCCTCGCCGCCGGAGGGGGGTTAGCCACGGTTACGGTGCTCCCATGGGGTCAGGTCCCATCTGCGAGAGGTGCTGTGGTAAATTCTCATTGGGACAGCGGGTGGCTGCGTAAGAGACCTCGTCTTTATCTGTCTGATGGGCATGAGAGGCTTTTGTTTGAAGACATGCAGGAGAATTTGAGATGACGGAATAACATAATGAACTAAAGGATGCTGCCCATATGAATCTCTCTGGCATGTGGTGTCATTTTCATTTGTCTGTTTAGGTATTCATTTGGCACGGTCAAGTTGTCAGAGTGGTTTTCCACTCAAGGTAGCGAATGATTACCTATTTACATAAATCAAAAGGTTTGTAAACACTGTATATTAAGTGGAAAATGTATAACATATAACTATAATTCTTTCAATGTTAAAATGGTCTAATATGGATTAGTGTTGCTTTCGTCAACGAAAATTATGACTAAATATCGTCGTCAACGAACCTTTATCACGTGACGAAAATGAGACGCAACGTAAATGCTGGTCATGTGACGATGACTATAATTAAATGTATAATGCAATATTGTTGACGAATAAAAACGAGACTAAATGTGGTTTACAAAATAAAAACTATGCTAAAATGTCTCTTAATTTTCGTTGACCAAAACGAGACAAAACAAAATGTTATAACGCTATTTCGTTTCGTTTAGTCGCGTTATTATTATTATTTTGCAGTATTTCTGTTTCCTGTGTCTCACTTCAGGGGCTGCATCAGGTCGCACTGCGCAGACGCAGGCGACGTCACTTCCTCAAGCCCCACCCGCGGCATTATTTAGAACAGTGTTTCCCAACCGGGGTACTGTGTAAAAAAACTTTTTTAATATTTTTAAATTGCTAAAATGTTCAAAAAAGCAGCTATTACATAATATCCATTTCTAATGTCACCAATAATTAGAGATGCACTGAAATTCCGGCTGCCGAAAATTAGTTCACTGCTCAGGATTCACTTTCACGTGGTGTGACGCTCTGTGTATTATCCTGCTCTATGTGCGCGCTCTGCTCAGTCGCTCACGGCCCATGTGAGTGCTCCACTCATATACCGTTCATGCTCATCGGAACAGCAAAGTCCACTCAAAAATCGAGCTGACAGGAAACATCTATGTAGAACAGTATTGTTTCTGCAATATCCCTACTGTGCTGTAACAAGGTGTGGTATATGGGCAACTCTGGTAATGCTGCCCTCTCATTCATTGATCTGCTAACCGTTATGCTCATGTGTCCTCTGATAATGATAGCTTTCTAGGATTAAACATTATTTGGATAATTGGTAAAAAAAAAAAAAAAATCTCTTAATAGCCCTACT
>NW_015505211.1:2698280-2715815 GCF_001515645.1 Sinocyclocheilus grahami
TTTTTAAATATTTTTAAATTGCTAAAATGTTCAAAAAAGCAGCTATTATATAATATCCATTTCTAATGTCGCCAATAATTAGAGATACACTGAAATTCCGGCTGCCGAAAATTAGTCCACCGCTCAGGTTTTACTTTCACATGGTGTGACGCTCTGCATATTATCCCGCTCTATGCGTCTGTGTGCTCCGCTCAGTCGCTGACGTCCCATGTGAGTGCTCCACTCATATACCGTTCATGCTCATTGGAACAGCAAAGTCCACTCAGAAATCGAGCTGACAGGAAACATCTATGTAGTACAGTATTGTTTCTGTCTGCAATAGCCCTACTGTGTTGTAACAAGGTGTGGTAAATGGGCAACTCTGGTAACGCTGCCCTCTCATTCATTGATCTGCTAACCGTTATGCTCATGTGTTCACTGATAATAATAGCTTTCTAGGACTAAACATTATTTGGATAATTGGTAAAAAAAAAATTAAAAAAAATCTCTTAATAGCCCTACTGTGTGATAGACCTACCCGAAAAACTAAAAAGCAAATTATTTCATTTGTAGGCCTATCGTGATTTTTTTTATTTGTGCTATCATTAGTAATTTCTTTATTTGTTCTTATTTTATTATTAACTGCTTAGCCTCCTTGTCATTTTTTATTCAATTCAAAGTTTTAAATCTCGTGCTACTGCAACAAAATCAAAAATACACTGAGTGAGCAACACTTTGTTTAATTACCATTATAACTAGCTATCTTACAATGTTTACATATGAATAAAAGCCTACATTAAAATATGTCATATAAATTGGTCTCTTCATTAGAAATTAGCCTACTGATTGCCACCATTGATAGACACATTTTTTTTATAATATTAAAAATATCTGTATGACATTATATTATGCAGTTCTTCCCTGTTGTACCGAATATCTATACTTTTCAAATTATCACATCGAAGTTAGAAATTCAAATATTGTGACAAAATTAATTTTGTAGGGCGCCACAAATTTGTTAAAATTTCCAAAGGGTGCCGCGACTAAAGAAAGGTTGGGAAACACTGATTTAGAAGACGAAAACCAAACAAAGTTAAGTCTGACACAGAGAAAGGGACCGATGGCCGGCCAGCCGGGGTTCGTCTTTATTTAAATTTATGTGTGTGTACTTCTAACAAGTTTGGTTGGTAAAATAAATGTTGTAAATTCAAATCAGAGCATCTTCCGTGTTTGGAATGGATGCATTCTTGAGTCTATAAGGTAACAACAATATAATAACATAAGGGAACCCATATTTTAATCAAACATCTGTAAATTAAGCAAAACATTGAAGAACAAATGCAAAAATGCCCTAAAATGTTATGTTAATTATTTACAGCAATAATCTGACATCTTTAAACCAACTAATTAACAGAAGTTATTACTTTACCACCTGCACAACGTCATTTTATGTCATGACAACTCTCTGAAAGATTAGCACAGTAATATACATGGCAATGTTAATGTATTTGGACTTGGTCTGCGACGCTGCTGCTTCTGCTGTGGCAGAGCAAGTACAGAGACTTCCACAGACATGTAAGACATACCACTGCTGTACATACAGTGTTGGGGAGTAACTAGTTACATGTAATGGAATTACATAATTTAATTACAAAATAAATGTAACTGTAATATGTTACTGAGGAAAAAAATGTGTAATTAAATTACAGTTACGTATGAACATGTTAAGGATTACAAAGGGGGTTACATCTGAATATTTTCACACACACGCACACACACACACACACATGCAGATTTGATTGACTTTTCCCAAATTGCATTGACTGCTTTAAAATATGAGATACCAATGTTTCAGGATTTTAGGACACAGAATAGGACACATCATGCTTATTTGATAACTGTTTTATTTCCTATTTGGGTTTGTGCATATGCTTTATTTTTAAGATTAACTGTTTTTTTCCAGAGCATTGTTAGATGCCAGTGTTTCCTGTCATAGCTATGCAAAGATTTGATTTCAAAAACAGTATCATAACTATTAAACTATATCTTATTATTTTAAATCTGTATTTAACCTCAGAACGATCTCAAAGTAAAAAGAGGTGCCAACATCTGACTTTGTGGTGGCTGTTCTTTAAAATTCAATGATTATCATTTTAATTCAAGTAAAGAAGGATTTTGAAAGTCTGACAGTAATCAGTGTTGAGTACTACTGTAAGGTTAACCCTGCCAGCTTTAAATGTTTCAAAATGATTAACAGTTGAAAACGTTTGTTAGAAATTTAGAAAAGTAAAAAAGTAATCAAATGTTATCAGTTACTTTACTTTAATAAAGTAATTGAACTAGTTACACTACTTATCACATTTTAAATAGGGTAACTTGTAATCTTCCCACCACTGTGTACATGTAACATACATGATTTTACCCTGTACATATAACATGCGTGAATTTACCTGTAGCAGATCTATACAGGTGGAGCTGGAGAAGGTAGAGGGGTTCTGAAAGCGAAATGTAAACTGCTTCAGTAAACGCTGGCCAAGTTTTTGAATGTTGAGCAGCAAGCTCATTGGCTGTTAATGCAACAGAAACCAATAAGCTGTGCCGTGTAAGGCAAGGCAAGGCAAGTTTATTTGTATAGCACATTTCATACACAATGGTAATTCAAAGTGCTTTACATAAAATAAAATGAAAACAATAATCACAACAATAAAACAAGGAATTTAAAAACTTTGAAAATTATTTAAAAAAATAAAAAATTGATTTAAGAGGTTTAAAATGAATTTAAGAAAACGATTATACATATAATATAGTGTAATCAGTTCGGACATCGCACAGTGCTCATTCAATAAATGCACAGCTAAACAGATGAATTTTGAGTCTGCATTTAAATGTGACTAATGTTTTAGCACATCTGATCTCTTCTGGAAGCTGATTCCAACTGCGGGTGGCATAATAACTAAAAGCACATTCCCCTTGTTTTGTGTGAACCCTTGGTATTTCTAACTGACTCGATCCTAATGATCTGAGTGGTCTGTTAGGTTTATATTCTTTTAATAGTGACACGGACCGTGTCCATAGTGTCATTGTGTCGCCTGCCAATGACGCCACAACCCCTCGACTTCCGGTTTTGTTTTGTAGAAAACATGGAAACACCAAAGATGCTTTAATATGTTGTACCGTCATCAAACTAGGCCTTTGTCTATTTGCTTATTTTGAAAACGCGCCCTCTAGTGGCGAAAATTACATATTGTGCCTTTAAACTGGATTCCCTATAGAATGACAAGATGTTTTTTTTTCAACACAAATAAATAATTCGACAGCTTTGTTAAATAATCACCATTACTAAAGAAGCATGATTCAAACAAACATGATATCATGCAGATATCTGGGTTGCAATGATTATAACAAAATTCTTCTTCGATGCACATTTTTGGCAGCCAGACAGCTGACTAAATAATAAAACCTGGTTACATCTCTGACAATCGGTATTATGCTGAAAAAAAT
Source organism: Sinocyclocheilus grahami (assembly GCF_001515645.1). Taxonomy (NCBI): domain Eukaryota; kingdom Metazoa; phylum Chordata; class Actinopteri; order Cypriniformes; family Cyprinidae; genus Sinocyclocheilus; species Sinocyclocheilus grahami. The sequence goes on from NW_015505211.1 coordinate 2,701,761, forward strand.
TAAGAAGAAAAATGGAACATCTAAAGCAGTTATTTTATGCAAAGCATTTAAGAAGTTATGCATGTCTATAAAATAACAGAGCCAGAAAAGGGCATGATTATATGCATTATTTTTAGAGAAACACAGACAGAATGCAAATTTGAAAATGATTAACCATTTAGTTGTAGGCCTATTTCTTGAGGATAGAACACATGCAAGTAAAATGTGCCAACCAAGTCTGTTGCCACATTAACAAACTATCAGACACAAAGCAGAATGTAACGAGGATGAGCAACCCCGTCTAATGGTCAGCAGTGGTACTTTCCCTTGTAGAGCAGAGGAAAATACCCATCTCAAAAAAGGATAATTAATTTAAATATTTTAATAACATACTAATATTAATAATAGTCATATTCGATAATGTTTACATATAGAATTATCATTTGTACAAAATACATATAAGAACAGGAGTGTAACACTGATTAAATGGTCATTCTGAACTACCTAGTTTCGATATAGCAGGGTTCCTCAAATCTTGCTCTGGAGGGCCAATGCGCTGCAGAGTTTAGCTCGTCATCAAACTAGGCCTTTGTCTATTTGCTTATTTTGAAAACGCGCCCTCTAGCGGCGAAAATTACATATTGTGCCTTTAAACTGGATTCCCTATAGAATGACAAGATGTTTTTTTTCCAACACAAATAAATAATTCGACAGCTTTGTTAAATAATCACCATTACTAAAGAAGCATGATTCAAACAAACATGATATCATGCAGATATCTGGGTTGCAATGATTATAACAAAATTCTTCTTCGATGCACATTTTTGGCAGCAAGACAGCTGACTAAATAATAAAACCTGGTTACATCTCTGACAATCGGTATTATGCTGAAAAAAATTAAGAAGAAAAATGGAACATCTAAAGCAGTTATTTTATGCAAAGCATTTAAGAAGTTATGCATGTCTATAAAATAACAGAGCCAGAAAAGGGCATGATTATATGCATTATTTTTAGAGAAACACAGACAGAATGCAAATTTGAAAATGATTAACCATTTAGTTGTAGGCCTATTTCTTGAGGATAGAACACATGCAAGTAAAATGTGCCAACCAAGTCTGTTGCCACATTAACAAACTATCAGACACAAAGCAGAATGTAACGAGGATGAGCAACCCCGTCTAATGGTCAGCAGTGGTACTTTCCCTTGTAGAGCAGAGGAAAATACCCATCTCAAAAAAGGATAATTAATTTAAATATTTTAATAACATACTAATATTAATAATAGTCATATTCGATAATGTTTACATATAGAATTATCATTTGTACAAAATACATATAAGAACAGGAGTGTAACACTGATTAAATGGTCATTCTGAACTACCTAGTTTCGATATAGCAGGGTTCCTCAAATCTTGCCCTGGAGGGCCAATGCGCTGCAGAGTTTAGCTCCAACCCTGATCAAATTTACTTACCTGTGATTTTCTAATGATCCTGAAGACACTGATTAGCATGCTCAGGTGTGTTTGATTAGGGTTAGAGCTAAACTCTGCAGGAAAGTGGATCTCGTGGGCCAGATTTGAGGATCCCTGCTATATAGCCTAACTAGCCTATATTTCTTTATTTACATAATATATAATTTTTACACAACATTCCTTGTTGACTTTTAGAACAATACTCTTGTTCTTGTGATATTGCTTATTTGCGGTTGTACAAACAAGCAGTTTGTATATATTGGTAAACTTACATTTCTGTAGGCCGCCATGCAAGGCAGAGATCGAAAATACTAATATTAATAATAGTCATATTCGATAATGTTTACATATAGAATTATCATTTGTACAAAATACATATAAGAACAGGAGTGTAACACTGATTAAATGGTCATTCTGAACTACCTAGTTTCGATATAGCAGGGTTCCTCAAATCTTGCCCTGGAGGGCCAATGCGCTGCAGAGTTTAGCTCCAACCCTGATCAAATTTACTTACCTGTGATTTTCTAATGATCCTGAAGACACTGATTAGCATGCTCAGGTGTGTTTGATTAGGGTTAGAGCTAAACTCTGCAGGAAAGTGGATCTCGTGGGCCAGATTTGAGGATCCCTGCTATATAGCCTAACTAGCCTATATTTCTTTATTTACATAATATATCATTTTTACACAACATTCCTTGTTGACTTTTAGAACAATACTCTTGTTCTTGTGATATTGCTTATATGCGGTTGTACAAACAAGCAGTTTGTATATATTGGTAAACTTACATTTCTGTAGGCCGCCATGCAAGGCAGAGATCGAAAGCCTGTCTGAAACCTTTTGGAAACGGAGCGTCCTGGAATCCCTCGACACCAGATCCACTCCAGGTTTTCCATTTCCCGCTAATGAGTGAGAGAAACACAGGTCTTAACTTCAAAAACATTTTTTTAAAAAAAAAGGTCAATTCACACAGCATTGCTTCAGTTTCAGAAGGAAATTCCGACGCTTCAACTTCAACTAAAACCTGCTTTTTGCACCAGGCAAATCTTCTTATCACTCCGCACCTGCTTGAACTTGGTTAAGCGGAGTGATACAAACGGTGAAGCGTCCAAGTGTGGGAATATTTTGTATACGCACTATTTTGCAAAATAATTATTAGACTATTTTAAATATAATATTGCAATATAATATTATTGCCTATGAAATGATTAATTATAACATTTGGCCTAATATTAATATAAGAGAGACTTTATTCTAAATAATAATTATCTATAATATATTATTTTGTATGTAATATGTTTCTTTATAACATAATTATTTATAATACGTAGCATAATATTAATAGACATCGGCTGCAAAAATGATAACTCGATATTATGAAGCTGTCAATCGTGTTTGGAGTGAGCGCGCGCGCACGCCTCCTCTCTGCCTCCTCCCCTTAGCAACAGAGGCAAGATGGCGGCCCCCAGTAACGCCGAACGTTCTCCTGATCTGTCAGTGCCCCTAACTAGCCTATATTTCTTTATTTACATAATATATCATTTTTACACAACATTCCTTGTTGACTTTTAGAACAATACTCTTGTTCTTGTGATATTGCTTATATGCGGTTGTACAAACAAGCAGTTTGTATATATTGGTAAACTTACATTTCTGTAGGCCGCCATGCAAGGCAGAGATCGAAAGCCTGTCTGAAACCTTTTGGAAACGGAGCGTCCTGGAATCCCTCGACACCAGATCCACTCCAGGTTTTCCATTTCCCGCTAATGAGTGAGAGAAACACAGGTCTTAACTTCAAAAACATTTTTTTAAAAAAAAAGGTCAATTCACACAGCATTGCTTCAGTTTCAGAAGGAAATTCCGACGCTTCAACTTCAACTAAAACCTGCTTTTTGCACCAGGCAAATCTTCTTATCACTCCGCACCTGCTTGAACTTGGTTAAGCGGAGTGATACAAACGGTGAAGCGTCCAAGTGTGGGAATATTTTGTATACGCACTATTTTGCAAAATAATTATTAGACTATTTTAAATATAATATTGCAATATAATATTATTGCCTATGAAATGATTAATTATAACATTTGGCCTAATATTAATATAAGAGAGACTTTATTCTAAATAATAATTATCTATAATATATTATTTTGTATGTAATATGTTTCTTTATAACATAATTATTTATAATACGTAGCATAATATTAATAGACATCGGCTGCAAAAATGATAACTCGATATTATGAAGCTGTCAATCGTGTTTGGAGTGAGCGCGCGCGCACGCCTCCTCTCTGCCTCCTCCCCTTAGCAACAGAGGCAAGATGGCGGCCCCCAGTAACGCCGAACGTTCTCCTGATCTGTCAGTGCCGCTGAAGATTCCCAAAACCGAGGTTCCTTCCCCAGAATCCGAGGATCTGAGTGACAGCAACCAATACCATTCCAACCCCTCCACCCCTAATAGATTCTCTCCTCTGAACGTCGGGGTTTCGCTGTCCGGGGGCGCAGGCCGGAGTGGATCGGCCTCTGCCTCCAACAGCTTCACCGCTTGCCGAGGCATGTCGTGGACACCGTCCGAGACAAACGCGCTGATCGCCGTGTGGGGCAACGAAAGGCTGGCGGAGGCGCGGATACAGCAGCTGGAGGTGGCCGGGACGGTGTTCTCTGGCAAGGCGCCGGGACCCGCGATGTACGAGCGGGTGTCCAGAGCGCTGTCAGAGCTGGGTTACGAAAGGACCCCATCCCAGTGCCGAGAGAGGATGAAGGTAAATAAGACATCCAAACACATGGCTGTCACTCAGATTTGCTTCGAGGCTTGTTGTCATGTTTATTTGGCTGTTTGATTTTGTTACACAGAGCTTTGGTGAAGCTGTCAAAATCAAGACACAAAGCATCGATCTGTCTCGTCTCAAGCTTATTTGAATGATTGCTGTCAGTTATGATCATGGAGTTGTTGTGATGTTTATGGTAGATTGTCTCCACATAGCTTTGGTAAAATGTCAAAATAAAAACAACACAAAACGCTTTGATTGGGGCATTGAAGTTTAGATACCACAAATTAACATAAAATATAAAGGCTTCAATGTCCATCCATATTCAGACCCAGAATCATTAGACATTAAAAGACTCTAAGGACCACAGTGCAGACCCCAAAAACGAATTAACTGTAATTTTACATCTCTGCCACTATCCTTCAAACCACTAGATTTCACCCAATTTTGTAATAATTGAATATATAGTCAAATTTGGAGGGATCACTTGTTCTTTTATATGTTTTAAGTATGTTGTATCATTTTTACATAAATATATCTGTTACGCTGAATGACAAAGGAACATTATTTCATGCATATTTATTTAGAATTTTAAAAGTTATTAGAAACATTAAAGTAGACACTTTACTTGAATTTAATATTATGCATTCTATAGCTTCATGTAATTATTTTCTTTTTTAGATTATTTTACATGTCCATTAATGTATGACTAATTGTTTCATATTTTAAATATCAAGCATTTACTTATTTTTATTTACTCCAACATTTACCTGTAAATCTCTTATGCCACCCACAACATGAGTGATATATTATATATTAATTATTTTCTATATACATTACATTTGAAACCAATGTGACCAGAGTTATAGCAGGGTTCAAACCTACACCCTTTTGATAACTACCCCAAATCTTTAACTGATGCCCCATACCACCCAACTTTCGCACTGCTTTCACTGCATCTGAATTTGCGTACATCCCTGCTATATAGTACGCAAAAAGCGGCATGTCGCATTTTTATGATGTCCGAAGAAGTATCTAGTGTGTGCACTAGATATTTTATAAGGCCATGCATCGCTATCAGATGTGAAAAGATGATAATAATTGAGTGTCTATTTTTAAGTGTAAGTGCTGTAAGTACTAAGATAGCTGTTCTGCATGGTTTCTGACTAGCAGTTGATTATTTGTGATGTACGTCTCAGTCTTAATTGTTTCAAATACAGTGTGCATGTATTGCTGTATCTATAAACATGACTGTCGTCTGCAGACGCTGAGACGTTGTTATAGCCGGGTGAAAGAGCACGGCATTGGGAAGAGGAAGAGCAGTTACTCCATCGAACAGCTGGAGAAGGTGTTCGGGCAGGGCGGCTGGGATTCTCAAAGCTGTCAGCCTGTGCTGATCAACAGCAGCGGGCTCTACCAGGAGATGGAGTCAGACGGCAGTACGATGGAGGACTACTCTCAGGAAGACTGGTGTAATCAGGACCTTTCTGCTGCCTTCAATGAGGGAGACATAGAAACAGGTGAATGCAATAATCTCTTTGCAGTGCAGTTTAAAGTCATAATTGTAGTATCCTCCTCCTCTTTAAAAAGGAGAGTTGTACACTAGTGGTGCAACATTTTGGCAAGCATCTGAAAGATTTTAGGTTCATACCTCACCAGTCCACAGTTTAGAGATAATTTAGTTACATATTTTTAACTTGCAGTATATACATACACTTCTGTTCAGGAGGTTAATTTTTTAAAGACACATTAAAATTATCAAAATGACATTAAAGTCTTTTACGGTGTTATAAAACAATTATTTTCAAATAAATGTTGTTCTTTTGAATTTTATTTTCATCAAAGAATTCTGAAATATTTCTAATATATATATATATATAGTATTTTTTCCACAAAAATAGTAAGTGGCACAACTTTTTTTCAACAATGATCTTTTTTTTTCTTGAGCATCAAATCAGCATATTAGAATAATTTCTAGGATCATGTGATACTGAAGACTGAAGTAATGGAAGATGAAAATTCAGCTTTGTCGTTGCAGAAATAAATTACTTTGGGGAAAAAATTATATCAACAGTTATGATTATAATAATATTTCACAATATTACTGTATTTTTGATCAAATAAATGCAGCATGGGAGACTTTCAAAAACATAAAAAAATGTACGACCCTAAATCAATAGTATGTATTTATCAATATTATATATGTATTTATGCATATGTATAATATGATTTTTTTTACTTTTGTTTTAAGTTTTTCTGCAATGAATAATTGTATTTTAATAATTGGCAGAATTCTGCAGATTTCCAATCTTCTGCTAAAATTTGTTATATTCATATTCAGTGTGGGCCTAGTGATCATCCACAATCTATGAAAATTTGGCACATTTCAGACCCAACTCAAAGTCTAATGCCATGTGCATATTTTCTAAAATCTCAAATAATGCAATCTCGTCTTTCACAGAAGACAACCAGCTTCCAAAAACCAGAGTTCTTCAGATACGACTGGAGCCATCTGAGCACACTCAGTAAGTTTGAACCGGTGTCCTGTTTCCCAGTCCTTTTAATTACAGAATTTCCACTCACTTCCTTCTCTCCTCGTACTTTCTTTAGACGCCAGGAAGTGATGGAGAACGTGATGCGTATCCTGGAGTCAGTGGAGGTCAAGTGGGAGCACTTCCAGACATGGACTGACTTCTCCCGCCTCCACCTGTCCAATAAGCTGGCCATCTTCGGAGTGGGCTACAACACGCGCTGGAGAGAGGAGATTCGCTACCACTATGCAGAAATCAGCTCACAGGTCCCTCTGGGAAAACGACTGCGGGAATACTTCAACCCTGAGAAGGCCGAGGGCAGGGTTATCATGACCAAGGTGCAGAAAATGAACTGGAAAAACGTGTATTATAAGTTCCTAGACATCACTATTAGTGAAGCTCGCTGTTTGGAGCTGCACATGGAAGTGGACTGGATCCCGATCGCACAGACGAGAGCGGCAGGGTGCAGCAACGGCTCCCAGTACCTCCTGCCAGGGGGCATCCCAAAAACATATGGCCTGTATGCAATAGGCTACGAGGAGATGAGCAGGTCCAATTCTTCGTCTAGCACAGATGACATGTCCTCCCCCTCACAGGACGAGGAGGAGACGGACCATTGCGAGAGCGTGGAAAAGGACAAGAGGACATCATCCAAAGTCACTTACTGTTACCTCGGCATTGCAGAGGAAAGGACGCTACAGCAGTGTCTGTTCCAGCACTTTCAGACTTCAGGCAAACACTACAGCCGAGGGGAGCCTTCGGCCGTAACCAGGTTCCTGCAGGACAACTGCACCGGCCAGGCCAAGGAGGGTACCCTCTCTGGATTATACATCTACATTAAGTTTATCGAGGTGGAGCTGGACTTTCTCTCCGCCGGATCTTTAGTGGAATGTTTAGAGACTGCGATTGGTTATTCGTTAAAGTTCAACAAGAAGGATGCACTGTAGCGGTTACATTTGCCAATGATGCTCTTTAAAGCCAGTATTTTGAAATATAGACTTGAACTCAAAGTATTTATGTGGTATGTCAGGCACAGTCTGTTCCGAAAGGGGCCGAATAATCTCCTTTGCAGTAATTGTCTTTATCAGGGAGCGTAAACGGGAGCAAACTGCCTTTATTTAAATCTCTTGAGATCCAAATGCAGGAACTGTCCGAAAAAAGAAAAAAAAGAATCCTTAATGAGAACTCTTAATTAATCTAAGTATAAAGTCTATCTATATAAAAGTATAAATATATATTTAAGAGTATATATTGATATTGTCCAGCATTCCAGCATTTCTAATTCTAGCATTCAAAGAATGTTTTTCATAAACCGTTTATCAATGTTTGTTTTTTATTTGTCGGATCACACGGTGTCTTTATGTATGATTGTTTCCAGGTCACAGTCTTGTTTACATGTTTGGAAGGACAAAAAAAATAAACCGGAGTAAAATGAAGTGTTTTTCAAATTTACTTTGTTTTTAAATTGGTCCATTTTAGGTGTTTTTATTTATAAAGACCTTTCAGAGTAAAACATTAATTATATACGTTTAATTTATCTTTAATAAGTTTGCTTCAACCGTGGTTGCTGTGGGTCTTAAAAAAGTCTTAAGTCATTAAGTCATGGCATTAAATATTCTATGCACTGCACAAATAAATAACAAGTATCATCCTCTGTATTTTTGTTCTGTTTTTCAATACAAATATCTAAACATCATTAAATTAAGCTACATTTACTTGAGATGCAATTTGAACTGGAATTTGTTTACTGAGAAAAAATTAAGTGAGTTTATGATTAAAACAAGAACAAATCAGTGGGGAATGCAAACTTGCTTCCCCTTGAATAAGATTGATTTTTCTGAGTCTACTGATTTTGCTGCAGCAACGGCTCCCAGTACCTCCTGCCAGGGGGCATCCCAAAAACATATGGCCTGTATGCAATAGGCTACGAGGAGATGAGCAGGTCCAATTCTTCGTCTAGCACAGATGACATGTCCTCCCCCTCACAGGACGAGGAGGAGACGGACCATTGCGAGAGCGTGGAAAAGGACAAGAGGACATCATCCAAAGTCACTTACTGTTACCTCGGCATTGCAGAGGAAAGGACGCTACAGCAGTGTCTGTTCCAGCACTTTCAGACTTCAGGCAAACACTACAGCCGAGGGGAGCCTTCGGCCGTAACCAGGTTCCTGCAGGACAACTGCACCGGCCAGACCAAGGAGGGCGTCCTCTCTGGATTACACATCTACATTAAGTTTATCGAGGTGGAGCTGGACTTTCTCTCCGCCGGATCTTTAGTGGAATGTTTAGAGACTGCGATTGGTTATTCGTTAAAGTTCAACAAGAAGGATGCACTGTAGCGGTTACATTTGCCAATGATGCTCTTTAAAGCCAGTATTTTGAAATATAGACTTGAACTCAAAGTATTTATGTGGTATGTCAGGCACAGTCTGTTCCGAAAGGGGCCGAATAATCTCCTTTGCAGTAATTGTCTTTATCAGGGAGCGTAAACGGGAGCAAACTGCCTTTTATTTAAATCTCTCGAGATCCAAATGCAGGAACGGTCAGAAAAAAAGAATCCTTAATGAGAACTCTTAAAGAATCTAAGTATAAAGTCTATCTATATAGAAGTGTATATATATTTAAGAGTATATATTGATATTGTCCAGCATTCCAGCATTTCTAATTCTAGCATTCAAAGAATGTTTTTCATAAACCGTTTATCAATGTTTGTTTTTTATTTGTCGGATCACACGGTGTCTTTATGTATGATTGTTTCCAGGTCACAGTCTTGTTTACATGTTTGGAAGGACAAAAAAAATAAACCGGAGTAAAATGAAGTGTTTTTCAAATTTACTTTGTTTTTAAATTGGTCCATTTTAGGTGTTTTTATTTATAAAGACCTTTCAGAGTAAAACATTAATTATATACGTTTAATTTATCTTTAATAAGTTTGCTTCAACCGTGGTTGCTGTGGGTCTTAAAAAAGTCTTAAGTCATTAAGTCATGGCATTAAATATTCTATGCACTGCACAAATAAATAACAAGTATCATCCTCTGTATTTTTGTTCTGTTTTTCAATACAAATATCTAAACATCATTAAATTAAGCTACATTTACTTGAGATGCAATTTGAACTGGAATTTGTTTACTGAGAAAAAATTAAGTGAGTTTATGATTAAAACAAGAACAAATCAGTGGGGAATGCAAACTTGCTTCCCCTTGAATAAGATTGATTTTTCTGAGTCTACTGATTTTGCATTTACATTTATTCATTTAGATGCTTTTTTCCAAAGCGACATACAATTGAGGAATACAATAGTTTTAATCATAAACTCTCATCATATTGATCGAAATAAATCTATCACAAAACAAGACTTGTTATTCTCTTTAGACATTTGCACTGGAAAGCAAGACTAAAATACAGATGAAAAACACTTTTTCCTGCAGTGTGATCAGAACGTGTGATAAGTTATTTCCATATTTATAGTTGTTGGGAGCAGAGGTATTCAAGCTATAAACTTTTTTTATATATGAATGAATGGAGTAATGGAGATGTGTTGGAATTCTATTTGAAACTTTGAAGTGTTGCTAATACAAGACATTTAAATTTTAAAAGGTCTTCTTAAATTTACCTTCATAAAACCTGCAGAAACACATGGTCGGTTATGTGACCAGCAGGTGGCGGTAAATATCTGGGAGTGTCTGAAAGCTGTGTCCATTAAAAAAGTGTCCATTAATGTCACATTGACATTCTAGAATAGTAAATTAAGTATTAGATTACTACTTATTGGCCCTAAGTAGTGCATGTGAAAGTACCTGTCAAACATGTGAAGTAAAGTGCATTTTGTCATTCTTAAAACATACAATAGTTCATTTTGACCCTGATGCAGTGAATTATGCCCCAAATCAGAAGACTGTATAGTGTTTTATTTAGCACAATGTGCACTTTCTCTTTGTAATGCTGCTTGTGTAGTAAACCTCTTTTGTGGTGTTGCAAAGGTAGTTGGAGAGCTGGCGTTGGTCGAGCATGTGCTAAAGAGAATCAATAATTCAAACGCAAAGTCTAATTTCCCTGCTTAGCCTGTCATATGAGATGAGTATCTCCCTCGGCCAGGGGGGAAAAAAACACTCCCAATGGAGGTTGCTACACTTTTTCGAACCCCAAACATTTATTATTTGCGTTAGTGATTGATTTCTCTGGACGGTGACTAAAATATATAACGCTTATTATTATTGAACATGATAAGTGTTCCCCATCGATTTCTCTTTATTCGTAGCATCTTTAACTCATGGGTATTTATTCAATCCTTGTGTTTGTTGTTTTTTTAACCTTTATTTCGCTTTTCTTTTTCTTTAGCTCTAATATTACATGTGTCCTTATGAATTCTAAAGTCACAAAAGGCATAAATGCCGTACATAAGAAATACATCTATAAGAACACAATTAATACTTTTATTAATACTGTTAAACCACCAATGATATAAATCAGACAGAAACTAATTTACAATTAAGTTATTATAATTATTATTTAATTATTCTCGTTATTACTGTGTGTGTGAATAACAACAACAACAGCATAATAATAATAATAATAATTAGTTTTATGTATTTTCCATTATTATATTATAATTTTTCATAATTGTAAATCAGCTTTTGATTGTATATAATCAAAATAAAACTGATTTATTTCTTTATATATTTATTATTATATTTGTATATATGTTTGTTTTGAATCATTGTTGTGTGTACATATATATATATATATATATATATATATATATATATAACTATTGTGATAAAAATAATCATTTTTTAAATTATAAAAATTAATTAATAAAAATCAATAAACGACAAAAAAATACAAACGACAGCTTACCCGACTTATTCTGTCTCTTTGGCTACAATGCATGTTTCCTATAACTAATTGGCAACAAGGGAAATAAAACAAGAAAGGCTGTAAAATGCTGAACCCTCACGGTTTTTCATTCTTATCTCCTGGTTGTTTATGGTTGAGCTGTGTGTGGTCATAAATGATGGACCTAAATTACACTGCAGCTCATGTTCACGTCATTATCTTTTCTGTTTGCTGGTCTGGGAACTGTGAGATGATTGTGGCTCTCTTGTGTGCCTGTGTGCCTGACCTTTGGTCGATGCTGTTACAGCTCTGAATCGGTCAGTTTTGCCTTGAGAATGGCCTCCAGAGCGTGTTTTTTTTTATATGTTGTGACGTTTTTATCGTGGTTTAAAAAGTAAAAATGACCTTCTGTGTCACGGTGTGTACTATTGAAGCTGAAACATGTGTTTATTTGATCCCACACACCCCAACTAACCCTGTCCTCTGAATTGTTGGTGGATGCAGTTCGCCCGAGGTGCTCAAGATATTAGCTTTGACTGCAAAACCACATGATTGTTTCCAAGCAGCCCAGGGTGTCATCACAGAACTGAGCTCATCTGCCCCTAATAACCCAGCAGTCCGACTGCATCCGCCTCAGCCCCGTTTCCATGGCAACATGCCATCCTAAAGAAACAGGAGTGAGGAGGTTTTGGTGGATGCAGTTCGCCCGAGGTGCTCGAGTGTGTTTAAGATATTAGCTTTGACTGCAAAACCACATGATTGTTTCCAAGCAGCCCAGGGTGTCATCACAGAACTGAGCTCATCTGCCCCTAATAACCCAGCAGTCCGACTGCATCCACCTCAGCCCCGTTTCCATGGCAACATGCCATCCTAAAGAAACAGGAGTGAGGAGGTATTCACCTCCGAGGGCTGAGACCACTGTACCGCCACGACAAGCCCCACTCCCTGTCCTGTTGCATTATCATTTCAAGAGATAAAAGAACTACACAACATTAGTGCTGCTGTCCCGTCTAACTGAACAACACAAGAGCAGCCTGACTGTATTTGTATTGGTCTTCAGACTTTTAAAGAGTTGGAAAGTCAACCTGGGTAATTGATACTGTGTACAATGACCTGTGACTGCAGTCATCATGGTCATATATTAACCATAAGTATGTACATGAACTAGGCTACTGATCTGTAAAGCATTATATAAGGTTTTGATAATGACTTGGTAGTAAAAGGAAAATGTAATAAAATTGCTAAAGTGTTACCTATTGTACTAGTTTATATAACTATAATCATAACTGGTTAATTGTCAAATAGTTATTTGTCAAAATATCTATCTATCTATCTATGGTTCTCAAGCAGAAGTCACCTGTACCTGGAGTGATGACGTGTCCGTGCACTCGGGGGCGGGGCGTTCCCCGCGAGAGCAGGTGCAACAGCTCGCCGAGCGGTCATTACGCACGGACTGAAGTACCTGTAGTGCTCACCGCACTCTCTGTGCTGTCTGTGTAGTGCGTAAAGAAACTACAGCGCTGAGAGAATCTTCTGGGAACAAACGGACACTTGTTCAATCTCATTCCACTGAATTCTGAGGAGTCAAAGATGATTTCCAGCTTGGATGTAGCAGCGGTCTTCCCACGGTGAACGTCGCTTGTTTTAAGGAGAACACACAGTTTTAAGACACTTGAACGAGTCTCAGCGCTTTGATTTGTTTGTAGATAACCGTTATCTACTTCACGCGCAGTGTTAATACGGACTAGCGCGCGCAGAGCGGACACTCTTCACATGCTGAGCCATGGAGACGCTGACTTCAGCAAAACTTCACACCTGCCTTTCAATATTCACATTTCTGTGCTGTATCTCAGGTAGGCTGCTTCTACACCGATGTGCTAGACAACACTGTTACTCTGTGCGCTGTTTGTAAATACTTCATGTGTTCACATACTGGATAGATTTGGTTGCTTAGCTACTTGAGTTCAGTTTGATTCAGGCAGTTTTTAAAGTCAAAAGATTTTTTTTAAAAAACAAACTTTTTACAGGTCAACAGTGTTGACTGATACTGTATATATATATATATAAAATGGTTCATTTTGTAAACTTTTATAATCTTTCTTGCTGTTGTCAGTTGTTTACTCGGTCTACAAGAATAAGACCAGACAGAATAAGACAATTCTAAAAGTAAACGGAATGTAGCTTATAGTTTACCACGTGGAAGTAAAGAATCTAATAAATACTTCATATTTTTTTTCTCCTTCCACTTGGTAAACTATATATATTTATAATCTTTCTTGCTGTTGTCAGTTGTTTACTCGGTCTACAAGAATAAGACCAGACAGAATAAGACAATTCTAAAAGTAAACGGAATGTAGCTTATAGTTTACCACGTGGAAGTAAAGAATCTAATAAATACTTCATATTTTTTTTCTCCTTCCACTTGGTAAACTATATATATATATATATATATATATATATATATATATATATATA
>NW_015505211.1:2717088-2732610 GCF_001515645.1 Sinocyclocheilus grahami
TTGGTAATATATATATATATATATATATATATATATATATATATATATATATATATATATATAAAACTGACTTGCTTATATTTTAAATATATATTTTCTCCTCCCACTTGGAAAACTAGGTTAGTAAATTAACAACACATGTGTGTATATATATATATATATAGCCTAATATTACTACATGGTGTCCAGCATGTAAACCCTTGAGTCACATGCCCTTATAAAACACTGTTATCTAAACACCTTGATCAGTAGACTAGTTTAAGATGGGTGTTGTCATCTGCTCATGGAGTCATTTGACAAGCTGCTTTTCTAGGCAATAATGTAATTTTCCTTGAATTATTCTATTATTCTATGAATTATTCTAAGTACAAACAATTGATATTTTTTGGATCTAGCCTAAGTGACGTAGCAGTTGTAAGGAACAGGATATGAGTATGACTTATGGGGGGTACTGAGATTAATTATCTTTGTATTCTAATGCATAGCGATACACATTTTGCAGGTGCGTCCTCTTCTCTGCAGTGCCTAGAAAAGACGGAAGTGAGTGAAAAGGCTGTAAAATGGATTGACAGCGGGTTATTTCCTTGAGTAAATTAGTTTTTATAAAAATGGACAGGACTTAATCCGTGTTGTTTATGGAGTGAGTGAGAAATAGTGAAATGGCTTACATACTAATTGTCTGTAATTCTGTAACCAGAGAAAAAGTGTGTACCGAATGTGAAATCTAGAGCTCCAGGTCAGACGTTTGTAGTGCAAACCAAGAATGTACTAAGCCTGCTGGATTTAAATGGTGCAGAACAATACCATCGCAGGTTTCTGTGTTAAACCCAGGTGGCAGGGATAAAATTAGTTCAGAAGAACATCATAAGTTCCTGTAACCCTGCATTGCTCTGGTAGCTTGTAAAATTCAAAGCATGGCTTTTGATAAAAGCCCTTGTCGGCCATTTGGTGACACTGGTAAGAACAAAGTAATTTCAGGCCAAAGGTTTGTTTGTCCTGTCTTTATATTTAGATAGAAGAACATAGAAACAACTCCAACAACTAAGACTGCTGCTCTAGAATCCAATTGAACACATCATGACATATTTACAGTGTCCCAAAAAGTATTTGGGTACTTAAGCTTCACTTAAAATGTCTGAATGTCTTGTGTATTAGATTACAAAATATCAGATCACATGGTATTTCTTTGTTTGAAGAAAGCAAGCTAATTTTTCAAGCTTACTATCTATTAAGAGAAAAACAAAAGTTTGTAGGATTTTAAATGTTAAAAGAATAGATTTGTTTAAGATGAAAAGAATAGTTCACCCCAAAATAAAAATTTCCTCAATTTCCTCACCCTCAGGTCATCCATGATGTATATGAGGAGAATTTGAATTTGGAGAAATTCACCATTACATCACTTGTTCATCAATGTATCCTCAGCAGTGAATGAGGGTGATCCAGTCCATCAATGAATGTCTTGTGAAGTGAAAAGCTCAGTGTTTGTAAGAAAAAAAATCATGATTAAGGCATTTTTAACTTTACACCGTTGCTTCCGGCTAAAATATCCTCTATACATAATATTGCTTTCTTCAGTCAAAAAGTCATCTCATCTGAATCGGGAGAGAAATCTGCACCAATCAAGCACCGTTTACAAGTGTTATGGATTATGGACTATATATTTTGGCCAGAAGAAATAGTTTAAAGTTAAAATCCCTTAATGAAAGCTTTTTTGGGGGAACTATTCCTTTAAGAGAAAATGTATTTGGAAAGTTTCATGTGTGTATTTAATGTGATGAACTACACCTGTGTGAACCTGAGCGCAACTAAAACTCTCATTGAGAAATAATTGCAAATATTTGGAAATATCAGCATCATATGTTTGCAATACCTTTTGATTTGATATTTTGTCTAATGCAATGCCATTTGGACGTTTTAAAGTATGACATGAATCTCCAAATACTTTTTGGGGTCATTGCAGCTAGAACTAGAGTTTTTCCATTTATGCCATGTTGGTTAGGGTTTGAGATGTGGGGTGTGTTGTGTATCAGGATGTCCCATATACGGAAGTGAGAGGAGTCCCTCTCTCAGTGCTGTGTCCCCAGAGGAACGTGCTCAGTGCGGTCTGGGGTCATGAGAAAACTAGTGGGCGACTTTCCCAACTCTCTTCTTGGCCTATTGCATTCTTGCAAATACACACACACGCATATGCATAATGACATCATAATCTATTTAAAAAAAGACGTACCATTTGCTCATGGAGTGATTTTTACATCACATGGCTTGTAGAGCCAATTGTCTTTTGATGTGCCGTTGTGTTGTCAGATTTTCCACGCATGATAAACTAAGACTAATATTTCACTATTACACACATAAAACCATTGAGTTCAGTAAATTCAGTATAGAAACACTGGCCTAAATTATTATTTAGAAAAAGCAGAAAATAATTATACTTTAGTGAATTTGTTTATTTTTATTATTGGATAAAATTATGATCAAATTGAGTCCTAGAGCAACTTAGAACACCAGTGTGTTTCCATCCATTTATCATTCAATTTAACTTGATATGGTGTAGTGGCAGGTTTTCGTGCTGTCGTGTCATTTTCGTCTCTACTGAGCTCATGCAGGGTGACGTTGTTGATGCTTTTACTCTGCTCTCTATCTGGTCTTACAGGAATCTGTGTAACGATTCATGACTATAGAGACTCTGAGATCAGATGCAGAGACACCTTCCTGTCAACTCTCGAGGGCACACACAGATTCTCACTCATAAGAATCTCTCAGGGGGAGAAACAGAAGGGCAGTTTAGCGTGATGTATTTCAGAGCGAACACCACTTTTCCACTAACAAACTACAGTCCAATTTAACCAATCCATGCATATTTAAATTAAGGTAAATTGCTATTTTTGGGGCATCTTTGCACCATTTCCTAATTTGCATAATTTCTTTAGTGAACGCTTAAACCATGCAGACAGCACGGGCAAATGGATGTCAGTGGGTGCAATTCATTTTTAATGAATTTCCATTGTTTCTTGTGAAGCAGACTTGAAACCTATTAATTCAAAATCATTTATTGCATACTGCATTCCAATTACCATAATAATGTTGATTCTCCTTACCTTGCAATCCAACACCTTTAAATTAAGTGTGAAAAGTAAGAAATTACGATTTTTAAATTTTATTTTATTTTATTGTATTATTTATTTATTTGATTACAAATAAAAAACTATTGACATGAAACTAAATGAATCCAGTTAATGCAACTCAGGAGAAGAGTAATCTTGGTGAGCTAGCTGAGCTTCTGTAGAGGAAGTGACAGCGTAATTACCACTGCTGAAATCCAGTGTAATCTCATATGGCCGGTCAGGAATTATCCAGTGCTGAAATGCAGTAACAGCAACTTTCTGACTGTCTGTCTGTCAGATTGTTCCATTATATGGAGTTCTCTCTTTGCACTGTAAAAATTTTTTTTAAATATTGGCTTCATATGATAGCATCATTATTTGTGGTAGCATTTTTATTCTATAGTGAAAAATATTACAGAATTGGGAGTCTGCAGATGATTTGAAGAATCAAATGATTTCAATAGAGTGATACTGTAAGAATTATAAAAACACAGAGCACTCACAAATTTTGGGTAAAATTGTCCATATTAAAATACTGAACTGCATGTGCGGTCACATTTGCCGTTGTTCTGTGAAATTTCAACAGCACAATCCAGTCATTCCAATAGGAGAGCACATGAGGGTGAAAAAGTTCACTATGCAGATTTTGCTCTTTTTTTCAAGTTGGTCATGTGAATTTGCCACACTAACCAGATAGCTGATTCATTTGAAACTGACTCCTGTGTGAGCAGTGTTCTATGCTGTTGACAAAGTATAATGGACCCTTTTTTTGCATGCAAAATTTTGCTGAGTTTTTGCTATACTGCTAGGCTGATTGCAGTGCATTCTGGGATTAGCTTGACCATAAAAGGTATGTTTAGTGCTGCATTAAAATTTGTCCAAAATAATGTATTTTAGTTATGAGCATGTCTTTGATGCCTTAAAATGCTCCTAGGTTAGGGTTGCACTAGGTTTTTTTGGAAGAGCAAAATGGTTCTGGTTGAGGCTAAAATTGCCACGGTATAGCTTGAAATAAAGTAAATCTAAAATCTGTTCAAATAATAGGTTCATATTACACTTTTATTCATTATTATTTATTTAATGTTAAAAAGGAGTAACAGTGTTTTTATTCAAAATAAAAGAAACACTCCAGTTCCTCAAGGAATTACCATTATAACCATCATATCTGACTAGACTGCTCATACTGCTATCTTGATGCCTGTTGGCCTGCTGAGGGGTCTGTTTTTGTTAAGCCTCAATCACTGATCAAGTGTTTCTTTTGGGTAAAATCGGTGACCTTGGGGGTCACTGTGTGTTGTATAGCTTTCCTGCCTCCATCTCTTTCTTCAGAGAAATAGCCAGAGACACACATATGGGCAAGATTAAAAAATATGTGGCTTGTTATAGAGAGAGAGAATGAAGAGAGTGAAAATCAGAAGTGAGCTGTCACTGAGGTTTTGCCCACTTGTCATCTCACAGCCATTAGAGGACAGAAAGCTTTACTTTACAGCTCATCAGCAAAATTTCAGCACCTGCGGCCAGGTACAGCCTCAAAACCTCATTATTGCAAGAAAAAAACCACTCTGCACACAGTCATTTATAACCTTTGAGAACAGTCATCTTCACATAATTACACACTCATACTTCAGACTTGAACTGAAGGGTCCTGAACCTGTGTTTACATTCTGGTGACTATAACAATAATTTTGGTGCAGCTCTCATTATATGCTGTAATTATAGACTCTCAGAGGGAGTGTTAGGATCATTGGCGCAAACCAGTGTTTTGGAGATCTAAGACTTCATTATATTAATGACAACTCAGAGGTGAAGACCCTCTGTCTCACTGGTTTTATCCTCCCATCGGGCTTTCAAAGACACACAGACAGAGCTGTTCTCAACATCAACTAAAATTAATGATCATTGATTTAATTTGCAAGTTGTTGTTTTTTTTATTCTCCGTTCCATTTGTTCCCACTTCAAGACTTTGTGATTTACAGGAAAGATATTACTGTAATTCAATCAAGTGTGCCAGGAGGATGGGTTGATCCTGAATAACACATTTAGTTCAGTCCAATGTGATTTCCACTAATCCAAAGCAAACATCAGATTTGGCCTCCAAAGTCACACTGACCAAATGGCCATTGCCCCACACGAGTAGTAACACTCTAAACAGGGAGGGGATTGATTCAGGGGGCCAAGCCTCAGGCACTGACCTCTTGTTTCAGGCTCTTTCATTAACGGTGTTAAGGGTTAAATGCTCCAAAATGAGCTTACTATGTTTAGATTTAAACCCTATTGTTTAGCAGCTGCGTAGCTTGTGTCAAGTCTGAACAAACACAAAGGGAAATGAGGAAATATGGCTTTGTTGAACTAACTTTATGCCTTTCATTAATGCTAACCTGACTTTTTTCACTGGAAAATCTTCTATAAAGAGACTAACAGTAACATTTTAATTTGTATATTGGTATTGTTGTTAAACTTCAGGTTGTTGCCGCTCGGCTCTCTGTGACCCTCATTGACTTTTGGCGAGTGTGTTTTTTTTTTATTTTTTCTCATTAGTGACTGATCATTACTGTCATTGATTTTCTCACTTAAATCCTTTAGTCATTAAGATGGATCCTCTTTGGCTCTTTATAGGGTTATTTTTGGCTCTCATTTGTAGAAGTTGTAGTGTTTCAGTTCAAAAGTGTTAGTATTTGTTTTATTACGTGCCTGCTAGTGCTATACAAAATCATAATTGTTGACTGTCTCTACTAAGGTAAATGCATCATTTTTAATTAAGAAATTACTAATTTTGATTAATACAAGTTTCATGAAGTTAAATGCTCTGTCATTGAAGTTTGAGAGCAAAATAGCCCCAACACATTTTCAGTAACCAAATTAATGGTGTATATACAGTATGTGTATATATACACATTATATATACAAACACAATCTGTATATATATATGTGTGTGTGTGTATACACATCTCTTACACTAGATTTATAAGGGGCATCCGCGTCAACGCTTGATGGAGGGCATGTCTGAAGCTTGTCGCTGATGCGATCGTCATAGTGACATCAGCCAATTACATTGGACCGCAATTGGCTAGCGCCTGAGCTAGGGTATTTGCATAAGGCGATCTGACTGGCTAACGCCTCCGTTGGCGCTTGAAAAGTTGAGAAATGTTCATCTTCTGTTGCGAGCAACGCCAGTGATGCGGCGCCGACAGACCCACAATGCAGTTCGGCAACACATGACGTCACCCATTCAGAGTAAATGAGAAGCGTTAATGCCGACGCCCCATGTGAATGTACCGTTACCACAGTGTCTTCGCCTTAATTATAATGGCATACCTGCTGTTGTCACAGCACTTGATTCCTGTATTAGGTGTTGCACCATTGCAAGCAAGTGACATGTTGTCTAGTGAATTCACAGGTGATGTTTCTTTAGCCCCTGAGTATAAGGAGAAACACAAAACACTCATTTGTGTTTCAGACTTCTGAAAACTCGCTTATTAGAACCACGTGTTGTTACCAAAAGTTCTAAAGACCATTTAAGAAGCTTTGATATGTTGATATGTTTCATTTGTTATTGCGTTTATGTGCATTGTATTTCTTGTGCAGCCCCTGCTCTCTGCTTCCAATGCAAGACATAATACAGGTATTTGAATGTGTCCCCTGATTTTATTTCTTCAAATCTAAGTGTATAGACTATTTCTGATAATAAATTAGACAGCCCAGGGGTGATTCTGCATCTCTGCTGTGTATATATAGAGCTAATGTCTCGCATGCTGCTGCTTCCATCAGCTACATCAAGCATGCAGGGTGATGTGGTATGCTTTACACCATGCAGAAACGCGTGTTGTGTGTGTGTGTGTTCGCTTGAGATGGTCCTATATGAAGATAAACCTGTGCCCCAACATCTGTCTCCACTCAAAGCAGGATATCTCTACTTGACACCTCATTGCAAAAAATAAACATCATCTATCCCAGAATGCACTGCTCATTACAAATCTCGCAGTCTGTAAATTACAGCACACCTGAGGCCATCGATATTCCATCCAATTAAAATTCTCATATCTACTCTGAGTCCCTACATCTTTCAGTTAAGTCCAGGTTTTTGATTGTCACCCACCCCAGCTTTGCATCAAATACAATTTTTATTTCCCCTGTATGCTGTGACGTGTTTCTCTGAGCTGAACCACAGATCATTTTCTCAATGTTCTGCCTCCGCAATCTCTGGAGTAACATTTTTTCCCCGCTTTATCTTTCCCTATCTATTTCGTTCCTAATTTATACAGGCTTCCCTCCATTCCCAGTATGCTCTTGGCATTTGTGGAAACACTTATGAAAATAATAGCCTAGGTTCTCCCAACAGTGTTGCTCCCAAAAACACATTAAAGTGAATGAGAGAGTGCCCAATCCATTACTGGCAGTCACTGTCATTAGTCATTCATTTCTACTAGCCAGAGCTGTCAGGAGCAGGTCTGCATTTTCCCTCCACAATTGATATTTCCGGCTCCTAATTACTGTGTGATGCATAACTGAGCACTTGATGAAAACCTGTGAATGTTAATTTAAACTGTTTCACCTTTAACCTGTTTCCTCTCACAATGACAGCTTTGGAGATTCCGAATACTAACGAGATTGGAAATGATTGAGACTCAAGCATTTTTCTGTAAGATGTATGGGTTTCTTCCAAAGATAAAAATACCACTCTACTCGCAAATTAAGCTATACAGTATGAACGGAGTAATTGACTAAATTCATGCATCTTTGAGTCCTTATTGTGTTATACAATGAGATTGGGGATGATCGAGAACTATGCATATATATATATATATATATATATATATATATATATATAACCTTCATTTAAAAAACTGCATGTTGTGTTCACTTGTGTTATCTTTTACTAATATTTAAATTAGTTTGATGATCTGAAACATTAAAGTGTGACAAACATGCAAAACAATAAGAAATCAGGAAGGGGGCCAACACTTTTTCACACCACTGTATATATATATTTAAAAAAAAATTTCCAGACTATATACAGTATGTGTAGTTCTGGAGTGATGCATCAGCTTCCAGGACTGCAGCTATCCATTTTAAGTTATATAATAGTCAAATGGTAATTACAGAATGCATTATGAATTTTAATCATTTTAATTTTAGTTACAAGTTTTAGTATAGAATGAAAACTAAATGCTTTGGGGAACAAGGGCAATGGAAGGGAAAACTTCCTAGGATAAATTATAGGGATGGGTGATATGGACCTAAAACATTTCACAATATTTTCTGGTATTTATTTTGCTATAACAATGTCAATGATGATAATTCATATGCATCCACTGAGAGACAAAAAAAACCTCTTGTTTCTTTAGAGTTTCTTTGTTTCTTTTACCAAAAATAGGGAGTTGTGATCACACACGTAATGTAATGTCTGTTTCATTCATACTGGAAGCCATTCCTTCATACTTATGTGCCTTCATGCATAAACTCAATACTTGACAATACAGTATATGGTTTATCTGTGTTCTTCAAGCCAACTTGGGTATTTTTTTATAAGAATAAAGTATATGTATAATGCAATCTTAATCAACACAGCCTTTATCACTGTATAGAATACTATAAAATAGTGTGATTTCTGCCTCATTCTGTGATTATGAAACCATGTCTGGTCACAAAAAGGAGTTATTTTAAACACTTGACTGATGTTATGAAGTGAATTTGGAGTCAAAGTATGTCAATAAATCTCTTTGTTGGACAACAGGCTTGTAAACTTGCTCTTACACATGCAAAACTGTGTCTCACACATGCTACTGTAGTACAGTACATTTATTCATTGCACAGACCAAAATGTTTACTTTTTTTGTCACTCTGTACATACATCGAGCAGAGACTGTGAGAAAACACCAGCAGTGTCTGGATCAGAGAGTATTGAAGTGAGGTGTCTATTAAAACGCAGAAAGATCCTGAGCTCTAGATTTGACTGTTTAATCGAGTCTGTGAGGATTAGGGTTGGATTATTCAGGCATTGCGAAGAATCAGCAAATTAGCTAGTGGGTTTAATCCGAGAATAGGACACACACACAGATATGGAATGTGTGTGGAGGTTATGTAATATAAAAGTTGTACTGGCTCATTTCACATATTTGTAAAACATACTACTTTGAGACTATTGTTTAATTTATTGCATTACTTACCATTAATTTGATTTGAATCTTCTGGTTTGCCAGCAGTTACAAATGTCAAAAGAAATTCCTTTCATTGGTGAAGTATTAAGGATTTTCACATTTTCTAAACACAGAGTTGGCTGTCTTGAACCTGAGATCAGCGTAAATGCAGGGTCGAGGCTTTAGATCAGGGGTCACCAGACACGGTCCTGGAGGGCCAGTGTCCTGCACAGTTTAGCTCCAACCCTAATCAAACACACCTGAACCCAGCTAATTAAGGTCTTGGGTATACTTGGAACTTCCAGGCAGGTGAATTGAGGCAAGGTGGAGCTAAAGTCTGCAGCCCTCCAGGATCAAGTTTGGTGACCCCTGCTTTAGATGTTCCATCTAAGTATCCTGTGCTGTTACAAATCACCTTACTGAATATTACATCTTGCTCAGGCTGACATCTTCGAGGTGACATTGAAATCATTCACCGAAACTTTATAAAGACATGAAATATTTGAAATGCACAGTTGCAAAGGATTACTGCGGAGTGGAGGCTGAGGATTGTGTGCACGGTAGTACTTTGCATCTCGCACATTTCAGTGTAACTGTAAATTTATACCATCTTTGAAAATGCTAGCTTGGGATTCTGGGATATGCGAAGAAATGCCTTTAGATTCACATTGTTCAATATTCAGCTATCGCAAATTAACTAGAGATTAGTTTCTTTTGAAGTGTATTTATCAAGTATTTTGCAAAAACCATTCAAAACCCCTACAGAGTGCACGCATACATTACATAAAGTCTAGACTAGTGCGAGTGCGCATTTAGAGTGCGTACTTTCACTGCATGATTCAGTCTATTATAATGCATTTAGAATGATCACAAATTCAAGACATGATGGCAGAAAATTTATCTCTTCGGCAGTCCTTAAGGTACCAGCACAATAACACACTCCGCAAAATTAAATGTCCTATATAGTGCCTGTGGTAAACCTGTTATTGTTTCTCATTCTTTATGACCACCATTTAGTTTATGTAAATAATTTTCAATATATAACTGACTGGTGACAGACAGATTATGTTTTGTATCATAGTGTGTGTGTGGATATTTTCAGTTGCTAAGGTCTTTTGGGGAGTTTTAGAATTCAATCAACCATATTATAGCTGAATTATCTTTTTTTTAAAGACGTAGCAAGTACTTCAAATGTTCTGTGCAAAAAAAACATTGTATCATTTTAGTAGCATATTTTCTTTTGAAATGCAAAAAGGAAGAATGGAAAAGTAGAAGGAGGGTGGGAGAGGCGGGGATGGGGAGCAATAAATTAAGGAAGAGCCCGCATTTAGGCCTTTCCTTTTTCTGACTCTCCACTTCCTGTCTGACCGACTGGCACTCCTTGATAAGCTCCAGCATTCCCTCACTAGGCAATTCCACTGTTCCCAGATCACCTCGAGAATGCCACCAAATAAATAAATACATTCAATGTCCTGTCCTCAGTAATTCAGAAATCACTGTAGTGACTAAACCTGAGATACACAAACTTCTCCAACGTTCAGCTGAACGATTGTGGTTTAAAAAAATTGACTTTCACAGCAGTGGTGTGTAGAATAACTTTTATCTCCGTTTTATTTGACGATAGAATTTCAGTAAGACATTCTGCAGTTCAAATTATTTTCCAGACCTGCTTTACATCAGATTATCACAGTTACTGTTTTGAAGGTCTGCAATCTAATCTCGAAAGTTTAAAGAGAAATGTGACTCTGTTACCCAGGCCTCCACCCATCCTTCCTGAAAACGGACCCCTGTTGGAAAACTATGCTTGTAAAGGAGTGCTTTGTTGGGATTCGGTAGCCAGCGCTATTGTTTATTGTCCCTCGGGATTCGCTACCACGGAGTGTCATTTTGCAGACACACATTGAATGCGTTTTGTTGGTAGAGAGATAGCAAAAACTTGTTTTTTGGCAGGATAATGTTCTTCGATTGCACCCTGACAGATCATCCATTCATCAAAGTAACAACAGTGAAGCTTTCGCTTTTCATAATGGCATAAAGATCAACTCTGATCCTCTTAACCCAACTTGCCTGCCTGCTTGGGACACTTGATTATTGCTAATTCTGTCTGCTCTGATTCAGATTGCGAAGTTGTTTGTTCGTTTGTTTGAGCATTGCCTTTGTGGAGATATTTGTGAAGGTTTTGCCTAAAGGTATCTCACTTCTATTTCATTGAATGCTTGGAGTGTGAATGTGTGGAGCTGCTGAAGACGGCTTTGAGCTGTGAGAAGATTAAAGGGAAGAGACTAGGCTTAGTCACTGCCAGAGAAGATGAGCCCAATCTCAGAAAGTGCAACAGGAGGGTGTTGGAGGGGGGAAGGAGATGGTAGGATGTCCATAGACTTATCTCACCTACAGTTAATCTTCTTAAGCAAAACACCGAAGGTACACATGTTTTCTAGGTTGGATGAGATAACTCGCTCTTGAAGATGTCGTCATCATCATCTTGTGTCCTTTCTTAGATTCTTCATGCCCTTAGGGGCATACAGATTTCGGACAGGCGGATTTTGAAGACAGATGGCTGTGCTCAGTGACCCCTGTCTGTCAGAGCAGATCTTAAACCGGCTTCACATTATGTCTGAAGGGTTGGTCCTTAAAAACCTAGTCACATATGTGCTATAGATGCATTGAGCATTAAGCTGTAGAACTCACAGGTTAAAATGCCACATTTGCATTTAGAATTTTTTTCAGCCATTTAAAATGTATTATTATATGTGTGTGTGTGTGTGTGTATGTATGATATACAGTGGGTACAGAAAGTATTCAGACCCCCTTAAATTGTTCACTCTTTGTTATATTGCAGCCATTTGCTAAAATCATGTAAGTTAATATTTTTTCCTCATTAATGTACACACAGCACCCCATATTGACAGAAAAACACAGAATTGTTGACATTTTTGCAGATTTATTAAAGAAAAACTGAAATATCACATGGTCCTAAGTATTCAGACCCTTTGCTGTGACACTCATATATTTAACTCAGGTGCTGTCCATTTCTTCTGATCATCCTTGAGATGGTTCCAAGCAAAAAGATAATTAAATTGTTGTATAGTGAAAGTGACGTGGCATGTGGCCAAGTATGGTGACCCATTCTCGGAATTAGTGCTCTGCATTTATCCCATCCTAAATGCACAGTATGTTTTTCATTTGATAGGACTTTCAGTAAGTTTTAAAACTGGCAAACTTATTTTTGTCTGATAATGTAAAAATGGCAAAATATCATCGAATTATTTGGCCTGGCTGTCCATAACTATATTTTGTAACAATGGTTGTTAAAAGCAATGTCCTTCTTATTCATACAGGACTTCATACAATTCACATAGACTGTTTCATACAAGAGTGTGAAATATGAATATAAAGGGGATTTTATTAAAGGGGTCATATGGTGCTGCTAAAAAGAACATTATTTGGTGTAATGAAATGTGTTTATGCGGTTTAAAGTAAAAAAAAAACGCATTATTTTCCACATACTGTACATTATTGTTTCTCCTCTATGCCCCGCCTTTCTGAAATGCGTCGATTTTTACAAAGCTCATCGGTCTGAAAAAGCGAGGTGTGCTGTGATTGGCCAGCTATCCAGTGCGTTGTGATTGGCCGAATACCTCAAGCGTGTGACGGAAGTGTTACACCCTCACATATACTGTTGATGCCGTGTCCGGCCGGAGCGACGAGACAAAAACATTAAAACCCATTACAAACGAGGCATTTGTTGCATCCAGTGGGGACATAATTACTGATTATAATGACTTATACTGTCGTTTTACGCGTTGCGTTGCATCGCGCCGCGTAAACAAAACCATGTCTGCATTTGTGGTCGGAGAAATGACAAACAACAAGTGCTACTCCACACTGCCCAAAACTCGCGTTTGAATCATCAGTGGCAAATCCTTTAAATGAAAACGTACTTACAGACTGTGAGTCAGAACTGCTGGCATTTTAGTTACTCTCCCAGGATCAGTAAACAGTCCTCCATTAAATGTGCCAGCGATCCACAGCACTAAGTTGATGTATTCCCTCAGCGACCAGCACGGATCAGCTCTAGGCATGACGAAGCGGATATCTTCCTCTTTTGGAAGACCAAACAAAGTAGTTTCGCTTTCACAACGAAGCACACAGCGTCTTCACGACATGGCGGCAGCAACAATACTACAGCGAGAATAAAAGTTACGCCGCCTTTCTTTGCGTGAATATTTGGGCGGCGTTATGCAAATCTTCCCACATCGTGAGGTAGATATGTGGGGGCGTGTTAGAATGAGCCGTTTTAGGTAGGTGTAGTTAACTCTTAACTTTTATAAAGAATATCTCTTTGGATTTGAGACTTTAGTCTTTGCAAATTTACAGATCTTCTTTATGCACCAAGAGCTTGTAACACTCCAGAGAGGAAGGAAAAAATTAAATTGCATCATATGACCCCTTTAAGTCACTTACGTTTGACAGCCGTGAACTGATATATTTTTTGCCCTTTGTATTTGAGAAGCCTTTGTTTGTCTCTGGGCATTATTGTGCTTTGTTTTGGGACTGCAGCCATAATGTGGGCAGCAGAGGAATGTTTGTATTCCTACTCGTTTGCTATTCTTGTGGATAAACCGCAAACTGGCTGCTGAAGAAAATGTCACCAATGACTGTAAAAGC
Organism: Sinocyclocheilus grahami; assembly: GCF_001515645.1. Taxonomy (NCBI): domain Eukaryota; kingdom Metazoa; phylum Chordata; class Actinopteri; order Cypriniformes; family Cyprinidae; genus Sinocyclocheilus; species Sinocyclocheilus grahami. The sequence continues at coordinate 2,730,998 of NW_015505211.1, forward strand.
TCTGATGCAATGTTTTTCCTATAAATCGAAAAAAATATTTTTTTTTTATTTTATGCATAGCTTTTATTTTATTTTATTGTATGTGGGGGGTTTGTGAGAGATTTTAGGAGTGGCTTCACAACAACTCTGTGACTGTTCTTGAATGGCCCAGCCAGAGCCCTGACTTAAACCCAATTGAGCATCTCTGGAGAGACCTAAAAATGGCTGTCCACCAACGTTTACCATCCAACCTGACAGAACTGGAGAGGATCTGCAAGGAGGAATGGCAGAGGATCCCCAAATCCAGGTGTGAAAAACTTGTTGCATCTTTCCCAAAAAGACTCATGGCTGTATTAGATCAAAAGGGTGCTTCTACTAAATACTGAGCAAAGGGTCTGAATACTTAGGACCATGTGATATTTCAGTTTTTCTTTTTTAATAAATCTGCAAAAATGTCAACAATTCTGTGTTTTTCTGTCAATATGGGGTGCTGTGTGTACATTAATGAGGGAAAAAAAATAACTTAAATGATTTTAGCAAATGGCTGCAATATAACAAAGAGTGAAAAATTTAAGGGGGTCTGAATACTTTCCGTACCCACTGTATATATAAAATGTCCAAAACTCACAAAATGGCAATGTCTTGTAACACTCCAGAGAGGAAGGAAAAAATTAAATTGAAAAAAATATATTTTTTTTATTTTATGCATAGCTTTTATTTTATTTTATTGTATGTGGGGGGTTTGTGAGAGATTTTAGGAACAGACTGCCTGTTGGGATTTCTAGATCAGACAGATCATAAACCCTGAGCAGTCAGCAGTAAGCCTTGTGGCTTATCTTGCCATCTTAATTCCACATGAATTAGTTTATTTGTCGCACCTTAATCAGAGAAGCTTTAGATCCTCTCATCTATTTCATTATGAGAAACGACCATATAGAAGCATTTTAATGCTCTCTGATCATTTTAGATATTATTTCCCATCATTTATTTGAACTATAGCACCATTGCAAATCATAATCCAAACTGGTATGTAATTTTGGGGTATCCTTCAAAATCTACTCCTGTCTTCCTATGGATCAAACATCTTATTAGGTTTAATATTTAGTCTGGAAATTGAAGGAAATGTTGAGCAAACACTAATAAACTCTGAAATAAGGGTCAAATCCAATAGCTAAGACAAGTCAGAGCTTATTGTCGGTCCAGTGGACAAACACACAATCTCTAACAGTTACCCCAAATGAGAATTGCAAAATGACTTGCTGTGTGGCAGTGTCAAGGAGATAACATGCTAAGGTGCAACCGTGAGGCTTGTCCTGCTGCATTTCTGTGCCTTCAGAAGTGTGTAATACAAGATCCACTCTTGAGTCTCTTAGCACTCATTCTCAACAGGAGGCAGATAAATGCTTAGATGGTCCTGGTGGACCGCTGTGCCTGTCCGTTTCTCTTTTTGAACTCATGACTGCTCAAGGTCAGACTGTGCACTCAAGTGCAAATAACTTTTCTATGGAAGCCTTACACCAGACAGCCCTTGACAAAAATCCCACTGAGATGCAACCAGTTTTCTGATGTGTTTGCCTGAAGAGTCAGTGGAATTTTTTTTTTTTTTTTTTTTTTTTACTGCAATAACTTAAAAT